>NC_092092.1:46625166-46980393 GCF_045679555.1 Salvelinus alpinus | reverse complement strand
TCTACCCCTACTCTTCTGCTTTTCAAGCAACAAGTCGGATTTCAAATCGGGTCTACCAATCTGTAACTAGAGCTATTTTTGTAACCCTTCGCCTGTTTTTCTGGCTTCGTTAAAAAATGTCAGAAGTTAGCAGATTCATTAAATTCAAAACAACTATCATTTTGACCACTAAACCAAAGAGTTTGACAAAAATATATTGGATTAAAACTTCCCTCTACTTCTCTGCTTGTCAAATGCGGAGAAGGTTTATTCAGTATGGAACTTACGTTACAGCAGTTTTACTAAATGCACTACCATGTGTTTTTTAAACTTTCACAAACAACTGCCGTTTTGACCCCTTTCCCAACATTTGACAGAAAACAATGTTTTCTATATAAAATCTACCCCTACTCTTCTGCTTTTCAAGCAACAAGTCGGATTTCAAATCGGGTCTACCAATATGTAACTAGAGCTATTTTTGTAACCCTTCGCCTGTTTTTCTGGCTTCGATAAAAAATGTCAGAAGTTAGCAGATTCATTAAATTCAAAACAACTTTCACAAACAACTGCCGTTTTGACCCCTTTCCCAACATTTTACAGAAAACAATGTTTTCTATATATAAAATCTACCCCTACTCTTCTGCTTTTCAAGCAACAAGTCGGATTTCAAATCGGGTCTACCAATCTGTAACTAGAGCTATTTTTGTAACCCTTCGCCTGTTTTTCTGGCTTCGGTAAAAAATGTCAGAAGTTAGCAGATTCATTAAATTCAAAACAACTATCATTTTGACCACTAAACCAAAGAGTTTGACAAAAATATATTGGATTGAAACTTCCCTCTACTTCTCTGCTTGTCAAATGCGGAGAAGGTTTATTCAGTATGGAACTTACGTTACAGCAGTTTTACTAAATGCACTACCATGTGTTTTTTAAACTTTCACAAACAACTGCCGTTTTGACCCCTTTCCCAACATTTTACAGAAAACAATGTTTTCTATATAAAATCTACCCCTACTCTTCTGCTTTTCAAGCAACAAGTCGGATTTCAAATCGGGTCTACCAATCTGTAACTAGAGCTTTTTTTGTAACCCTTCGCCTGTTTTTCTGGCTTCGGTAAAAAATGTCAGAAGTTAGCAGATTCATTAAATTCAAAACAACTTTCACAAACAACTGCTGTTTTGACCCCTTTCCCAACATTTTACAGAAAACAATGTTCGCTATATAAAATCTTTCCCTACCCTTCTGCTTTTCAAGTACGAAGTCGGATTTCAAATCGGGGCTACCAATATGTAACTAGAGCTATTTTTGTAACCCTTCGCCTGTTTTTCTGGCTTCGGTAAAAAATGTCAGAAGTTAGCAGATTCATTAAATTCAAAAAAACTTTCACAAACAACTGCCGTTTTGACCCCTTTCCCAACATTTTACAGAAAACAATGTTTTCTATATATAAAATCTACCCCTACTCTTCTGCTTTTCAAGCAACAAGTCGGATTTCAAATCGGGTCTACCAATCTGTAACTAGAGCTATTTTTGTAACCCTTCGCCTGTTTTTCTGGCTTCGGTAAAAAATGTCAGAAGTTAGCAGATTCATTAAATTCAAAACAACTATCATTTTGACCACTAAACCAAAGAGTTTGACAAAAATATATTGGATTGAAACTTCCCTCTACTTCTCTGCTTGTCAAATGCGGAGAAGGTTTATTCAGTATGGAACTTACGTTACAGCAGTTTTACTAAATGCACTACCATGTGTTTTTTAAACTTTCACAAACAACTGCCGTTTTGACCCCTTTCCCAACATTTTACAGAAAACAATGTTTTCTATATAAAATCTACCCCTACTCTTCTGCTTTTCAAGCAACAAGTCGGATTTCAAATCGGGTCTACCAATCTGTAACTAGAGCTTTTTTTGTAACCCTTCGCCTGTTTTTCTGGCTTCGGTAAAAAATGTCAGAAGTTAGCAGATTCATTAAATTCAAAACAACTTTCACAAACAACTGCTGTTTTGACCCCTTTCCCAACATTTTACAGAAAACAATGTTTTCTATATATAAAATCTACCCCTACTCTTCTGCTTTTCAAGCAACAAGTCGGATTTCAAATCGGGTCTGCCAATCTGTAACTAGAGCTATTTTTGTAACCCTTCGCCTGTTTTTCTGGCTTCGGTAAAAAATGTCAGAAGTTAGCAGATTCATTAAATTCAAAACAACTATCATTTTGACCACTAAACCAAAGAGTTTGACAAAAATATATTGGATTGAAACTTCCCTCTACTTCTCTGCTTGTCAAATGCGGAGAAGGTTTATTCAGTATGGAACTTACGTTACAGCAGTTTTACTAAATGCACTACCATGTGTTTTTTAAACTTTCACAAACAACTGCCGTTTTGACCCCTTTCCCAACATTTTACAGAAAACAATGTTTTCTATATAAAATCTACCCCTACTCTTCTGCTTTTCAAGCAACAAGTCGGATTTCAAATCGGGTCTACCAATCTGTAACTAGAGCTTTTTTTGTAACCCTTCGCCTGTTTTTCTGGCTTCGGTAAAAAATGTCAGAAGTTAGCAGATTCATTAAATTCAAAACAACTTTCACAAACAACTGCTGTTTTGACCCCTTTCCCAACATTTTACAGAAAACAATGTTCGCTATATAAAATCTTTCCCTACCCTTCTGCTTTTCAAGTACGAAGTCGGATTTCAAATCGGGGCTACCAATATGTAACTAGAGCTATTTTTGTAACCCTTCGCCTGTTTTTCTGGCTTCGGTAAAAAATGTCAGAAGTTAGCAGATTCATTAAATTCAAAAAAACTTTCACAAACAACTGCCGTTTTGACCCCTTTCCCAACATTTTACAGAAAACAATGTTTTCTATATATAAAATCTACCCCTACTCTTCTGCTTTTCAAGCAACAAGTCGGATTTCAAATCGGGTCTACCAATCTGTAACTAGAGCTATTTTTGTAACCCTTCGCCTGTTTTTCTGGCTTCGGTAAAAAATGTCAGAAGTTAGCAGATTCATTAAATTCAAAACAACTATCATTTTGACCACTAAACCAAAGAGTTTGACAAAAATATATTGGATTGAAACTTCCCTCTACTTCTCTGCTTGTCAAATGCGGAGAAGGTTTATTCAGTATGGAACTTACGTTACAGCAGTTTTACTAAATGCACTACCATGTGTTTTTTAAACTTTCACAAACAACTGCCGTTTTGACCCCTTTCCCAACATTTTACAGAAAACAATGTTTTCTATATAAAATCTACCCCTACTCTTCTGCTTTTCAAGCAACAAGTCGGATTTCAAATCGGGTCTACCAATCTGTAACTAGAGCTTTTTTTGTAACCCTTCGCCTGTTTTTCTGGCTTCGGTAAAAAATGTCAGAAGTTAGCAGATTCATTAAATTCAAAACAACTTTCACAAACAACTGCTGTTTTGACCCCTTTCCCAACATTTTACAGAAAACAATGTTTTCTATATATAAAATCTACCCCTACTCTTCTGCTTTTCAAGCAACAAGTCGGATTTCAAATCGGGTCTACCAATCTGTAACTAGAGCTATTTTTGTAACCCTTCGCCTGTTTTTCTGGCTTCGGTAAAAAATGTCAGAAGTTAGCAGATTCATTAAATTCAAAACAACTATCATTTTGACCACTAAACCAAAGAGTTTGACAAAAATATATTGGATTGAAACTTCCCTCTACTTCTCTGCTTGTCAAATGCGGAGAAGGTTTATTCAGTATGGAACTTACGTTACAGCAGTTTTACTAAATGCACTACCATGTGTTTTTTAAACTTTCACAAACAACTGCCGTTTTGACCCCTTTCCCAACATTTTACAGAAAACAATGTTTTCTATATAAAATCTACCCCTACTCTTCTGCTTTTCAAGCAACAAGTCGGATTTCAAATCGGGTCTACCAATCTGTAACTAGAGCTTTTTTTGTAACCCTTCGCCTGTTTTTCTGGCTTCGGTAAAAAATGTCAGAAGTTAGCAGATTCATTAAATTCAAAACAACTTTCACAAACAACTGCTGTTTTGACCCCTTTCCCAACATTTTACAGAAAACAATGTTTTCTATATATAAAATCTACCCCTACTCTTCTGCTTTTCAAGCAACAAGTCGGATTTCAAATCGGGTCTACCAATCTGTAACTAGAGCTATTTTTGTAACCCTTCGCCTGTTTTTCTGGCTTCGGTAAAAAATGTCAGAAGTTAGCAGATTCATTAAATTCAAAACAACTATCATTTTGACCACTAAACCAAAGAGTTTGACAAAAATATATTGGATTGAAACTTCCCTCTACTTCTCTGCTTGTCAAATGCGGAGAAGGTTTATTCAGTATGGAACTTACGTTACAGCAGTTTTACTAAATGCACTACCATGTGTTTTTTAAACTTTCACAAACAACTGCCGTTTTGACCCCTTTCCCAACATTTGACAGAAAACAATGTTTTCTATATAAAATCTACCCCTACTCTTCTGCTTTTCAAGCAACAAGTCGGATTTCAAATCGGGTCTACCAATATGTAACTAGAGCTATTTTTGTAACCCTTCGCCTGTTTTTCTGGCTTCGATAAAAAATGTCAGAAGTTAGCAGATTCATTAAATTCAAAACAACTTTCACAAACAACTGCCGTTTTGACCCCTTTCCCAACATTTTACAGAAAACAATGTTTTCTATATATAAAATCTACCCCTACTCTTCTGCTTTTCAAGCAACAAGTCGGATTTCAAATCGGGTCTACCAATCTGTAACTAGAGCTATTTTTGTAACCCTTCGCCTGTTTTTCTGGCTTCGGTAAAAAATGTCAGAAGTTAGCAGATTCATTAAATTCAAAACAACTATCATTTTGACCACTAAACCAAAGAGTTTGACAAAAATATATTGGATTGAAACTTCCCTCTACTTCTCTGCTTGTCAAATGCGGAGAAGGTTTATTCAGTATGGAACTTACGTTACAGCAGTTTTACTAAATGCACTACCATGTGTTTTTTAAACTTTCACAAACAACTGCCGTTTTGACCCCTTTCCCAACATTTGACAGAAAACAATGTTTTCTATATAAAATCTACCCCTACTCTTCTGCTTTTCAAGCAACAAGTCGGATTTCAAATCGGGTCTACCAATATGTAACTAGAGCTATTTTTGTAACCCTTCGCCTGTTTTTCTGGCTTCGATAAAAAATGTCAGAAGTTAGCAGATTCATTAAATTCAAAACAACTTTCACAAACAACTGCCGTTTTGACCCCTTTCCCAACATTTTACAGAAAACAATGTTTTCTATATATAAAATCTACCCCTACTCTTCTGCTTTTCAAGCAACAAGTCGGATTTCAAATCGGGTCTACCAATCTGTAACTAGAGCTATTTTTGTAACCCTTCGCCTGTTTTTCTGGCTTCGGTAAAAAATGTCAGAAGTTAGCAGATTCATTAAATTCAAAACAACTATCATTTTGACCACTAAACCAAAGAGTTTGACAAAAATATATTGGATTGAAACTTCCCTCTACTTCTCTGCTTGTCAAATGCGGAGAAGGTTTATTCAGTATGGAACTTACGTTACAGCAGTTTTACTAAATGCACTACCATGTGTTTTTTAAACTTTCACAAACAACTGCCGTTTTGACCCCTTTCCCAACATTTGACAGAAAACAATGTTTTCTATATAAAATCTACCCCTACTCTTCTGCTTTTCAAGCAACAAGTCGGATTTCAAATCGGGTCTACCAATATGTAACTAGAGCTATTTTTGTAACCCTTCGCCTGTTTTTCTGGCTTCGATAAAAAATGTCAGAAGTTAGCAGATTCATTAAATTCAAAACAACTTTCACAAACAACTGCCGTTTTGACCCCTTTCCCAACATTTTACAGAAAACAATGTTTTCTATATATAAAATCTACCCCTACTCTTCTGCTTTTCAAGCAACAAGTCGGATTTCAAATCGGGTCTACCAATCTGTAACTAGAGCTATTTTTGTAACCCTTCGCCTGTTTTTCTGGCTTCGGTAAAAAATGTCAGAAGTTAGCAGATTCATTAAATTCAAAACAACTATCATTTTGACCACTAAACCAAAGAGTTTGACAAAAATATATTGGATTGAAACTTCCCTCTACTTCTCTGCTTGTCAAATGCGGAGAAGGTTTATTCAGTATGGAACTTACGTTACAGCAGTTTTACTAAATGCACTACCATGTGTTTTTTAAACTTTCACAAACAACTGCCGTTTTGACCCCTTTCCCAACATTTTACAGAAAACAATGTTTTCTATATAAAATCTACCCCTACTCTTCTGCTTTTCAAGCAACAAGTCGGATTTCAAATCGGGTCTACCAATCTGTAACTAGAGCTTTTTTTGTAACCCTTCGCCTGTTTTTCTGGCTTCGGTAAAAAATGTCAGAAGTTAGCAGATTCATTAAATTCAAAACAACTTTCACAAACAACTGCCGTTTTGACCCCTTTCCCAACATTTTACAGAAAACAATGTTTTATATATAAAATCTACCCCTACTCTTCTGCTTTTCAAGCAACAAGTTGGATTTCAAATCGGGTCTACCAATCTGTAACTAGAGCTATTTTTGTAACCCTTCGCCTGTTTTTCTGGCTTCGGTAAAAAATGTCAGAAGTTAGCAGATTCATTAAATTCAAAAAAACTTTCACAAACAACTGCCGTTTTGACCCCTTTCCCAACATTTTACAGAAAACAATGTTTTCTATATAAAATCTACCCCTACTCTTCTGCTTTTCAAGCAACAAGTCGGATTTCAAATCGGGTCTACCAATCTGTAACTAGAGCTATTTTTGTAACCCTTCGCCTGTTTTTCTGGCTTCGGTAAAAAATGTCAGAAGTTAGCAGATTCATTAAATTCAAAACAACTATCATTTTGACCACTAAACCAAAGAGTTTGACAAAAATATATTGGATTGAAACTTCCCTCTACTTCTCTGCTTGTCAAATGCGGAGAAGGTTTATTCAGTATGGAACTTACGTTACAGCAGTTTTACTAAATGCACTACCATGTGTTTTTTAAACTTTCACAAACAACTGCCGTTTTGACCCCTTTCCCAACATTTTACAGAAAACAATGTTTTCTATATAAAATCTACCCCTACTCTTCTGCTTTTCAAGCAACAAGTCGGATTTCAAATCGGGTCTACCAATCTGTAACTAGAGCTTTTTTTGTAACCCTTCGCCTGTTTTTCTGGCTTCGGTAAAAAATGTCAGAAGTTAGCAGATTCATTAAATTCAAAACAACTTTCACAAACAACTGCTGTTTTGACCCCTTTCCCAACATTTTACAGAAAACAATGTTTTCTATATATAAAATCTACCCCTACTCTTCTGCTTTTCAAGCAACAAGTCGGATTTCAAATCGGGTCTGCCAATCTGTAACTAGAGCTATTTTTGTAACCCTTCGCCTGTTTTTCTGGCTTCGGTAAAAAATGTCAGAAGTTAGCAGATTCATTAAATTCAAAACAACTATCATTTTGACCACTAAACCAAAGAGTTTGACAAAAATATATTGGATTGAAACTTCCCTCTACTTCTCTGCTTGTCAAATGCGGAGAAGGTTTATTCAGTATGGAACTTACGTTACAGCAGTTTTACTAAATGCACTACCATGTGTTTTTTAAACTTTCACAAACAACTGCCGTTTTGACCCCTTTCCCAACATTTTACAGAAAACAATGTTTTCTATATAAAATCTACCCCTACTCTTCTGCTTTTCAAGCAACAAGTCGGATTTCAAATCGGGTCTACCAATCTGTAACTAGAGCTTTTTTTGTAACCCTTCGCCTGTTTTTCTGGCTTCGGTAAAAAATGTCAGAAGTTAGCAGATTCATTAAATTCAAAACAACTTTCACAAACAACTGCTGTTTTGACCCCTTTCCCAACATTTTACAGAAAACAATGTTCGCTATATAAAATCTTTCCCTACCCTTCTGCTTTTCAAGTACGAAGTCGGATTTCAAATCGGGGCTACCAATATGTAACTAGAGCTATTTTTGTAACCCTTCGCCTGTTTTTCTGGCTTCGGTAAAAAATGTCAGAAGTTAGCAGATTCATTAAATTCAAAAAAACTTTCACAAACAACTGCCGTTTTGACCCCTTTCCCAACATTTTACAGAAAACAATGTTTTCTATATATAAAATCTACCCCTACTCTTCTGCTTTTCAAGCAACAAGTCGGATTTCAAATCGGGTCTACCAATCTGTAACTAGAGCTATTTTTGTAACCCTTCGCCTGTTTTTCTGGCTTCGGTAAAAAATGTCAGAAGTTAGCAGATTCATTAAATTCAAAACAACTATCATTTTGACCACTAAACCAAAGAGTTTGACAAAAATATATTGGATTGAAACTTCCCTCTACTTCTCTGCTTGTCAAATGCGGAGAAGGTTTATTCAGTATGGAACTTACGTTACAGCAGTTTTACTAAATGCACTACCATGTGTTTTTTAAACTTTCACAAACAACTGCCGTTTTGACCCCTTTCCCAACATTTTACAGAAAACAATGTTTTCTATATAAAATCTACCCCTACTCTTCTGCTTTTCAAGCAACAAGTCGGATTTCAAATCGGGTCTACCAATCTGTAACTAGAGCTTTTTTTGTAACCCTTCGCCTGTTTTTCTGGCTTCGGTAAAAAATGTCAGAAGTTAGCAGATTCATTAAATTCAAAACAACTTTCACAAACAACTGCTGTTTTGACCCCTTTCCCAACATTTTACAGAAAACAATGTTTTCTATATATAAAATCTACCCCTACTCTTCTGCTTTTCAAGCAACAAGTCGGATTTCAAATCGGGTCTACCAATCTGTAACTAGAGCTATTTTTGTAACCCTTCGCCTGTTTTTCTGGCTTCGGTAAAAAATGTCAGAAGTTAGCAGATTCATTAAATTCAAAACAACTATCATTTTGACCACTAAACCAAAGAGTTTGACAAAAATATATTGGATTGAAACTTCCCTCTACTTCTCTGCTTGTCAAATGCGGAGAAGGTTTATTCAGTATGGAACTTACGTTACAGCAGTTTTACTAAATGCACTACCATGTGTTTTTTAAACTTTCACAAACAACTGCCGTTTTGACCCCTTTCCCAACATTTTACAGAAAACAATGTTTTCTATATAAAATCTACCCCTACTCTTCTGCTTTTCAAGCAACAAGTCGGATTTCAAATCGGGTCTACCAATCTGTAACTAGAGCTTTTTTTGTAACCCTTCGCCTGTTTTTCTGGCTTCGGTAAAAAATGTCAGAAGTTAGCAGATTCATTAAATTCAAAACAACTTTCACAAACAACTGCTGTTTTGACCCCTTTCCCAACATTTTACAGAAAACAATGTTTTCTATATATAAAATCTACCCCTACTCTTCTGCTTTTCAAGCAACAAGTCGGATTTCAAATCGGGTCTACCAATCTGTAACTAGAGCTATTTTTGTAACCCTTCGCCTGTTTTTCTGGCTTCGGTAAAAAATGTCAGAAGTTAGCAGATTCATTAAATTCAAAACAACTATCATTTTGACCACTAAACCAAAGAGTTTGACAAAAATATATTGGATTGAAACTTCCCTCTACTTCTCTGCTTGTCAAATGCGGAGAAGGTTTATTCAGTATGGAACTTACGTTACAGCAGTTTTACTAAATGCACTACCATGTGTTTTTTAAACTTTCACAAACAACTGCCGTTTTGACCCCTTTCCCAACATTTGACAGAAAACAATGTTTTCTATATAAAATCTACCCCTACTCTTCTGCTTTTCAAGCAACAAGTCGGATTTCAAATCGGGTCTACCAATATGTAACTAGAGCTATTTTTGTAACCCTTCGCCTGTTTTTCTGGCTTCGATAAAAAATGTCAGAAGTTAGCAGATTCATTAAATTCAAAACAACTTTCACAAACAACTGCCGTTTTGACCCCTTTCCCAACATTTTACAGAAAACAATGTTTTCTATATATAAAATCTACCCCTACTCTTCTGCTTTTCAAGCAACAAGTCGGATTTCAAATCGGGTCTACCAATCTGTAACTAGAGCTATTTTTGTAACCCTTCGCCTGTTTTTCTGGCTTCGGTAAAAAATGTCAGAAGTTAGCAGATTCATTAAATTCAAAACAACTATCATTTTGACCACTAAACCAAAGAGTTTGACAAAAATATATTGGATTGAAACTTCCCTCTACTTCTCTGCTTGTCAAATGCGGAGAAGGTTTATTCAGTATGGAACTTACGTTACAGCAGTTTTACTAAATGCACTACCATGTGTTTTTTAAACTTTCACAAACAACTGCCGTTTTGACCCCTTTCCCAACATTTGACAGAAAACAATGTTTTCTATATAAAATCTACCCCTACTCTTCTGCTTTTCAAGCAACAAGTCGGATTTCAAATCGGGTCTACCAATATGTAACTAGAGCTATTTTTGTAACCCTTCGCCTGTTTTTCTGGCTTCGATAAAAAATGTCAGAAGTTAGCAGATTCATTAAATTCAAAACAACTTTCACAAACAACTGCCGTTTTGACCCCTTTCCCAACATTTTACAGAAAACAATGTTTTCTATATATAAAATCTACCCCTACTCTTCTGCTTTTCAAGCAACAAGTCGGATTTCAAATCGGGTCTACCAATCTGTAACTAGAGCTATTTTTGTAACCCTTCGCCTGTTTTTCTGGCTTCGGTAAAAAATGTCAGAAGTTAGCAGATTCATTAAATTCAAAACAACTATCATTTTGACCACTAAACCAAAGAGTTTGACAAAAATATATTGGATTGAAACTTCCCTCTACTTCTCTGCTTGTCAAATGCGGAGAAGGTTTATTCAGTATGGAACTTACGTTACAGCAGTTTTACTAAATGCACTACCATGTGTTTTTTAAACTTTCACAAACAACTGCCGTTTTGACCCCTTTCCCAACATTTGACAGAAAACAATGTTTTCTATATAAAATCTACCCCTACTCTTCTGCTTTTCAAGCAACAAGTCGGATTTCAAATCGGGTCTACCAATATGTAACTAGAGCTATTTTTGTAACCCTTCGCCTGTTTTTCTGGCTTCGATAAAAAATGTCAGAAGTTAGCAGATTCATTAAATTCAAAACAACTTTCACAAACAACTGCCGTTTTGACCCCTTTCCCAACATTTTACAGAAAACAATGTTTTCTATATATAAAATCTACCCCTACTCTTCTGCTTTTCAAGCAACAAGTCGGATTTCAAATCGGGTCTACCAATCTGTAACTAGAGCTATTTTTGTAACCCTTCGCCTGTTTTTCTGGCTTCGGTAAAAAATGTCAGAAGTTAGCAGATTCATTAAATTCAAAACAACTATCATTTTGACCACTAAACCAAAGAGTTTGACAAAAATATATTGGATTGAAACTTCCCTCTACTTCTCTGCTTGTCAAATGCGGAGAAGGTTTATTCAGTATGGAACTTACGTTACAGCAGTTTTACTAAATGCACTACCATGTGTTTTTTAAACTTTCACAAACAACTGCCGTTTTGACCCCTTTCCCAACATTTTACAGAAAACAATGTTTTCTATATAAAATCTACCCCTACTCTTCTGCTTTTCAAGCAACAAGTCGGATTTCAAATCGGGTCTACCAATCTGTAACTAGAGCTATTTTTGTAACCCTTCGCCTGTTTTTCTGGCTTCGGTAAAAAATGTCAGAAGTTAGCAGATTCATTAAATTCAAAAAAACTTTCACAAACAACTGCCGTTTTGACCCCTTTCCCAACATTTTACAGAAAACAATGTTTTCTATATATAAAATCTACCCCTACTCTTCTGCTTTTCAAGCAACAAGTCGGATTTCAAATCGGGTCTACCAATCTGTAACTAGAGCTATTTTTGTAACCCTTCGCCTGTTTTTCTGGCTTCGGTAAAAAATGTCAGAAGTTAGCAGATTCATTAAATTCAAAACAACTATCATTTTGACCACTAAACCAAAGAGTTTGACAAAAATATATTGGATTGAAACTTCCCTCTACTTCTCTGCTTGTCAAATGCGGAGAAGGTTTATTCAGTATGGAACTTACGTTACAGCAGTTTTACTAAATGCACTACCATGTGTTTTTTAAACTTTCACAAACAACTGCCGTTTTGACCCCTTTCCCAACATTTTACAGAAAACAATGTTTTCTATATAAAATCTACCCCTACTCTTCTGCTTTTCAAGCAACAAGTCGGATTTCAAATCGGGTCTACCAATCTGTAACTAGAGCTTTTTTTGTAACCCTTCGCCTGTTTTTCTGGCTTCGGTAAAAAATGTCAGAAGTTAGCAGATTCATTAAATTCAAAACAACTTTCACAAACAACTGCTGTTTTGACCCCTTTCCCAACATTTTACAGAAAACAATGTTTTCTATATATAAAATCTACCCCTACTCTTCTGCTTTTCAAGCAACAAGTCGGATTTCAAATCGGGTCTACCAATCTGTAACTAGAGCTATTTTTGTAACCCTTCGCCTGTTTTTCTGGCTTCGGTAAAAAATGTCAGAAGTTAGCAGATTCATTAAATTCAAAACAACTATCATTTTGACCACTAAACCAAAGAGTTTGACAAAAATATATTGGATTGAAACTTCCCTCTACTTCTCTGCTTGTCAAATGCGGAGAAGGTTTATTCAGTATGGAACTTACGTTACAGCAGTTTTACTAAATGCACTACCATGTGTTTTTTAAACTTTCACAAACAACTGCCGTTTTGACCCCTTTCCCAACATTTTACAGAAAACAATGTTTTCTATATAAAATCTACCCCTACTCTTCTGCTTTTCAAGCAACAAGTCGGATTTCAAATCGGGTCTACCAATCTGTAACTAGAGCTATTTTTGTAACCCTTCGCCTGTTTTTCTGGCTTCGGTAAAAAATGTCAGAAGTTAGCAGATTCATTAAATTCAAAACAACTTTCACAAACAACTGCCGTTTTGACCCCTTTCCCAACATTTTACAGAAAACAATGTTTTCTATATATAAAATCTACCCCTACTCTTCTGCTTTTCAAGCAACAAGTCGGATTTCAAATCGGGTCTACCAATCTGTAACTAGAGCTATTTTTGTAACCCTTCGCCTGTTTTTCTGGCTTCGGTAAAAAATGTCAGAAGTTAGCAGATTCATTAAATTCAAAACAACTATCATTTTGACCACTAAACCAAAGAGTTTGACAAAAATATATTGGATTGAAACTTCCCTCTACTTCTCTGCTTGTCAAATGCGGAGAAGGTTTATTCAGTATGGAACTTACGTTACAGCAGTTTTACTAAATGCACTACCATGTGTTTTTTAAACTTTCACAAACAACTGCCGTTTTGACCCCTTTCCCAACATTTTACAGAAAACAATGTTTTCTATATAAAATCTACCCCTACTCTTCTGCTTTTCAAGCAACAAGTCGGATTTCAAATCGGGTCTACCAATCTGTAACTAGAGCTATTTTTGTAACCCTTCGCCTGTTTTTCTGGCTTCGGTAAAAAATGTCAGAAGTTAGCAGATTCATTAAATTCAAAACAACTTTCACAAACAACTGCCGTTTTGACCCCTTTCCCAACATTTTACAGAAAACAATGTTTTCTATATATAAAATCTACCCCTACTCTTCTGCTTTTCAAGCAACAAGTCGGATTTCAAATCGGGTCTACCAATCTGTAACTAGAGCTATTTTTGTAACCCTTCGCCTGTTTTTCTGGCTTCGGTAAAAAATGTCAGAAGTTAGCAGATTCATTAAATTCAAAACAACTATCATTTTGACCACTAAACCAAAGAGTTTGACAAAAATATATTGGATTGAAACTTCCCTCTACTTCTCTGCTTGTCAAATGCGGAGAAGGTTTATTCAGTATGGAACTTACGTTACAGCAGTTTTACTAAATGCACTACCATGTGTTTTTTAAACTTTCACAAACAACTGCCGTTTTGACCCCTTTCCCAACATTTTACAGAAAACAATGTTTTCTATATAAAATCTACCCCTACTCTTCTGCTTTTCAAGCAACAAGTCGGATTTCAAATCGGGTCTACCAATCTGTAACTAGAGCTATTTTTGTAACCCTTCGCCTGTTTTTCTGGCTTCGGTAAAAAATGTCAGAAGTTAGCAGATTCATTAAATTCAAAACAACTTTCACAAACAACTGCTGTTTTGACCCCTTTCCCAACATTTTACAGAAAACAATGTTTTCTATATATAAAATCTACCCCTACTCTTCTGCTTTTCAAGCAACAAGTCGGATTTCAAATCGGGTCTACCAATCTGTAACTAGAGCTATTTTTGTAACCCTTCGCCTGTTTTTCTGGCTTCGGTAAAAAATGTCAGAAGTTAGCAGATTCATTAAATTCAAAACAACTATCATTTTGACCACTAAACCAAAGAGTTTGACAAAAATATATTGGATTGAAACTTCCCTCTACTTCTCTGCTTGTCAAATGCGGAGAAGGTTTATTCAGTATGGAACTTACGTTACAGCAGTTTTACTAAATGCACTACCATGTGTTTTTTAAACTTTCACAAACAACTGCCGTTTTGACCCCTTTCCCAACATTTGACAGAAAACAATGTTTTCTATATAAAATCTACCCCTACTCTTCTGCTTTTCAAGCAACAAGTCGGATTTCAAATCGGGTCTACCAATATGTAACTAGAGCTATTTTTGTAACCCTTCGCCTGTTTTTCTGGCTTCGATAAAAAATGTCAGAAGTTAGCAGATTCATTAAATTCAAAACAACTTTCACAAACAACTGCCGTTTTGACCCCTTTCCCAACATTTTACAGAAAACAATGTTTTCTATATATAAAATCTACCCCTACTCTTCTGCTTTTCAAGCAACAAGTCGGATTTCAAATCGGGTCTACCAATCTGTAACTAGAGCTATTTTTGTAACCCTTCGCCTGTTTTTCTGGCTTCGGTAAAAAATGTCAGAAGTTAGCAGATTCATTAAATTCAAAACAACTATCATTTTGACCACTAAACCAAAGAGTTTGACAAAAATATATTGGATTGAAACTTCCCTCTACTTCTCTGCTTGTCAAATGCGGAGAAGGTTTATTCAGTATGGAACTTACGTTACAGCAGTTTTACTAAATGCACTACCATGTGTTTTTTAAACTTTCACAAACAACTGCCGTTTTGACCCCTTTCCCAACATTTTACAGAAAACAATGTTTTCTATATAAAATCTACCCCTACTCTTCTGCTTTTCAAGCAACAAGTCGGATTTCAAATCGGGTCTACCAATCTGTAACTAGAGCTTTTTTTGTAACCCTTCGCCTGTTTTTCTGGCTTCGGTAAAAAATGTCAGAAGTTAGCAGATTCATTAAATTCAAAAAAACTTTCACAAACAACTGCCGTTTTGACCCCTTTCCCAACATTTTACAGAAAACAATGTTTTCTATATATAAAATCTACCCCTACTCTTCTGCTTTTCAAGCAACAAGTCGGATTTCAAATCGGGTCTACCAATCTGTAACTAGAGCTATTTTTGTAACCCTTCGCCTGTTTTTCTGGCTTCGGTAAAAAATGTCAGAAGTTAGCAGATTCATTAAATTCAAAACAACTATCATTTTGACCACTAAACCAAAGAGTTTGACAAAAATATATTGGATTGAAACTTCCCTCTACTTCTCTGCTTGTCAAATGCGGAGAAGGTTTATTCAGTATGGAACTTACGTTACAGCAGTTTTACTAAATGCACTACCATGTGTTTTTTAAACTTTCACAAACAACTGCCGTTTTGACCCCTTTCCCAACATTTTACAGAAAACAATGTTTTCTATATAAAATCTACCCCTACTCTTCTGCTTTTCAAGCAACAAGTCGGATTTCAAATCGGGTCTACCAATCTGTAACTAGAGCTATTTTTGTAACCCTTCGCCTGTTTTTCTGGCTTCGGTAAAAAATGTCAGAAGTTAGCAGATTCATTAAATTCAAAACAACTTTCACAAACAACTGCTGTTTTGACCCCTTTCCCAACATTTTACAGAAAACAATGTTTTCTATATATAAAATCTACCCCTACTCTTCTGCTTTTCAAGCAACAAGTCGGATTTCAAATCGGGTCTGCCAATCTGTAACTAGAGCTATTTTTGTAACCCTTCGCCTGTTTTTCTGGCTTCGGTAAAAAATGTCAGAAGTTAGCAGATTCATTAAATTCAAAACAACTATCATTTTGACCACTAAACCAAAGAGTTTGACAAAAATATATTGGATTGAAACTTCCCTCTACTTCTCTGCTTGTCAAATGCGGAGAAGGTTTATTCAGTATGGAACTTACGTTACAGCAGTTTTACTAAATGCACTACCATGTGTTTTTTAAACTTTCACAAACAACTGCCGTTTTGACCCCTTTCCCAACATTTTACAGAAAACAATGTTTTCTATATAAAATCTACCCCTACTCTTCTGCTTTTCAAGCAACAAGTCGGATTTCAAATCGGGTCTACCAATATGTAACTAGAGCTATTTTTGTAACCCTTCGCCTGTTTTTCTGGCTTCGATAAAAAATGTCAGAAGTTAGCAGATTCATTAAATTCAAAACAACTTTCACAAACAACTGCCGTTTTGACCCCTTTCCCAACATTTTACAGAAAACAATGTTTTCTATATAAAATCTACCCCTACTCTTCTGCTTTTCAAGCAACAAGTCGGATTTCAAATCGGGTCTACCAATCTGTAACTAGAGCTATTTTTGTAACCCTTCGCCTGTTTTTCTGGCTTCGGTAAAAAATGTCAGAAGTTAGCAGATTCATTAAATTCAAAACAACTATCATTTTGACCACTAAACCAAAGAGTTTGACAAAAATATATTGGATTGAAACTTCCCTCTACTTCTCTGCTTGTCAAATGCGGAGAAGGTTTATTCAGTATGGAACTTACGTTACAGCAGTTTTACTAAATGCACTACCATGTGTTTTTTAAACTTTCACAAACAACTGCCGTTTTGACCCCTTTCCCAACATTTTACAGAAAACAATGTTTTCTATATAAAATCTACCCCTACTCTTCTGCTTTTCAAGCAACAAGTCGGATTTCAAATCGGGTCTACCAATCTGTAACTAGAGCTTTTTTTGTAACCCTTCGCCTGTTTTTCTGGCTTCGGTAAAAAATGTCAGAAGTTAGCAGATTCATTAAATTCAAAACAACTTTCACAAACAACTGCTGTTTTGACCCCTTTCCCAACATTTTACAGAAAACAATGTTTTCTATATATAAAATCTACCCCTACTCTTCTGCTTTTCAAGCAACAAGTCGGATTTCAAATCGGGTCTGCCAATCTGTAACTAGAGCTATTTTTGTAACCCTTCGCCTGTTTTTCTGGCTTCGGTAAAAAATGTCAGAAGTTAGCAGATTCATTAAATTCAAAACAACTATCATTTTGACCACTAAACCAAAGAGTTTGACAAAAATATATTGGATTGAAACTTCCCTCTACTTCTCTGCTTGTCAAATGCGGAGAAGGTTTATTCAGTATGGAACTTACGTTACAGCAGTTTTACTAAATGCACTACCATGTGTTTTTTAAACTTTCACAAACAACTGCCGTTTTGACCCCTTTCCCAACATTTTACAGAAAACAATGTTTTCTATATAAAATCTACCCCTACTCTTCTGCTTTTCAAGCAACAAGTCGGATTTCAAATCGGGTCTACCAATCTGTAACTAGAGCTTTTTTTGTAACCCTTCGCCTGTTTTTCTGGCTTCGGTAAAAAATGTCAGAAGTTAGCAGATTCATTAAATTCAAAACAACTTTCACAAACAACTGCTGTTTTGACCCCTTTCCCAACATTTTACAGAAAACAATGTTCGCTATATAAAATCTTTCCCTACCCTTCTGCTTTTCAAGTACGAAGTCGGATTTCAAATCGGGGCTACCAATATGTAACTAGAGCTATTTTTGTAACCCTTCGCCTGTTTTTCTGGCTTCGGTAAAAAATGTCAGAAGTTAGCAGATTCATTAAATTCAAAAAAACTTTCACAAACAACTGCCGTTTTGACCCCTTTCCCAACATTTTACAGAAAACAATGTTTTCTATATATAAAATCTACCCCTACTCTTCTGCTTTTCAAGCAACAAGTCGGATTTCAAATCGGGTCTACCAATCTGTAACTAGAGCTATTTTTGTAACCCTTCGCCTGTTTTTCTGGCTTCGGTAAAAAATGTCAGAAGTTAGCAGATTCATTAAATTCAAAACAACTATCATTTTGACCACTAAACCAAAGAGTTTGACAAAAATATATTGGATTGAAACTTCCCTCTACTTCTCTGCTTGTCAAATGCGGAGAAGGTTTATTCAGTATGGAACTTACGTTACAGCAGTTTTACTAAATGCACTACCATGTGTTTTTTAAACTTTCACAAACAACTGCCGTTTTGACCCCTTTCCCAACATTTTACAGAAAACAATGTTTTCTATATAAAATCTACCCCTACTCTTCTGCTTTTCAAGCAACAAGTCGGATTTCAAATCGGGTCTACCAATCTGTAACTAGAGCTTTTTTTGTAACCCTTCGCCTGTTTTTCTGGCTTCGGTAAAAAATGTCAGAAGTTAGCAGATTCATTAAATTCAAAACAACTTTCACAAACAACTGCTGTTTTGACCCCTTTCCCAACATTTTACAGAAAACAATGTTTTCTATATATAAAATCTACCCCTACTCTTCTGCTTTTCAAGCAACAAGTCGGATTTCAAATCGGGTCTACCAATCTGTAACTAGAGCTATTTTTGTAACCCTTCGCCTGTTTTTCTGGCTTCGGTAAAAAATGTCAGAAGTTAGCAGATTCATTAAATTCAAAACAACTATCATTTTGACCACTAAACCAAAGAGTTTGACAAAAATATATTGGATTGAAACTTCCCTCTACTTCTCTGCTTGTCAAATGCGGAGAAGGTTTATTCAGTATGGAACTTACGTTACAGCAGTTTTACTAAATGCACTACCATGTGTTTTTTAAACTTTCACAAACAACTGCCGTTTTGACCCCTTTCCCAACATTTTACAGAAAACAATGTTTTCTATATAAAATCTACCCCTACTCTTCTGCTTTTCAAGCAACAAGTCGGATTTCAAATCGGGTCTACCAATCTGTAACTAGAGCTTTTTTTGTAACCCTTCGCCTGTTTTTCTGGCTTCGGTAAAAAATGTCAGAAGTTAGCAGATTCATTAAATTCAAAACAACTTTCACAAACAACTGCTGTTTTGACCCCTTTCCCAACATTTTACAGAAAACAATGTTTTCTATATATAAAATCTACCCCTACTCTTCTGCTTTTCAAGCAACAAGTCGGATTTCAAATCGGGTCTACCAATCTGTAACTAGAGCTATTTTTGTAACCCTTCGCCTGTTTTTCTGGCTTCGGTAAAAAATGTCAGAAGTTAGCAGATTCATTAAATTCAAAACAACTATCATTTTGACCACTAAACCAAAGAGTTTGACAAAAATATATTGGATTGAAACTTCCCTCTACTTCTCTGCTTGTCAAATGCGGAGAAGGTTTAATCAGTATGGAACTTACGTTACAGCAGTTTTACTAAATGCACTACCATGTGTTTTTTAAACTTTCACAAACAACTGCCGTTTTGACCCCTTTCCCAACATTTTACAGAAAACAATGTTTTCTATATAAAATCTACCCCTACTCTTCTGCTTTTCAAGCAACAAGTCGGATTTCAAATTGGGTCTACCAATCTGTAACTAGAGCTTTTTTTGTAACCCTTCGCCTGTTTTTCTGGCTTCGGTAAAAAATGTCAGAAGTTAGCAGATTCATTAAATTCAAAACAACTTTCACAAACAACTGCCGTTTTGACCCCTTTCCCAACATTTTACATCTATATAAAATCTACCCCTACTCTTCTGCTTTTCAAGCAACAAGTCGGATTTCAAATCGGGTCTACCAATCTGTAACTAGAGCTTTTTTTGTAACCCTTCGCCTGTTTTTCTGGCTTCGGTAAAAAATGTCAGAAGTTAGCAGATTCATTAAATTCAAAACAACTTTCACAAACAACTGCTGTTTTGAACCCTTTCCCAACATTTTACAGAAAACAATGTTTTCTATATAAAATCTACCCCTACTCTTCTGCTTTTCAAGCAACAAGTCGGATTTCAAATCGGGTCTACCAATCTGTAACTAGAGCTATTTTTGTAACCCTTCGCCTGTTTTTCTGGCTTCGGTAAAAAATGTCAGAAGTTAGCAGATTCATTAAATTCAAAACAACTTTCACAAACAACTGCTGTTTTGAACCCTTTCCCAACATTTTACAGAAAACAATGTTTTCTATATAAAATCTACCCCTACTCTTCTGCTTTTCAAGCAACAAGTCGGATTTCAAATCGGGTCTACCAATCTGTAACTAGAGCTATTTTTGTAACCCTTCGCCTGTTTTTCTGGCTTCGGTAAAAAATGTCAGAAGTTAGCAGATTCATTAAATTCAAAACAACTTTCACAAACAACTGCTGTTTTGACCCCTTTCCCAACATTTTACAGAAAACAATGTTCGCTATATAAAATCTTTCCCTACCCTTCTGCTTTTCAAGTACGAAGTCGGATTTCAAATCGGGGCTACCAATATGTAACTAGAGCTATTTTTGTAACCCTTCGCCTGTTTTTCTGGCTTCGGTAAAAAATGTCAGAAGTTAGCAGATTCATTAAATTCAAAACAACTTTCACAAACAACTGCTGTTTTGACCCCTTTCCCAACATTTTACAGAAAACAATGTTTTCTATATAAAATCTACCCCTACTCTTCTGCTTTTCAAGCAACAAGTCGGATTTCAAATCGGGTCTACCAATCTGTAACTAGAGCTATTTTTGTAACCCTTCGCCTGTTTTTCTGGCTTCGGTAAAAAATGTCAGAAGTTAGCAGATTCATTAAATTCAAAACAACTTTCACAAACAACTGCTGTTTTGACCCCTTTCCCAACATTTTACAGAAAACAATGTTCGCTATATAAAATCTTTCCCTACCCTTCTGCTTTTCAAGTACGAAGTCGGATTTCAAATCGGGGCTACCAATATGTAACTAGAGCTATTTTTGTAACCCTTCGCCTGTTTTTCTGGCTTCGGTAAAAAATGTCAGAAGTTAGCAGATTCATTAAATTCAAAACAACTATCATTTTGACCACTAAACCAAAGAGTTTGACAAAAATATATTGGATTAAAACTTCCCTCTACTTCTCTGCTTGTCAAATGCGGAGAAGGTTTATTCAGTATGGAACTTACGTTACAGCAGTTTTACTAAATGCACTACCATGTGTTTTTTAAACTTTCACAAACAACTGCCGTTTTGACCCCTTTCCCAACATTTGACAGAAAACAATGTTTTCTATATAAAATCTACCCCTACTCTTCTGCTTTTCAAGCAACAAGTCGGATTTCAAATCGGGTCTACCAATCTGTAACTAGAGCTTTTTTTGTAACCCTTCGCCTGTTTTTCTGGCTTCGGTAAAAAATGTCAGAAGTTAGCAGATTCATTAAATTCAAAACAACTTTCACAAACAACTGCCGTTTTGACCCCTTTCCCAACATTTTACATCTATATAAAATCTACCCCTACTCTTCTGCTTTTCAAGCAACAAGTCGGATTTCAAATCGGGTCTACCAATCTGTAACTAGAGCTATTTTTGTAACCCTTCGCCTGTTTTTCTGGCTTCGGTAAAAAATGTCAGAAGTTAGCAGATTCATTAAATTCAAAACAACTATCATTTTGACCACTAAACCAAAGAGTTTGACAAAAATATATTGGATTGAAACTTCCCTCTACTTCTCTGCTTGTCAAATGCGGAGAAGGTTTATTCAGTATGGAACTTACGTTACAGCAGTTTTACTAAATGCACTACCATGTGTTTTTTAAACTTTCACAAACAACTGCCGTTTTGACCCCTTTCCCAACATTTTACAGAAAACAATGTTTTCTATATAAAATCTACCCCTACTCTTCTGCTTTTCAAGCAACAAGTCGGATTTCAAATCGGGTCTACCAATCTGTAACTAGAGCTTTTTTTGTAACCCTTCGCCTGTTTTTCTGGCTTCGGTAAAAAATGTCAGAAGTTAGCAGATTCATTAAATTCAAAACAACTTTCACAAACAACTGCTGTTTTGACCCCTTTCCCAACATTTTACAGAAAACAATGTTCGCTATATAAAATCTTTCCCTACCCTTCTGCTTTTCAAGTACGAAGTCGGATTTCAAATCGGGGCTACCAATATGTAACTAGAGCTATTTTTGTAACCCTTCGCCTGTTTTTCTGGCTTCGGTAAAAAATGTCAGAAGTTAGCAGATTCATTAAATTCAAAAAAACTTTCACAAACAACTGCCGTTTTGACCCCTTTCCCAACATTTTACAGAAAACAATGTTTTCTATATATAAAATCTACCCCTACTCTTCTGCTTTTCAAGCAACAAGTCGGATTTCAAATCGGGTCTACCAATCTGTAACTAGAGCTATTTTTGTAACCCTTCGCCTGTTTTTCTGGCTTCGGTAAAAAATGTCAGAAGTTAGCAGATTCATTAAATTCAAAACAACTATCATTTTGACCACTAAACCAAAGAGTTTGACAAAAATATATTGGATTGAAACTTCCCTCTACTTCTCTGCTTGTCAAATGCGGAGAAGGTTTATTCAGTATGGAACTTACGTTACAGCAGTTTTACTAAATGCACTACCATGTGTTTTTTAAACTTTCACAAACAACTGCCGTTTTGACCCCTTTCCCAACATTTGACAGAAAACAATGTTTTCTATATATAATCTACCCCTACTCTTCTGCTTTTCAAGCAACAAGTCGGATTTCAAATTGGGTCTACCAATCTGTAACTAGAGCTATTTTTGTAACCCTTCGCCTGTTTTTCTGGCTTCGGTAAAAAATGTCAGAAGTTAGCAGATTCATTAAATTCAAAACAACTTTCACAAACAACTGCCGTTTTGACCCCTTTCCCAACATTTTACATCTATATAAAATCTACCCCTACTCTTCTGCTTTTCAAGCAACAAGTCGGATTTCAAATCAGGTCTACCAATCTGTAACTAGAGCTTTTTTTGTAACCCTTCGCCTGTTTTTCTGGCTTCGGTAAAAAATGTCAGAAGTTAGCAGATTCATTAAATTCAAAACAACTTTCACAAACAACTGCTGTTTTGAACCCTTTCCCAACATTTTACAGAAAACAATGTTTTCTATATAAAATCTACCCCTACTCTTCTGCTTTTCAAGCAACAAGTCGGATTTCAAATCGGGTCTACCAATCTGTAACTAGAGCTATTTTTGTAACCCTTCGCCTGTTTTTCTGGCTTCGGTAAAAAATGTCAGAAGTTAGCAGATTCATTAAATTCAAAACAACTATCATTTTGACCACTAAACCAAAGAGTTTGACAAAAATATATTGGATTAAAACTTCCCTCTACTTCTCTGCTTGTCAAATGCGGAGAAGGTTTATTCAGTATGGAACTTACGTTACAGCAGTTTTACTAAATGCACTACCATGTGTTTTTTAAACTTTCACAAACAACTGCCGTTTTGACCCCTTTCCCAACATTTTACAGAAAACAATGTTTTCTATATAAAATCTACCCCTACTCTTCTGCTTTTCAAGCAACAAGTCGGATTTCAAATCGGGTCTACCAATCTGTAACTAGAGCTATTTTTGTAACCCTTCGCCTGTTTTTCTGGCTTCGGTAAAAAATGTCAGAAGTTAGCAGATTCATTAAATTCAAAACAACTTTCACAAACAACTGCTGTTTTGACCCCTTTCCCAACATTTTACAGAAAACAATGTTCGCTATATAAAATCTTTCCCTACCCTTCTGCTTTTCAAGTACGAAGTCGGATTTCAAATCGGGGCTACCAATATGTACCTAGAGCTATTTTTGTAACCCTTCGCCTGTTTTTCTGGCTTCGGTAAAAAATGTCAGAAGTTAGCAGATTCATTAAATTCAAAACAACTATCATTTTGACCACTAAACCAAAGAGTTTGACAAAAATATATTGGATTAAAACTTCCCTCTACTTCTCTGCTTGTCAAATGCGGAGAAGGTTTATTCAGTATGGAACTTACGTTACAGCAGTTTTACTAAATGCACTACCATGTGTTTTTTAAACTTTCACAAACAACTGCCGTTTTGACCCCTTTCCCAACATTTTACAGAAAACAATGTTTTCTATATAAAATCTACCCCTACTCTTCTGCTTTTCAAGCAACAAGTCGGATTTCAAATCGGGTCTACCAATCTGTAACTAGAGCTATTTTTGTAACCCTTCGCCTGTTTTTCTGGCTTCGGTAAAAAAAATCAGAAATTAGCAGATTCATTAAATTCAAAACAACTTTCACAAACAACTGCTGTTTTGACCCCTTTCCCAACATTTTACAGAAAACAATGTTCGCTATATAAAATCTTTCCCTACCCTTCTGCTTTTCAAGTACGAAGTCGGATTTCAAATCGGGGCTACCAATATGTAACTAGAGCTATTTTTGTAACCCTTCGCCTGTTTTTCTGGCTTCGGTAAAAAATGTCAGAAGTTAGCAGATTCATTAAATTCAAAACAACTTTCACAAACAACTGCCGTTTTGACCCCTTTCCCAACATTTTACAGAAAACAATGTTTTCTATATAAAATCTACCCCTACTCTTCTGCTTTTCAAGCAACAAGTCGGATTTCAAATCGGGTCTACCAATCTGTAACTAGAGCTATTTTTGTAACCCTTCGCCTGTTTTTCTGGCTTCGGTAAAAAATGTCAGAAGTTAGCAGATTCATTAAATTCAAAACAACTTTCACAAACAACTGCTGTTTTGACCCCTTTCCCAACATTTTACAGAAAACAATGTTCGCTATATAAAATCTTTCCCTACCCTTCTGCTTTTCAAGTACGAAGTCGGATTTCAAATCGGGGCTACCAATATGTAACTAGAGCTATTTTTGTAACCCTTCGCCTGTTTTTCTGGCTTCGGTAAAAAATGTCAGAAGTTAGCAGATTCATTAAATTCAAAACAACTTTCACAAACAACTGCCGTTTTGACCCCTTTCCCAACATTTTACAGAAAACAATGTTTTCTATATATAAAATCTACCCCTACTCTTCTGCTTTTCAAGCAACAAGTCGGATTTCAAATCGGGTCTACCAATCTGTAACTAGAGCTATTTTTGTAACCCTTCGCCTGTTTTTCTGGCTTCGGTAAAAAATGTCAGAAGTTAGCAGATTCATTAAATTCAAAACAACTATCATTTTGACCACTAAACCAAAGAGTTTGACAAAAATATATTGGATTAAAACTTCCCTCTACTTCTCTGCTTGTCAAATGCGGAGAAGGTTTATTCAGTATGGAACTTACGTTACAGCAGTTTTACTAAATGCACTACCATGTGTTTTTTAAACTTTCACAAACAACTGCCGTTTTGACCCCTTTCCCAACATTTTACAGAAAACAATGTTTTCTATATATAAAATCTACCCCTACTCTTCTGCTTTTCAAGCAACAAGTCGGATTTCAAATCGGGTCTACCAATCTGTAACTAGAGCTATTTTTGTAACCCTTCGCCTGTTTTTCTGGCTTCGGTAAAAAATGTCAGAAGTTAGCAGATTCATTAAATTCAAAACAACTATCATTTTGACCACTAAACCAAAGAGTTTGACAAAAATATATTGGATTAAAACTTCCCTCTACTTCTCTGCTTGTCAAATGCGGAGAAGGTTTATTCAGTATGGAACTTACGTTACAGCAGTTTTACTAAATGCACTACCATGTGTTTTTTAAACTTTCACAAACAACTGCCGTTTTGACCCCTTTCCCAACATTTTACAGAAAACAATGTTTTCTATATATAAAATCTACCCCTACTCTTCTGCTTTTCAAGCAACAAGTCGGATTTCAAATCGGGTCTACCAATCTGTAACTAGAGCTATTTTTGTAACCCTTCGCCTGTTTTTCTGGCTTCGGTAAAAAATGTCAGAAGTTAGCAGATTCATTAAATTCAAAACAACTATCATTTTGACCACTAAACCAAAGAGTTTGACAAAAATATATTGGATTGAAACTTCCCTCTACTTCTCTGCTTGTCAAATGCGGAGAAGGTTTATTCAGTATGGAACTTACGTTACAGCAGTTTTACTAAATGCACTACCATGTGTTTTTTAAACTTTCACAAACAACTGCCGTTTTGACCCCTTTCCCAACATTTTACAGAAAACAATGTTTTCTATATAAAATCTACCCCTACTCTTCTGCTTTTCAAGCAACAAGTCGGATTTCAAATCGGGTCTACCAATCTGTAACTAGAGCTTTTTTTGTAACCCTTCGCCTGTTTTTCTGGCTTCGGTAAAAAATGTCAGAAGTTAGCAGATTCATTAAATTCAAAACAACTTTCACAAACAACTGCTGTTTTGACCCCTTTCCCAACATTTTACAGAAAACAATGTTTTCTATATATAAAATCTACCCCTACTCTTCTGCTTTTCAAGCAACAAGTCGGATTTCAAATCGGGTCTACCAATCTGTAACTAGAGCTATTTTTGTAACCCTTCGCCTGTTTTTCTGGCTTCGGTAAAAAATGTCAGAAGTTAGCAGATTCATTAAATTCAAAACAACTATCATTTTGACCACTAAACCAAAGAGTTTGACAAAAATATATTGGATTGAAACTTCCCTCTACTTCTCTGCTTGTCAAATGCGGAGAAGGTTTATTCAGTATGGAACTTACGTTACAGCAGTTTTACTAAATGCACTACCATGTGTTTTTTAAACTTTCACAAACAACTGCCGTTTTGACCCCTTTCCCAACATTTTACAGAAAACAATGTTTTCTATATAAAATCTACCCCTACTCTTCTGCTTTTCAAGCAACAAGTCGGATTTCAAATCGGGTCTACCAATCTGTAACTAGAGCTTTTTTTGTAACCCTTCGCCTGTTTTTCTGGCTTCGGTAAAAAATGTCAGAAGTTAGCAGATTCATTAAATTCAAAACAACTTTCACAAACAACTGCTGTTTTGACCCCTTTCCCAACATTTTACAGAAAACAATGTTTTCTATATATAAAATCTACCCCTACTCTTCTGCTTTTCAAGCAACAAGTCGGATTTCAAATCGGGTCTACCAATCTGTAACTAGAGCTATTTTTGTAACCCTTCGCCTGTTTTTCTGGCTTCGGTAAAAAATGTCAGAAGTTAGCAGATTCATTAAATTCAAAACAACTTTCACAAACAACTGCTGTTTTGAACCCTTTCCCAACATTTTACAGAAAACAATGTTTTCTATATAAAATCTACCCCTACTCTTCTGCTTTTCAAGCAACAAGTCGGATTTCAAATCGGGTCTACCAATCTGTAACTAGAGCTATTTTTGTAACCCTTCGCCTGTTTTTCTGGCTTCGGTAAAAAATGTCAGAAGTTAGCAGATTCATTAAATTCAAAACAACTTTCACAAACAACTGCTGTTTTGAACCCTTTCCCAACATTTTACAGAAAACAATGTTTTCTATATAAAATCTACCCCTACTCTTCTGCTTTTCAAGCAACAAGTCGGATTTCAAATCGGGTCTACCAATCTGTAACTAGAGCTATTTTTGTAACCCTTCGCCTGTTTTTCTGGCTTCGGTAAAAAATGTCAGAAGTTAGCAGATTCATTAAATTCAAAACAACTTTCACAAACAACTGCTGTTTTGACCCCTTTCCCAACATTTTACAGAAAACAATGTTCGCTATATAAAATCTTTCCCTACCCTTCTGCTTTTCAAGTACGAAGTCGGATTTCAAATCGGGGCTACCAATATGTAACTAGAGCTATTTTTGTAACCCTTCGCCTGTTTTTCTGGCTTCGGTAAAAAATGTCAGAAGTTAGCAGATTCATTAAATTCAAAACAACTATCATTTTGACCACTAAACCAAAGAGTTTGACAAAAATATATTGGATTAAAACTTCCCTCTACTTCTCTGCTTGTCAAATGCGGAGAAGTTTTATTCAGTATGGAACTTACGTTACAGCAGTTTTACTAAATGCACTACCATGTGTTTTTTAAACTTTCACAAACAACTGCCGTTTTGACCCCTTTCCCAACATTTTACAGAAAACAATGTTTTCTATATATAAAATCTACCCCTACTCTTCTGCTTTTCAAGCAACAAGTCGGATTTCAAATCGGGTCTACCAATCTGTAACTAGAGCTATTTTTGTAACCCTTCGCCTGTTTTTCTGGCTTCGGTAAAAAATGTCAGAAGTTAGCAGATTCATTAAATTCAAAACAACTATCATTTTGACCACTAAACCAAAGAGTTTGACAAAAATATATTGGATTAAAACTTCCCTCTACTTCTCTGCTTGTCAAATGCGGAGAAGGTTTATTCAGTATGGAACTTACGTTACAGCAGTTTTACTAAATGCACTACCATGTGTTTTTTAAACTTTCACAAACAACTGCCGTTTTGACCCCTTTCCCAACATTTGACAGAAAACAATGTTTTCTATATAAAATCTACCCCTACTCTTCTGCTTTTCAAGCAACAAGTCGGATTTCAAATTGGGTCTACCAATCTGTAACTAGAGCTTTTTTTGTAACCCTTCGCCTGTTTTTCTGGCTTCGGTAAAACATGTCAGAAGTTAGCAGATTCATTAAATTTAAAACAACTTTCACAAACAACTGCCGTTTTGACCCCTTTCCCAACATTTTACATCTATATAAAATCTACCCCTACTCTTCTGCTTTTCAAGCAACAAGTCGGATTTCAAATCGGGTCTACCAATCTGTAACTAGAGCTATTTTTGTAACCCTTCGCCTGTTTTTCTGGCTTCGGTAAAAAATGTCAGAAGTTAGCAGATTCATTAAATTCAAAACAACTATCATTTTGACCACTAAACCAAAGAGTTTGACAAAAATATATTGGATTGAAACTTCCCTCTACTTCTCTGCTTGTCAAATGCGGAGAAGGTTTATTCAGTATGGAACTTACGTTACAGCAGTTTTACTAAATGCACTACCATGTGTTTTTTAAACTTTCACAAACAACTGCCGTTTTGACCCCTTTCCCAACATTTTACAGAAAACAATGTTTTCTATATAAAATCTACCCCTACTCTTCTGCTTTTCAAGCAACAAGTCGGATTTCAAATCGGGTCTACCAATCTGTAACTAGAGCTTTTTTTGTAACCCTTCGCCTGTTTTTCTGGCTTCGGTAAAAAATGTCAGAAGTTAGCAGATTCATTAAATTCAAAACAACTTTCACAAACAACTGCTGTTTTGACCCCTTTCCCAACATTTTACAGAAAACAATGTTCGCTATATAAAATCTTTCCCTACCCTTCTGCTTTTCAAGTACGAAGTCGGATTTCAAATCGGGGCTACCAATATGTAACTAGAGCTATTTTTGTAACCCTTCGCCTGTTTTTCTGGCTTCGGTAAAAAATGTCAGAAGTTAGCAGATTCATTAAATTCAAAAAAACTTTCACAAACAACTGCCGTTTTGACCCCTTTCCCAACATTTTACAGAAAACAATGTTTTCTATATATAAAATCTACCCCTACTCTTCTGCTTTTCAAGCAACAAGTCGGATTTCAAATCGGGTCTACCAATCTGTAACTAGAGCTATTTTTGTAACCCTTCGCCTGTTTTTCTGGCTTCGGTAAAAAATGTCAGAAGTTAGCAGATTCATTAAATTCAAAACAACTATCATTTTGACCACTAAACCAAAGAGTTTGACAAAAATATATTGGATTGAAACTTCCCTCTACTTCTCTGCTTGTCAAATGCGGAGAAGGTTTATTCAGTATGGAACTTACGTTACAGCAGTTTTACTAAATGCACTACCATGTGTTTTTTAAACTTTCACAAACAACTGCCGTTTTGACCCCTTTCCCAACATTTTACAGAAAACAATGTTTTCTATATAAAATCTACCCCTACTCTTCTGCTTTTCAAGCAACAAGTCGGATTTCAAATTGGGTCTACCAATCTGTAACTAGAGCTATTTTTGTAACCCTTCGCCTGTTTTTCTGGCTTCGGTAAAAAATGTCAGAAGTTAGCAGATTCATTAAATTCAAAACAACTTTCACAAACAACTGCCGTTTTGACCCCTTTCCCAACATTTTACATCTATATAAAATCTACCCCTACTCTTCTGCTTTTCAAGCAACAAGTCGGATTTCAAATCGGGTCTACCAATCTGTAACTAGAGCTATTTTTGTAACCCTTCGCCTGTTTTTCTGGCTTCGGTAAAAAATGTCAGAAGTTAGCAGATTCATTAAATTCAAAACAACTTTCACAAACAACTGCCGTTTTGACCCCTTTCCCAACATTTTACAGAAAACAATGTTTTCTATATAAAATCTTTCCCTACTCTTCTGCTTTTCAAGTACGAAGTCGGATTTCAAATCGGGTCTACCAATCTGTACCTAGAGCTATTTTTGTAACCCTTCGCCTGTTTTTCTGGCTTCGGTAAAAAATGTCAGAAGTTAGCAGATTCATTAAATTCAAAACAACTATCATTTTGACCACTAAACCAAAGAGTTTGACAAAAATATATTGGATTAAAACTTCCCTCTACTTCTCTGCTTGTCAAATGCGGAGAAGGTTTATTCAGTATGGAACTTACGTTACAGCAGTTTTACTAAATGCACTACCATGTGTTTTTTAAACTTTCACAAACAACTGCCGTTTTGACCCCTTTCCCAACATTTTACAGAAAACAATGTTTTCTATATAAAATCTACCCCTACTCTTCTGCTTTTCAAGCAACAAGTCGGATTTCAAATCGGGTCTACCAATCTGTAACTAGAGCTATTTTTGTAACCCTTCGCCTGTTTTTCTGGCTTCGGTAAAAAAAATCAGAAATTAGCAGATTCATTAAATTCAAAACAACTTTCACAAACAACTGCTGTTTTGACCCCTTTCCCAACATTTTACAGAAAACAATGTTCGCTATATAAAATCTTTCCCTACCCTTCTGCTTTTCAAGTACGAAGTCGGATTTCAAATCGGGGCTACCAATATGTAACTAGAGCTATTTTTGTAACCCTTCGCCTGTTTTTCTGGCTTCGGTAAAAAATGTCAGAAGTTAGCAGATTCATTAAATTCAAAACAACTTTCACAAACAACTGCCGTTTTGACCCCTTTCCCAACATTTTACAGAAAACAATGTTTTCTATATAAAATCTACCCCTACTCTTCTGCTTTTCAAGCAACAAGTCGGATTTCAAATCGGGTCTACCAATCTGTAACTAGAGCTATTTTTGTAACCCTTCGCCTGTTTTTCTGGCTTCGGTAAAAAATGTCAGAAGTTAGCAGATTCATTAAATTCAAAACAACTTTCACAAACAACTGCTGTTTTGACCCCTTTCCCAACATTTTACAGAAAACAATGTTCGCTATATAAAATCTTTCCCTACCCTTCTGCTTTTCAAGTACGAAGTCGGATTTCAAATCGGGGCTACCAATATGTAACTAGAGCTATTTTTGTAACCCTTCGCCTGTTTTTCTGGCTTCGGTAAAAAATGTCAGAAGTTAGCAGATTCATTAAATTCAAAACAACTTTCACAAACAACTGCCGTTTTGACCCCTTTCCCAACATTTTACAGAAAACAATGTTTTCTATATATAAAATCTACCCCTACTCTTCTGCTTTTCAAGCAACAAGTCGGATTTCAAATCGGGTCTACCAATCTGTAACTAGAGCTATTTTTGTAACCCTTCGCCTGTTTTTCTGGCTTCGGTAAAAAATGTCAGAAGTTAGCAGATTCATTAAATTCAAAACAACTATCATTTTGACCACTAAACCAAAGAGTTTGACAAAAATATATTGGATTAAAACTTCCCTCTACTTCTCTGCTTGTCAAATGCGGAGAAGGTTTATTCAGTATGGAACTTACGTTACAGCAGTTTTACTAAATGCACTACCATGTGTTTTTTAAACTTTCACAAACAACTGCCGTTTTGACCCCTTTCCCAACATTTTACAGAAAACAATGTTTTCTATATATAAAATCTACCCCTACTCTTCTGCTTTTCAAGCAACAAGTCGGATTTCAAATCGGGTCTACCAATCTGTAACTAGAGCTATTTTTGTAACCCTTCGCCTGTTTTTCTGGCTTCGGTAAAAAATGTCAGAAGTTAGCAGATTCATTAAATTCAAAACAACTATCATTTTGACCACTAAACCAAAGAGTTTGACAAAAATATATTGGATTAAAACTTCCCTCTACTTCTCTGCTTGTCAAATGCGGAGAAGGTTTATTCAGTATGGAACTTACGTTACAGCAGTTTTACTAAATGCACTACCATGTGTTTTTTAAACTTTCACAAACAACTGCCGTTTTGACCCCTTTCCCAACATTTTACAGAAAACAATGTTTTCTATATATAAAATCTACCCCTACTCTTCTGCTTTTCAAGCAACAAGTCGGATTTCAAATCGGGTCTACCAATCTGTAACTAGAGCTATTTTTGTAACCCTTCGCCTGTTTTTCTGGCTTCGGTAAAAAATGTCAGAAGTTAGCAGATTCATTAAATTCAAAACAACTATCATTTTGACCACTAAACCAAAGAGTTTGACAAAAATATATTGGATTGAAACTTCCCTCTACTTCTCTGCTTGTCAAATGCGGAGAAGGTTTATTCAGTATGGAACTTACGTTACAGCAGTTTTACTAAATGCACTACCATGTGTTTTTTAAACTTTCACAAACAACTGCCGTTTTGACCCCTTTCCCAACATTTTACAGAAAACAATGTTTTCTATATAAAATCTACCCCTACTCTTCTGCTTTTCAAGCAACAAGTCGGATTTCAAATCGGGTCTACCAATCTGTAACTAGAGCTTTTTTTGTAACCCTTCGCCTGTTTTTCTGGCTTCGGTAAAAAATGTCAGAAGTTAGCAGATTCATTAAATTCAAAACAACTTTCACAAACAACTGCTGTTTTGACCCCTTTCCCAACATTTTACAGAAAACAATGTTTTCTATATATAAAATCTACCCCTACTCTTCTGCTTTTCAAGCAACAAGTCGGATTTCAAATCGGGTCTACCAATCTGTAACTAGAGCTATTTTTGTAACCCTTCGCCTGTTTTTCTGGCTTCGGTAAAAAATGTCAGAAGTTAGCAGATTCATTAAATTCAAAACAACTATCATTTTGACCACTAAACCAAAGAGTTTGACAAAAATATATTGGATTGAAACTTCCCTCTACTTCTCTGCTTGTCAAATGCGGAGAAGGTTTATTCAGTATGGAACTTACGTTACAGCAGTTTTACTAAATGCACTACCATGTGTTTTTTAAACTTTCACAAACAACTGCCGTTTTGACCCCTTTCCCAACATTTTACAGAAAACAATGTTTTCTATATAAAATCTACCCCTACTCTTCTGCTTTTCAAGCAACAAGTCGGATTTCAAATCGGGTCTACCAATCTGTAACTAGAGCTTTTTTTGTAACCCTTCGCCTGTTTTTCTGGCTTCGGTAAAAAATGTCAGAAGTTAGCAGATTCATTAAATTCAAAACAACTTTCACAAACAACTGCTGTTTTGACCCCTTTCCCAACATTTTACAGAAAACAATGTTTTCTATATATAAAATCTACCCCTACTCTTCTGCTTTTCAAGCAACAAGTCGGATTTCAAATCGGGTCTACCAATCTGTAACTAGAGCTATTTTTGTAACCCTTCGCCTGTTTTTCTGGCTTCGGTAAAAAATGTCAGAAGTTAGCAGATTCATTAAATTCAAAACAACTTTCACAAACAACTGCTGTTTTGAACCCTTTCCCAACATTTTACAGAAAACAATGTTTTCTATATAAAATCTACCCCTACTCTTCTGCTTTTCAAGCAACAAGTCGGATTTCAAATCGGGTCTACCAATCTGTAACTAGAGCTATTTTTGTAACCCTTCGCCTGTTTTTCTGGCTTCGGTAAAAAAAATCAGAAATTAGCAGATTCATTAAATTCAAAACAACTTTCACAAACAACTGCTGTTTTGACCCCTTTCCCAACATTTTACAGAAAACAATGTTTTCTATATAAAATCTACCCCTACTCTTCTGCTTTTCAAGCAACAAGTCGGATTTCAAATCGGGTCTACCAATCTGTAACTAGAGCTATTTTTGTAACCCTTCGCCTGTTTTTCTGGCTTCGGTAAAAAAAATCAGAAATTAGCAGATTCATTAAATTCAAAACAACTTTCACAAACAACTGCTGTTTTGACCCCTTTCCCAACATTTTACAGAAAACAATGTTCGCTATATAAAATCTTTCCCTACCCTTCTGCTTTTCAAGTACGAAGTCGGATTTCAAATCGGGGCTACCAATATGTAACTAGAGCTATTTTTGTAACCCTTCGCCTGTTTTTCTGGCTTCGGTAAAAAATGTCAGAAGTTAGCAGATTCATTAAATTCAAAACAACTTTCACAAACAACTGCCGTTTTGACCCCTTTCCCAACATTTTACAGAAAACAATGTTTTCTATATAAAATCTACCCCTACTCTTCTGCTTTTCAAGCAACAAGTCGGATTTCAAATCGGGTCTACCAATCTGTAACTAGAGCTATTTTTGTAACCCTTCGCCTGTTTTTCTGGCTTCGGTAAAAAATGTCAGAAGTTAGCAGATTCATTAAATTCAAAACAACTTTCACAAACAACTGCTGTTTTGACCCCTTTCCCAACATTTTACAGAAAACAATGTTCGCTATATAAAATCTTTCCCTACCCTTCTGCTTTTCAAGTACGAAGTCGGATTTCAAATCGGGGCTACCAATATGTAACTAGAGCTATTTTTGTAACCCTTCGCCTGTTTTTCTGGCTTCGGTAAAAAATGTCAGAAGTTAGCAGATTCATTAAATTCAAAACAACTTTCACAAACAACTGCCGTTTTGACCCCTTTCCCAACATTTTACAGAAAACAATGTTTTCTATATATAAAATCTACCCCTACTCTTCTGCTTTTCAAGCAACAAGTCGGATTTCAAATCGGGTCTACCAATCTGTAACTAGAGCTATTTTTGTAACCCTTCGCCTGTTTTTCTGGCTTCGGTAAAAAATGTCAGAAGTTAGCAGATTCATTAAATTCAAAACAACTATCATTTTGACCACTAAACCAAAGAGTTTGACAAAAATATATTGGATTAAAACTTCCCTCTACTTCTCTGCTTGTCAAATGCGGAGAAGGTTTATTCAGTATGGAACTTACGTTACAGCAGTTTTACTAAATGCACTACCATGTGTTTTTTAAACTTTCACAAACAACTGCCGTTTTGACCCCTTTCCCAACATTTTACAGAAAACAATGTTTTCTATATATAAAATCTACCCCTACTCTTCTGCTTTTCAAGCAACAAGTCGGATTTCAAATCGGGTCTACCAATCTGTAACTAGAGCTATTTTTGTAACCCTTCGCCTGTTTTTCTGGCTTCGGTAAAAAATGTCAGAAGTTAGCAGATTCATTAAATTCAAAACAACTATCATTTTGACCACTAAACCAAAGAGTTTGACAAAAATATATTGGATTAAAACTTCCCTCTACTTCTCTGCTTGTCAAATGCGGAGAAGGTTTATTCAGTATGGAACTTACGTTACAGCAGTTTTACTAAATGCACTACCATGTGTTTTTTAAACTTTCACAAACAACTGCCGTTTTGACCCCTTTCCCAACATTTTACAGAAAACAATGTTTTCTATATAAAATCTACCCCTACTCTTCTGCTTTTCAAGCAACAAGTCGGATTTCAAATCGGGTCTACCAATCTGTAACTAGAGCTATTTTTGTAACCCTTCGCCTGTTTTTCTGGCTTCGGTAAAAAAAATCAGAAATTAGCAGATTCATTAAATTCAAAACAACTTTCACAAACAACTGCTGTTTTGACCCCTTTCCCAACATTTTACAGAAAACAATGTTCGCTATATAAAATCTTTCCCTACCCTTCTGCTTTTCAAGTACGAAGTCGGATTTCAAATCGGGGCTACCAATATGTAACTAGAGCTATTTTTGTAACCCTTCGCCTGTTTTTCTGGCTTCGGTAAAAAATGTCAGAAGTTAGCAGATTCATTAAATTCAAAACAACTTTCACAAACAACTGCCGTTTTGACCCCTTTCCCAACATTTTACAGAAAACAATGTTTTCTATATAAAATCTACCCCTACTCTTCTGCTTTTCAAGCAACAAGTCGGATTTCAAATCGGGTCTACCAATCTGTAACTAGAGCTATTTTTGTAACCCTTCGCCTGTTTTTCTGGCTTCGGTAAAAAATGTCAGAAGTTAGCAGATTCATTAAATTCAAAACAACTTTCACAAACAACTGCTGTTTTGACCCCTTTCCCAACATTTTACAGAAAACAATGTTCGCTATATAAAATCTTTCCCTACCCTTCTGCTTTTCAAGTACGAAGTCGGATTTCAAATCGGGGCTACCAATATGTAACTAGAGCTATTTTTGTAACCCTTCGCCTGTTTTTCTGGCTTCGGTAAAAAATGTCAGAAGTTAGCAGATTCATTAAATTCAAAACAACTTTCACAAACAACTGCCGTTTTGACCCCTTTCCCAACATTTTACAGAAAACAATGTTTTCTATATATAAAATCTACCCCTACTCTTCTGCTTTTCAAGCAACAAGTCGGATTTCAAATCGGGTCTACCAATCTGTAACTAGAGCTATTTTTGTAACCCTTCGCCTGTTTTTCTGGCTTCGGTAAAAAATGTCAGAAGTTAGCAGATTCATTAAATTCAAAACAACTATCATTTTGACCACTAAACCAAAGAGTTTGACAAAAATATATTGGATTAAAACTTCCCTCTACTTCTCTGCTTGTCAAATGCGGAGAAGGTTTATTCAGTATGGAACTTACGTTACAGCAGTTTTACTAAATGCACTACCATGTGTTTTTTAAACTTTCACAAACAACTGCCGTTTTGACCCCTTTCCCAACATTTTACAGAAAACAATGTTTTCTATATATAAAATCTACCCCTACTCTTCTGCTTTTCAAGCAACAAGTCGGATTTCAAATCGGGTCTACCAATCTGTAACTAGAGCTATTTTTGTAACCCTTCGCCTGTTTTTCTGGCTTCGGTAAAAAATGTCAGAAGTTAGCAGATTCATTAAATTCAAAACAACTATCATTTTGACCACTAAACCAAAGAGTTTGACAAAAATATATTGGATTAAAACTTCCCTCTACTTCTCTGCTTGTCAAATGCGGAGAAGGTTTATTCAGTATGGAACTTACGTTACAGCAGTTTTACTAAATGCACTACCATGTGTTTTTTAAACTTTCACAAACAACTGCCGTTTTGACCCCTTTCCCAACATTTTACAGAAAACAATGTTTTCTATATATAAAATCTACCCCTACTCTTCTGCTTTTCAAGCAACAAGTCGGATTTCAAATCGGGTCTACCAATCTGTAACTAGAGCTATTTTTGTAACCCTTCGCCTGTTTTTCTGGCTTCGGTAAAAAATGTCAGAAGTTAGCAGATTCATTAAATTCAAAACAACTATCATTTTGACCACTAAACCAAAGAGTTTGACAAAAATATATTGGATTGAAACTTCCCTCTACTTCTCTGCTTGTCAAATGCGGAGAAGGTTTATTCAGTATGGAACTTACGTTACAGCAGTTTTACTAAATGCACTACCATGTGTTTTTTAAACTTTCACAAACAACTGCCGTTTTGACCCCTTTCCCAACATTTTACAGAAAACAATGTTTTCTATATAAAATCTACCCCTACTCTTCTGCTTTTCAAGCAACAAGTCGGATTTCAAATCGGGTCTACCAATCTGTAACTAGAGCTTTTTTTGTAACCCTTCGCCTGTTTTTCTGGCTTCGGTAAAAAATGTCAGAAGTTAGCAGATTCATTAAATTCAAAACAACTTTCACAAACAACTGCTGTTTTGACCCCTTTCCCAACATTTTACAGAAAACAATGTTTTCTATATATAAAATCTACCCCTACTCTTCTGCTTTTCAAGCAACAAGTCGGATTTCAAATCGGGTCTACCAATCTGTAACTAGAGCTATTTTTGTAACCCTTCGCCTGTTTTTCTGGCTTCGGTAAAAAATGTCAGAAGTTAGCAGATTCATTAAATTCAAAACAACTATCATTTTGACCACTAAACCAAAGAGTTTGACAAAAATATATTGGATTGAAACTTCCCTCTACTTCTCTGCTTGTCAAATGCGGAGAAGGTTTATTCAGTATGGAACTTACGTTACAGCAGTTTTACTAAATGCACTACCATGTGTTTTTTAAACTTTCACAAACAACTGCCGTTTTGACCCCTTTCCCAACATTTTACAGAAAACAATGTTTTCTATATAAAATCTACCCCTACTCTTCTGCTTTTCAAGCAACAAGTCGGATTTCAAATCGGGTCTACCAATCTGTAACTAGAGCTTTTTTTGTAACCCTTCGCCTGTTTTTCTGGCTTCGGTAAAAAATGTCAGAAGTTAGCAGATTCATTAAATTCAAAACAACTTTCACAAACAACTGCTGTTTTGACCCCTTTCCCAACATTTTACAGAAAACAATGTTTTCTATATATAAAATCTACCCCTACTCTTCTGCTTTTCAAGCAACAAGTCGGATTTCAAATCGGGTCTACCAATCTGTAACTAGAGCTATTTTTGTAACCCTTCGCCTGTTTTTCTGGCTTCGGTAAAAAATGTCAGAAGTTAGCAGATTCATTAAATTCAAAACAACTTTCACAAACAACTGCTGTTTTGAACCCTTTCCCAACATTTTACAGAAAACAATGTTTTCTATATAAAATCTACCCCTACTCTTCTGCTTTTCAAGCAACAAGTCGGATTTCAAATCGGGTCTACCAATCTGTAACTAGAGCTATTTTTGTAACCCTTCGCCTGTTTTTCTGGCTTCGGTAAAAAATGTCAGAAGTTAGCAGATTCATTAAATTCAAAACAACTTTCACAAACAACTGCTGTTTTGAACCCTTTCCCAACATTTTACAGAAAACAATGTTTTCTATATGAAATCTACCCCTACTCTTCTGCTTTTCAAGCAACAAGTCGGATTTCAAATCGGGTCTACCAATCTGTAACTAGAGCTATTTTTGTAACCCTTCGCCTGTTTTTCTGGCTTCGGTAAAAAATGTCAGAAGTTAGCAGATTCATTAAATTCAAAACAACTTTCACAAACAACTGCTGTTTTGACCCCTTTCCCAACATTTTACAGAAAACAATGTTTTCTATATAAAATCTACCCCTACTCTTCTGCTTTTCAAGCAACAAGTCGGATTTCAAATCGGGTCTACCAATCTGTAACTAGAGCTATTTTTGTAACCCTTCGCCTGTTTATCTGGCTTCGGTAAAAAATGTCAGAAGTTAGCAGATTCATTAAATTCAAAACAACTATCATTTTGACCACTAAACCAAAGAGTTTGACAAAAATATATTGGATTAAAACTTCCCTCTACTTCTCTGCTTGTCAAATGCGGAGAAGTTTTATTCAGTATGGAACTTACGTTACAGCAGTTTTACTAAATGCACTACCATGTGTTTTTTAAACTTTCACAAACAACTGCCGTTTTGACCCCTTTCCCAACATTTTACAGAAAACAATGTTTTCTATATATAAAATCTACCCCTACTCTTCTGCTTTTCAAGCAACAAGTCGGATTTCAAATCGGGTCTACCAATCTGTAACTAGAGCTATTTTTGTAACCCTTCGCCTGTTTTTCTGGCTTCGGTAAAAAATGTCAGAAGTTAGCAGATTCATTAAATTCAAAACAACTTTCACAAACAACTGCTGTTTTGAACCCTTTCCCAACATTTTACAGAAAACAATGTTTTCTATATAAAATCTACCCCTACTCTTCTGCTTTTCAAGCAACAAGTCGGATTTCAAATCGGGTCTACCAATCTGTAACTAGAGCTATTTTTGTAACCCTTCGCCTGTTTTTCTGGCTTCGGTAAAAAATGTCAGAAGTTAGCAGATTCATTAAATTCAAAACAACTTTCACAAACAACTGCTGTTTTGAACCCTTTCCCAACATTTTACAGAAAACAATGTTTTCTATATGAAATCTACCCCTACTCTTCTGCTTTTCAAGCAACAAGTCGGATTTCAAATCGGGTCTACCAATCTGTAACTAGAGCTATTTTTGTAACCCTTCGCCTGTTTTTCTGGCTTCGGTAAAAAATGTCAGAAGTTAGCAGATTCATTAAATTCAAAACAACTTTCACAAACAACTGCTGTTTTGACCCCTTTCCCAACATTTTACAGAAAACAATGTTCGCTATATAAAATCTTTCCCTACCCTTCTGCTTTTCAAGTACGAAGTCGGATTTCAAATCGGGGCTACCAATATGTAACTAGAGCTATTTTTGTAACCCTTCGCCTGTTTTTCTGGCTTCGGTAAAAAATGTCAGAAGTTAGCAGATTCATTAAATTCAAAACAACTATCATTTTGACCACTAAACCAAAGAGTTTGACAAAAATATATTGGATTAAAACTTCCCTCTACTTCTCTGCTTGTCAAATGCGGAGAAGTTTTATTCAGTATGGAACTTACGTTACAGCAGTTTTACTAAATGCACTACCATGTGTTTTTTAAACTTTCACAAACAACTGCCGTTTTGACCCCTTTCCCAACATTTTACAGAAAACAATGTTTTCTATATATAAAATCTACCCCTACTCTTCTGCTTTTCAAGCAACAAGTCGGATTTCAAATCGGGTCTACCAATCTGTAACTAGAGCTATTTTTGTAACCCTTCGCCTGTTTTTCTGGCTTCGGTAAAAAATGTCAGAAGTTAGCAGATTCATTAAATTCAAAACAACTATCATTTTGACCACTAAACCAAAGAGTTTGACAAAAATATATTGGATTAAAACTTCCCTCTACTTCTCTGCTTGTCAAATGCGGAGAAGGTTTATTCAGTATGGAACTTACGTTACAGCAGTTTTACTAAATGCACTACCATGTGTTTTTTAAACTTTCACAAACAACTGCCGTTTTGACCCCTTTCCCAACATTTGACAGAAAACAATGTTTTCTATATAAAATCTACCCCTACTCTTCTGCTTTTCAAGCAACAAGTCGGATTTCAAATTGGGTCTACCAATCTGTAACTAGAGCTATTTTTGTAACCCTTCGCCTGTTTTTCTGGCTTCGGTAAAAAATGTCAGAAGTTAGCAGATTCATTAAATTCAAAACAACTTTCACAAACAACTGCCGTTTTGACCCCTTTCCCAACATTTTACATCTATATAAAATCTACCCCTACTCTTCTGCTTTTCAAGCAACAAGTCGGATTTCAAATCGGGTCTACCAATCTGTAACTAGAGCTATTTTTGTAACCCTTCGCCTGTTTTTCTGGCTTCGGTAAAAAATGTCAGAAGTTAGCAGATTCATTAAATTCAAAACAACTATCATTTTGACCACTAAACCAAAGAGTTTGACAAAAATATATTGGATTGAAACTTCCCTCTACTTCTCTGCTTGTCAAATGCGGAGAAGGTTTATTCAGTATGGAACTTACGTTACAGCAGTTTTACTAAATGCACTACCATGTGTTTTTTAAACTTTCACAAACAACTGCCGTTTTGACCCCTTTCCCAACATTTTACAGAAAACAATGTTTTCTATATAAAATCTACCCCTACTCTTCTGCTTTTCAAGCAACAAGTCGGATTTCAAATCGGGTCTACCAATCTGTAACTAGAGCTATTTTTGTAACCCTTCGCCTGTTTTTCTGGCTTCGGTAAAAAATGTCAGAAGTTAGCAGATTCATTAAATTCAAAACAACTTTCACAAACAACTGCTGTTTTGACCCCTTTCCCAACATTTTACAGAAAACAATGTTCGCTATATAAAATCTTTCCCTACCCTTCTGCTTTTCAAGTACGAAGTCGGATTTCAAATCGGGGCTACCAATATGTAACTAGAGCTATTTTTGTAACCCTTCGCCTGTTTTTCTGGCTTCGGTAAAAAATGTCAGAAGTTAGCAGATTCATTAAATTCAAAAAAACTTTCACAAACAACTGCCGTTTTGACCCCTTTCCCAACATTTTACAGAAAACAATGTTTTCTATATATAAAATCTACCCCTACTCTTCTGCTTTTCAAGCAACAAGTCGGATTTCAAATCGGGTCTACCAATCTGTAACTAGAGCTATTTTTGTAACCCTTCGCCTGTTTTTCTGGCTTCGGTAAAAAATGTCAGAAGTTAGCAGATTCATTAAATTCAAAACAACTATCATTTTGACCACTAAACCAAAGAGTTTGACAAAAATATATTGGATTGAAACTTCCCTCTACTTCTCTGCTTGTCAAATGCGGAGAAGGTTTATTCAGTATGGAACTTACGTTACAGCAGTTTTACTAAATGCACTACCATGTGTTTTTTAAACTTTCACAAACAACTGCCGTTTTGACCCCTTTCCCAACATTTTACAGAAAACAATGTTTTCTATATAAAATCTACCCCTACTCTTCTGCTTTTCAAGCAACAAGTCGGATTTCAAATCGGGTCTACCAATCTGTAACTAGAGCTTTTTTTGTAACCCTTCGCCTGTTTTTCTGGCTTCGGTAAAAAATGTCAGAAGTTAGCAGATTCATTAAATTCAAAACAACTTTCACAAACAACTGCTGTTTTGACCCCTTTCCCAACATTTTACAGAAAACAATGTTCGCTATATAAAATCTTTCCCTACCCTTCTGCTTTTCAAGTACGAAGTCGGATTTCAAATCGGGGCTACCAATATGTAACTAGAGCTATTTTTGTAACCCTTCGCCTGTTTTTCTGGCTTCGGTAAAAAATGTCAGAAGTTAGCAGATTCATTAAATTCAAAACAACTTTCACAAACAACTGCCGTTTTGACCCCTTTCCCAACATTTTACAGAAAACAATGTTTTCTATATATAAAATCTACCCCTACTCTTCTGCTTTTCAAGCAACAAGTCGGATTTCAAATCGGGTCTACCAATCTGTAACTAGAGCTATTTTTGTAACCCTTCGCCTGTTTTTCTGGCTTCGGTAAAAAATGTCAGAACTTAGCAGATTCATTAAATTCAAAACAACTATCATTTTGACCACTAAACCAAAGAGTTTGACAAAAATATATTGGATTAAAACTTCCCTCTACTTCTCTGCTTGTCAAATGCGGAGAAGGTTTATTCAGTATGGAACTTACGTTACAGCAGTTTTACTAAATGCACTACCATGTGTTTTTTAAACTTTCACAAACAACTGCCGTTTTGACCCCTTTCCCAACATTTGACAGAAAACAATGTTTTCTATATATAATCTACCCCTACTCTTCTGCTTTTCAAGCAACAAGTCGGATTTCAAATTGGGTCTACCAATCTGTAACTAGAGCTTTTTTTGTAACCCTTCGCCTGTTTTTCTGGCTTCGGTAAAAAATGTCAGAAGTTAGCAGATTCATTAAATTCAAAACAACTTTCACAAACAACTGCCGTTTTGACCCCTTTCCCAACATTTTACATCTATATAAAATCTACCCCTACTCTTCTGCTTTTCAAGCAACAAGTCGGATTTCAAATCAGGTCTACCAATCTGTAACTAGAGCTTTTTTTGTAACCCTTCGCCTGTTTTTCTGGCTTCGGTAAAAAATGTCAGAAGTTAGCAGATTCATTAAATTCAAAACAATTTTCACAAACAACTGCTGTTTTGACCCCTTTCCCAACATTTTACAGAAAACAATGTTTTCTATATAAAATCTACCCCTACTCTTCTGCTTTTCAAGCAACAAGTCGGATTTCAAATCGGGTCTACCAATCTGTAACTAGAGCTATTTTTGTAACCCTTCGCCTGTTTTTCTGGCTTCGGTAAAAAATGTCAGAAGTTAGCAGATTCATTAAATTCAAAACAACTTTCACAAACAACTGCTGTTTTGACCCCTTTCCCAACATTTTACAGAAAACAATGTTCGCTATATAAAATCTTTCCCTACCCTTCTGCTTTTCAAGTACGAAGTCGGATTTCAAATCGGGGCTACCAATATGTAACTAGAGCTATTTTTGTAACCCTTCGCCTGTTTTTCTGGCTTCGGTAAAAAATGTCAGAAGTTAGCAGATTCATTAAATTCAAAACAACTATCATTTTGACCACTAAACCAAAGAGTTTGACAAAAATATATTGGATTAAAACTTCCCTCTACTTCTCTGCTTGTCAAATGCGGAGAAGGTTTATTCAGTATGGAACTTACGTTACAGCAGTTTTACTAAATGCACTACCATGTGTTTTTTAAACTTTCACAAACAACTGCCGTTTTGACCCCTTTCCCAACATTTTACAGAAAACAATGTTTTCTATATAAAATCTACCCCTACTCTTCTGCTTTTCAAGCAACAAGTCGGATTTCAAATCGGGTCTACCAATCTGTAACTAGAGCTATTTTTGTAACCCTTCGCCTGTTTTTCTGGCTTCGGTAAAAAATGTCAGAAGTTAGCAGATTCATTAAATTCAAAACAACTTTCACAAACAACTGCTGTTTTGACCCCTTTCCCAACATTTTACAGAAAACAATGTTCGCTATATAAAATCTTTCCCTACCCTTCTGCTTTTCAAGTACGAAGTCGGATTTCAAATCGGGGCTACCAATATGTACCTAGAGCTATTTTTGTAACCCTTCGCCTGTTTTTCTGGCTTCGGTAAAAAATGTCAGAAGTTAGCAGATTCATTAAATTCAAAACAACTATCATTTTGACCACTAAACCAAAGAGTTTGACAAAAATATATTGGATTAAAACTTCCCTCTACTTCTCTGCTTGTCAAATGCGGAGAAGTTTTATTCAGTATGGAACTTACGTTACAGCAGTTTTACTAAATGCACTACCATGTGTTTTTTAAACTTTCACAAACAACTGCCGTTTTGACCCCTTTCCCAACATTTTACAGAAAACAATGTTTTCTATATATAAAATCTACCCCTACTCTTCTGCTTTTCAAGCAACAAGTCGGATTTCAAATCGGGTCTACCAATCTGTAACTAGAGCTATTTTTGTAACCCTTCGCCTGTTTTTCTGGCTTCGGTAAAAAATGTCAGAAGTTAGCAGATTCATTAAATTCAAAACAACTATCATTTTGACCACTAAACCAAAGAGTTTGACAAAAATATATTGGATTAAAACTTCCCTCTACTTCTCTGCTTGTCAAATGCGGAGAAGGTTTATTCAGTATGGAACTTACGTTACAGCAGTTTTACTAAATGCACTACCATGTGTTTTTTAAACTTTCACAAACAACTGCCGTTTTGACCCCTTTCCCAACATTTGACAGAAAACAATGTTTTCTATATAAAATCTACCCCTACTCTTCTGCTTTTCAAGCAACAAGTCGGATTTCAAATTGGGTCTACCAATCTGTAACTAGAGCTATTTTTGTAACCCTTCGCCTGTTTTTCTGGCTTCGGTAAAAAATGTCAGAAGTTAGCAGATTCATTAAATTCAAAACAACTTTCACAAACAACTGCCGTTTTGACCCCTTTCCCAACATTTTACATCTATATAAAATCTACCCCTACTCTTCTGCTTTTCAAGCAACAAGTCGGATTTCAAATCGGGTCTACCAATCTGTAACTAGAGCTATTTTTGTAACCCTTCGCCTGTTTTTCTGGCTTCGGTAAAAAATGTCAGAAGTTAGCAGATTCATTAAATTCAAAACAACTATCATTTTGACCACTAAACCAAAGAGTTTGACAAAAATATATTGGATTGAAACTTCCCTCTACTTCTCTGCTTGTCAAATGCGGAGAAGGTTTATTCAGTATGGAACTTACGTTACAGCAGTTTTACTAAATGCACTACCATGTGTTTTTTAAACTTTCACAAACAACTGCCGTTTTGACCCCTTTCCCAACATTTTACAGAAAACAATGTTTTCTATATAAAATCTACCCCTACTCTTCTGCTTTTCAAGCAACAAGTCGGATTTCAAATCGGGTCTACCAATCTGTAACTAGAGCTTTTTTTGTAACCCTTCGCCTGTTTTTCTGGCTTCGGTAAAAAATGTCAGAAGTTAGCAGATTCATTAAATTCAAAACAACTTTCACAAACAACTGCTGTTTTGACCCCTTTCCCAACATTTTACAGAAAACAATGTTCGCTATATAAAATCTTTCCCTACCCTTCTGCTTTTCAAGTACGAAGTCGGATTTCAAATCGGGGCTACCAATATGTAACTAGAGCTATTTTTGTAACCCTTCGCCTGTTTTTCTGGCTTCGGTAAAAAATGTCAGAAGTTAGCAGATTCATTAAATTCAAAAAAACTTTCACAAACAACTGCCGTTTTGACCCCTTTCCCAACATTTTACAGAAAACAATGTTTTCTATATATAAAATCTACCCCTACTCTTCTGCTTTTCAAGCAACAAGTCGGATTTCAAATCGGGTCTACCAATCTGTAACTAGAGCTATTTTTGTAACCCTTCGCCTGTTTTTCTGGCTTCGGTAAAAAATGTCAGAAGTTAGCAGATTCATTAAATTCAAAACAACTATCATTTTGACCACTAAACCAAAGAGTTTGACAAAAATATATTGGATTGAAACTTCCCTCTACTTCTCTGCTTGTCAAATGCGGAGAAGGTTTATTCAGTATGGAACTTACGTTACAGCAGTTTTACTAAATGCACTACCATGTGTTTTTTAAACTTTCACAAACAACTGCCGTTTTGACCCCTTTCCCAACATTTTACAGAAAACAATGTTTTCTATATAAAATCTACCCCTACTCTTCTGCTTTTCAAGCAACAAGTCGGATTTCAAATCGGGTCTACCAATCTGTAACTAGAGCTTTTTTTGTAACCCTTCGCCTGTTTTTCTGGCTTCGGTAAAAAATGTCAGAAGTTAGCAGATTCATTAAATTCAAAACAACTTTCACAAACAACTGCTGTTTTGACCCCTTTCCCAACATTTTACAGAAAACAATGTTCGCTATATAAAATCTTTCCCTACCCTTCTGCTTTTCAAGTACGAAGTCGGATTTCAAATCGGGGCTACCAATATGTAACTAGAGCTATTTTTGTAACCCTTCGCCTGTTTTTCTGGCTTCGGTAAAAAATGTCAGAAGTTAGCAGATTCATTAAATTCAAAACAACTTTCACAAACAACTGCCGTTTTGACCCCTTTCCCAACATTTTACAGAAAACAATGTTTTCTATATATAAAATCTACCCCTACTCTTCTGCTTTTCAAGCAACAAGTCGGATTTCAAATCGGGTCTACCAATCTGTAACTAGAGCTATTTTTGTAACCCTTCGCCTGTTTTTCTGGCTTCGGTAAAAAATGTCAGAACTTAGCAGATTCATTAAATTCAAAACGACTATCATTTTGACCACTAAACCAAAGAGTTTGACAAAAATATATTGGATTAAAACTTCCTCTACTTCTCTGCTTGTCAAATGCGGAGAAGGTTTATTCAGTATGGAACTTACGTTACAGCAGTTTTACTAAATGCACTACCATGTGTTTTTTAAACTTTCACAAACAACTGCCGTTTTGACCCCTTTCCCAACATTTGACAGAAAACAATGTTTTCTATATATAATCTACCCCTACTCTTCTGCTTTTCAAGCAACAAGTCGGATTTCAAATTGGGTCTACCAATCTGTAACTAGAGCTATTTTTGTAACCCTTCGCCTGTTTTTCTGGCTTCGGTAAAAAATGTCAGAAGTTAGCAGATTCATTAAATTCAAAACAACTTTCACAAACAACTGCCGTTTTGACCCCTTTCCCAACATTTTACATCTATATAAAATCTACCCCTACTCTTCTGCTTTTCAAGCAACAAGTCGGATTTCAAATCAGGTCTACCAATCTGTAACTAGAGCTTTTTTTGTAACCCTTCGCCTGTTTTTCTGGCTTCGGTAAAAAATGTCAGAAGTTAGCAGATTCATTAAATTCAAAACAATTTTCACAAACAACTGCTGTTTTGACCCCTTTCCCAACATTTTACAGAAAACAATGTTTTCTATATAAAATCTACCCCTACTCTTCTGCTTTTCAAGCAACAAGTCGGATTTCAAATCGGGTCTACCAATCTGTAACTAGAGCTATTTTTGTAACCCTTCGCCTGTTTTTCTGGCTTCGGTAAAAAATGTCAGAAGTTAGCAGATTCATTAAATTCAAAACAACTTTCACAAACAACTGCTGTTTTGACCCCTTTCCCAACATTTTACAGAAAACAATGTTCGCTATATAAAATCTTTCCCTACCCTTCTGCTTTTCAAGTACGAAGTCGGATTTCAAATCGGGGCTACCAATATGTAACTAGAGCTATTTTTGTAACCCTTCGCCTGTTTTTCTGGCTTCGGTAAAAAATGTCAGAAGTTAGCAGATTCATTAAATTCAAAACAACTATCATTTTGACCACTAAACCAAAGAGTTTGACAAAAATATATTGGATTAAAACTTCCCTCTACTTCTCTGCTTGTCAAATGCGGAGAAGGTTTATTCAGTATGGAACTTACGTTACAGCAGTTTTACTAAATGCACTACCATGTGTTTTTTAAACTTTCACAAACAACTGCCGTTTTGACCCCTTTCCCAACATTTTACAGAAAACAATGTTTTCTATATAAAATCTACCCCTACTCTTCTGCTTTTCAAGCAACAAGTCGGATTTCAAATCGGGTCTACCAATCTGTAACTAGAGCTATTTTTGTAACCCTTCGCCTGTTTTTCTGGCTTCGGTAAAAAATGTCAGAAGTTAGCAGATTCATTAAATTCAAAACAACTTTCACAAACAACTGCTGTTTTGACCCCTTTCCCAACATTTTACAGAAAACAATGTTCGCTATATAAAATCTTTCCCTACCCTTCTGCTTTTCAAGTACGAAGTCGGATTTCAAATCGGGGCTACCAATATGTACCTAGAGCTATTTTTGTAACCCTTCGCCTGTTTTTCTGGCTTCGGTAAAAAATGTCAGAAGTTAGCAGATTCATTAAATTCAAAACAACTATCATTTTGACCACTAAACCAAAGAGTTTGACAAAAATATATTGGATTAAAACTTCCCTCTACTTCTCTGCTTGTCAAATGCGGAGAAGGTTTATTCAGTATGGAACTTACGTTACAGCAGTTTTACTAAATGCACTACCATGTGTTTTTTAAACTTTCACAAACAACTGCCGTTTTGACCCCTTTCCCAACATTTTACAGAAAACAATGTTTTCTATATAAAATCTACCCCTACTCTTCTGCTTTTCAAGCAACAAGTCGGATTTCAAATCGGGTCTACCAATCTGTAACTAGAGCTATTTTTGTAACCCTTCGCCTGTTTTTCTGGCTTCGGTAAAAAAAATCAGAAATTAGCAGATTCATTAAATTCAAAACAACTTTCACAAACAACTGCTGTTTTGACCCCTTTCCCAACATTTTACAGAAAACAATGTTCGCTATATAAAATCTTTCCCTACCCTTCTGCTTTTCAAGTACGAAGTCGGATTTCAAATCGGGGCTACCAATATGTAACTAGAGCTATTTTTGTAACCCTTCGCCTGTTTTTCTGGCTTCGGTAAAAAATGTCAGAAGTTAGCAGATTCATTAAATTCAAAACAACTTTCACAAACAACTGCCGTTTTGACCCCTTTCCCAACATTTTACAGAAAACAATGTTTTCTATATAAAATCTACCCCTACTCTTCTGCTTTTCAAGCAACAAGTCGGATTTCAAATCGGGTCTACCAATCTGTAACTAGAGCTATTTTTGTAACCCTTCGCCTGTTTTTCTGGCTTCGGTAAAAAATGTCAGAAGTTAGCAGATTCATTAAATTCAAAACAACTTTCACAAACAACTGCTGTTTTGACCCCTTTCCCAACATTTTACAGAAAACAATGTTCGCTATATAAAATCTTTCCCTACCCTTCTGCTTTTCAAGTACGAAGTCGGATTTCAAATCGGGGCTACCAATATGTAACTAGAGCTATTTTTGTAACCCTTCGCCTGTTTTTCTGGCTTCGGTAAAAAATGTCAGAAGTTAGCAGATTCATTAAATTCAAAACAACTTTCACAAACAACTGCCGTTTTGACCCCTTTCCCAACATTTTACAGAAAACAATGTTTTCTATATATAAAATCTACCCCTACTCTTCTGCTTTTCAAGCAACAAGTCGGATTTCAAATCGGGTCTACCAATCTGTAACTAGAGCTATTTTTGTAACCCTTCGCCTGTTTTTCTGGCTTCGGTAAAAAATGTCAGAAGTTAGCAGATTCATTAAATTCAAAACAACTATCATTTTGACCACTAAACCAAAGAGTTTGACAAAAATATATTGGATTAAAACTTCCCTCTACTTCTCTGCTTGTCAAATGCGGAGAAGGTTTATTCAGTATGGAACTTACGTTACAGCAGTTTTACTAAATGCACTACCATGTGTTTTTTAAACTTTCACAAACAACTGCCGTTTTGACCCCTTTCCCAACATTTTACAGAAAACAATGTTTTCTATATATAAAATCTACCCCTACTCTTCTGCTTTTCAAGCAACAAGTCGGATTTCAAATCGGGTCTACCAATCTGTAACTAGAGCTATTTTTGTAACCCTTCGCCTGTTTTTCTGGCTTCGGTAAAAAATGTCAGAAGTTAGCAGATTCATTAAATTCAAAACAACTATCATTTTGACCACTAAACCAAAGAGTTTGACAAAAATATATTGGATTAAAACTTCCCTCTACTTCTCTGCTTGTCAAATGCGGAGAAGGTTTATTCAGTATGGAACTTACGTTACAGCAGTTTTACTAAATGCACTACCATGTGTTTTTTAAACTTTCACAAACAACTGCCGTTTTGACCCCTTTCCCAACATTTTACAGAAAACAATGTTTTCTATATATAAAATCTACCCCTACTCTTCTGCTTTTCAAGCAACAAGTCGGATTTCAAATCGGGTCTACCAATCTGTAACTAGAGCTATTTTTGTAACCCTTCGCCTGTTTTTCTGGCTTCGGTAAAAAATGTCAGAAGTTAGCAGATTCATTAAATTCAAAACAACTATCATTTTGACCACTAAACCAAAGAGTTTGACAAAAATATATTGGATTAAAACTTCCCTCTACTTCTCTGCTTGTCAAATGCGGAGAAGGTTTATTCAGTATGGAACTTACGTTACAGCAGTTTTACTAAATGCACTACCATGTGTTTTTTAAACTTTCACAAACAACTGCCGTTTTGACCCCTTTCCCAACATTTTACAGAAAACAATGTTTTCTATATATAAAATCTACCCCTACTCTTCTGCTTTTCAAGCAACAAGTCGGATTTCAAATCGGGTCTACCAATCTGTAACTAGAGCTATTTTTGTAACCCTTCGCCTGTTTTTCTGGCTTCGGTAAAAAATGTCAGAAGTTAGCAGATTCATTAAATTCAAAACAACTATCATTTTGACCACTAAACCAAAGAGTTTGACAAAAATATATTGGATTAAAACTTCCCTCTACTTCTCTGCTTGTCAAATGCGGAGAAGGTTTATTCAGTATGGAACTTACGTTACAGCAGTTTTACTAAATGCACTACCATGTGTTTTTTAAACTTTCACAAACAACTGCCGTTTTGACCCCTTTCCCAACATTTTACAGAAAACAATGTTTTCTATATATAAAATCTACCCCTACTCTTCTGCTTTTCAAGCAACAAGTCGGATTTCAAATCGGGTCTACCAATCTGTAACTAGAGCTATTTTTGTAACCCTTCGCCTGTTTTTCTGGCTTCGGTAAAAAATGTCAGAAGTTAGCAGATTCATTAAATTCAAAACAACTATCATTTTGACCACTAAACCAAAGAGTTTGACAAAAATATATTGGATTGAAACTTCCCTCTACTTCTCTGCTTGTCAAATGCGGAGAAGGTTTATTCAGTATGGAACTTACGTTACAGCAGTTTTACTAAATGCACTACCATGTGTTTTTTAAACTTTCACAAACAACTGCCGTTTTGACCCCTTTCCCAACATTTTACAGAAAACAATGTTTTCTATATAAAATCTACCCCTACTCTTCTGCTTTTCAAGCAACAAGTCGGATTTCAAATCGGGTCTACCAATCTGTAACTAGAGCTTTTTTTGTAACCCTTCGCCTGTTTTTCTGGCTTCGGTAAAAAATGTCAGAAGTTAGCAGATTCATTAAATTCAAAACAACTTTCACAAACAACTGCTGTTTTGACCCCTTTCCCAACATTTTACAGAAAACAATGTTTTCTATATATAAAATCTACCCCTACTCTTCTGCTTTTCAAGCAACAAGTCGGATTTCAAATCGGGTCTACCAATCTGTAACTAGAGCTATTTTTGTAACCCTTCGCCTGTTTTTCTGGCTTCGGTAAAAAATGTCAGAAGTTAGCAGATTCATTAAATTCAAAACAACTATCATTTTGACCACTAAACCAAAGAGTTTGACAAAAATATATTGGATTGAAACTTCCCTCTACTTCTCTGCTTGTCAAATGCGGAGAAGGTTTATTCAGTATGGAACTTACGTTACAGCAGTTTTACTAAATGCACTACCATGTGTTTTTTAAACTTTCACAAACAACTGCCGTTTTGACCCCTTTCCCAACATTTTACAGAAAACAATGTTTTCTATATAAAATCTACCCCTACTCTTCTGCTTTTCAAGCAACATGTCGGATTTCAAATCGGGTCTACCAATCTGTAACTAGAGCTTTTTTTGTAACCCTTCGCCTGTTTTTCTGGCTTCGGTAAAAAATGTCAGAAGTTAGCAGATTCATTAAATTCAAAACAACTTTCACAAACAACTGCTGTTTTGACCCCTTTCCCAACATTTTACAGAAAACAATGTTTTCTATATATAAAATCTACCCCTACTCTTCTGCTTTTCAAGCAACAAGTCGGATTTCAAATCGGGTCTACCAATCTGTAACTAGAGCTATTTTTGTAACCCTTCGCCTGTTTTTCTGGCTTCGGTAAAAAATGTCAGAAGTTAGCAGATTCATTAAATTCAAAACAACTATCATTTTCACCACTAAACCAAAGAGTTTGACAAAAATATATTGGATTAAAACTTCCCTCTACTTCTCTGCTTGTCAAATGCGGAGAAGGTTTATTCAGTATGGAACTTACGTTACAGCAGTTTTACTAAATGCACTACCATGTGTTTTTTAAACTTTCACAAACAACTGCCGTTTTGACCCCTTTCCCAACATTTGACAGAAAACAATGTTTTCTATATAAAATCTACCCCTACTCTTCTGCTTTTCAAGCAACAAGTCGGATTTCAAATTGGGTCTACCAATCTGTAACTAGAGCTATTTTTGTAACCCTTCGCCTGTTTTTCTGGCTTCGGTAAAAAATGTCAGAAGTTAGCAGATTCATTAAATTCAAAACAACTTTCACAAACAACTGCCGTTTTGACCCCTTTCCCAACATTTTACATCTATATAAAATCTACCCCTACTCTTCTGCTTTTCAAGCAACAAGTCGGATTTCAAATCGGGTCTACCAATCTGTAACTAGAGCTTTTTTTGTAACCCTTCGCCTGTTTTTCTGGCTTCGGTAAAAAATGTCAGAAGTTAGCAGATTCATTAAATTCAAAACAACTTTCACAAACAACTGCTGTTTTGACCCCTTTCCCAACATTTTACAGAAAACAATGTTTTCTATATAAAATCTACCCCTACTCTTCTGCTTTTCAAGCAACAAGTCGGATTTCAAATCGGGTCTACCAATCTGTAACTAGAGCTATTTTTGTAACCCTTCGCCTGTTTTTCTGGCTTCGGTAAAAAATGTCAGAAGTTAGCAGATTCATTAAATTCAAAACAACTTTCACAAACAACTGCTGTTTTGACCCCTTTCCCAACATTTTACAGAAAACAATGTTCGCTATATAAAATCTTTCCCTACCCTTCTGCTTTTCAAGTACGAAGTCGGATTTCAAATCGGGGCTACCAATATGTAACTAGAGCTATTTTTGTAACCCTTCGCCTGTTTTTCTGGCTTCGGTAAAAAATGTCAGAAGTTAGCAGATTCATTAAATTCAAAACAACTATCATTTTGACCACTAAACCAAAGAGTTTGACAAAAATATATTGGATTAAAACTTCCCTCTACTTCTCTGCTTGTCAAATGCGGAGAAGGTTTATTCAGTATGGAACTTACGTTACAGCAGTTTTACTAAATGCACTACCATGTGTTTTTTAAACTTTCACAAACAACTGCCGTTTTGACCCCTTTCCCAACATTTTACAGAAAACAATGTTTTCTATATAAAATCTACCCCTACTCTTCTGCTTTTCAAGCAACAAGTCGGATTTCAAATCGGGTCTACCAATCTGTAACTAGAGCTATTTTTGTAACCCTTCGCCTGTTTTTCTGGCTTCGGTAAAAAATGTCAGAAGTTAGCAGATTCATTAAATTCAAAACAACTTTCACAAACAACTGCTGTTTTGACCCCTTTCCCAACATTTTACAGAAAACAATGTTCGCTATATAAAATCTTTCCCTACCCTTCTGCTTTTCAAGTACGAAGTCGGATTTCAAATCGGGGCTACCAATATGTACCTAGAGCTATTTTTGTAACCCTTCGCCTGTTTTTCTGGCTTCGGTAAAAAATGTCAGAAGTTAGCAGATTCATTAAATTCAAAACAACTATCATTTTGACCACTAAACCAAAGAGTTTGACAAAAATATATTGGATTAAAACTTCCCTCTACTTCTCTGCTTGTCAAATGCGGAGAAGGTTTATTCAGTATGGAACTTACGTTACAGCAGTTTTACTAAATGCACTACCATGTGTTTTTTAAACTTTCACAAACAACTGCCGTTTTGACCCCTTTCCCAACATTTTACAGAAAACAATGTTTTCTATATAAAATCTACCCCTACTCTTCTGCTTTTCAAGCAACAAGTCGGATTTCAAATCGGGTCTACCAATCTGTAACTAGAGCTATTTTTGTAACCCTTCGCCTGTTTTTCTGGCTTCGGTAAAAAAAATCAGAAATTAGCAGATTCATTAAATTCAAAACAACTTTCACAAACAACTGCTGTTTTGACCCCTTTCCCAACATTTTACAGAAAACAATGTTCGCTATATAAAATCTTTCCCTACCCTTCTGCTTTTCAAGTACGAAGTCGGATTTCAAATCGGGGCTACCAATATGTAACTAGAGCTATTTTTGTAACCCTTCGCCTGTTTTTCTGGCTTCGGTAAAAAATGTCAGAAGTTAGCAGATTCATTAAATTCAAAACAACTTTCACAAACAACTGCCGTTTTGACCCCTTTCCCAACATTTTACAGAAAACAATGTTTTCTATATAAAATCTACCCCTACTCTTCTGCTTTTCAAGCAACAAGTCGGATTTCAAATCGGGTCTACCAATCTGTAACTAGAGCTATTTTTGTAACCCTTCGCCTGTTTTTCTGGCTTCGGTAAAAAATGTCAGAAGTTAGCAGATTCATTAAATTCAAAACAACTTTCACAAACAACTGCTGTTTTGACCCCTTTCCCAACATTTTACAGAAAACAATGTTCGCTATATAAAATCTTTCCCTACCCTTCTGCTTTTCAAGTACGAAGTCGGATTTCAAATCGGGGCTACCAATATGTAACTAGAGCTATTTTTGTAACCCTTCGCCTGTTTTTCTGGCTTCGGTAAAAAATGTCAGAAGTTAGCAGATTCATTAAATTCAAAACAACTTTCACAAACAACTGCCGTTTTGACCCCTTTCCCAACATTTTACAGAAAACAATGTTTTCTATATATAAAATCTACCCCTACTCTTCTGCTTTTCAAGCAACAAGTCGGATTTCAAATCGGGTCTACCAATCTGTAACTAGAGCTATTTTTGTAACCCTTCGCCTGTTTTTCTGGCTTCGGTAAAAAATGTCAGAAGTTAGCAGATTCATTAAATTCAAAACAACTATCATTTTGACCACTAAACCAAAGAGTTTGACAAAAATATATTGGATTAAAACTTCCCTCTACTTCTCTGCTTGTCAAATGCGGAGAAGGTTTATTCAGTATGGAACTTACGTTACAGCAGTTTTACTAAATGCACTACCATGTGTTTTTTAAACTTTCACAAACAACTGCCGTTTTGACCCCTTTCCCAACATTTTACAGAAAACAATGTTTTCTATATATAAAATCTACCCCTACTCTTCTGCTTTTCAAGCAACAAGTCGGATTTCAAATCGGGTCTACCAATCTGTAACTAGAGCTATTTTTGTAACCCTTCGCCTGTTTTTCTGGCTTCGGTAAAAAATGTCAGAAGTTAGCATATTCATTAAATTCAAAACAACTATCATTTTGACCACTAAACCAAAGAGTTTGACAAAAATATATTGGATTAAAACTTCCCTCTACTTCTCTGCTTGTCAAATGCGGAGAAGGTTTATTCAGTATGGAACTTACGTTACAGCAGTTTTACTAAATGCACTACCATGTGTTTTTTAAACTTTCACAAACAACTGCCGTTTTGACCCCTTTCCCAACATTTTACAGAAAACAATGTTTTCTATATAAAATCTACCCCTACTCTTCTGCTTTTCAAGCAACAAGTCGGATTTCAAATCGGGTCTACCAATCTGTAACTAGAGCTATTTTTGTAACCCTTCGCCTGTTTTTCTGGCTTCGGTAAAAAATGTCAGAAGTTAGCAGATTCATTAAATTCAAAACAACTTTCACAAACAACTGCTGTTTTGACCCCTTTCCCAACATTTTACAGAAAACAATGTTCGCTATATAAAATCTTTCCCTACCCTTCTGCTTTTCAAGTACGAAGTCGGATTTCAAATCGGGGCTACCAATATGTAACTAGAGCTATTTTTGTAACTCTTCGCCTGTTTTTCTGGCTTCGGTAAAAAATGTCAGAAGTTAGGAGATTCATTGAATTCAAAACAACTTTCACAAACAACTGCCGTTTTGACCCCTTTCCCAACATTTTACAGAAAACAATGTTTTCTATATAAAATCTACCCCTACTCTTCTGCTTTTCAAGCAACAAGTCGGATTTCAAATCGGGTCTACCAATCTGTAACTAGAGCTATTTTTGTAACCCTTCGCCTGTTTTTCTGGCTTCGTTAAAAAATGTCAGAAGTTAGCAGATTCATTAAATTCAAAACAACTATCATTTTGACCACTAAACCAAAGAGTTTGACAAAAATATATTGGATTAAAACTTCCCTCTACTTCTCTGCTTGTCAAATGCGGAGAAGGTTTATTCAGTATGGAACTTACGTTACAGCAGTTTTACTAAATGCACTACCATGTGTTTTTTAAACTTTCACAAACAACTGCCGTTTTGACCTCTATCCCAACATTTTACAGAAAACAATGTTTTCTATATAGAATCTACCCCTACTCTTCTGCTTTTCAAGCAACAAGTCGGATTTCAAATCGGGTCTACCAATCTGTAACTAGAGCTATTTTTGTAACCCTTCGCCTGTTTTTCTGGCTTCGTTAAAAAATGTCAGAAGTTAGCAGATTCATTAAATTCAAAACAACTATCATTTTGACCACTAAACCAAAGAGTTTGACAAAAATATATTGGATTAAAACTTCCCTCTACTTCTCTGCTTGTCAAATGCGGAGAAGGTTTATTCAGTATGGAACTTACGTTACAGCAGTTTTACTAAATGCACTACCATGTGTTTTTTAAACTTTCACAAACAACTGCCGTTTTGACCCCTTTCCCAACATTTGACAGAAAACAATGTTTTCTATATAAAATCTACCCCTACTCTTCTGCTTTTCAAGCAACAAGTCGGATTTCAAATCGGGTCTACCAATATGTAACTAGAGCTATTTTTGTAACTCTTCGCCTGTTTTTCTGGCTTCGATAAAAAATGTCAGAAGTTAGCAGATTCATTAAATTCAAAACAACTTTCACAAACAACTGCCGTTTTGACCCCTTTCCCAACATTTTACAGAAAACAATGTTTTCTATATATAAAATCTACCCCTACTCTTCTGCTTTTCAAGCAACAAGTCGGATTTCAAATCGGGTCTACAATCTGTAACTAGAGCTATTTTAGTAACCCTTCGCCTGTTTTTCTGGCTTCGGTAAAAAATGTCAGAAGTTAGCAGATTCATTAAATTCAAAACAACTTTCACAAACAACTGCTGTTTTGACCCCTTTCCCAACATTTTACAGAAAACAATGTTCGCTATATAAAATCTTTCCCTACCCTTCTGCTTTTCAAGTACGAAGTCGGATTTCAAATCGGGGCTACCAATATGTAACTTGAGCTATTTTTGTAACTCTTCGCCTGTTTTTCTGGCTTCGGTAAAAAATGTCAGAAGTTAGCAGATTCATTAAATTCAAAACAACTTTCACAAACAACTGCCGTTTTGACCCCTTTCCCTACATTTTACAGAAAACAATGTTTTCTATATAAAATCTACCCCTACTCTTCTGCTTTTCAAGCAACATGTCGGATTTCAAATCGGGTCTACCAATCTGTAACTAGAGCTATTTTTGTAACCCTTCGCCTGTTTTTCTGGCTTCGTTAAAAAATGTCAGAAGTTAGCAGATTCATTAAATTCAAAACAACTATCATTTTGACCACTAAACCAAAGAGTTTGACAAAAATATATTGGATTAAAACTTCCCTCTACTTCTCTGCTTGTCAAATGCGGAGAAGGTTTATTCAGTATGGAACTTACGTTACAGCAGTTTTACTAAATGCACTACCATGTGTTTTTTAAACTTTCACAAACAACTGCCGTTTTGACCCCTTTCCCAACATTTTACAGAAAACAATGTTTTCTATATATAAAATCTACCCCTACTCTTCTGCTTTTCAAGCAACAAGTCGGATTTCAAATCGGGTCTACCAATCTGTAACTAGAGCTATTTTTGTAACCCTTCGCCTGTTTTTCTGGCTTCGGTAAAAAATGTCAGAAGTTAGCATATTCATTAAATTCAAAACAACTATCATTTTGACCACTAAACCAAAGAGTTTGACAAAAATATATTGGATTAAAACTTCCCTCTACTTCTCTGCTTGTCAAATGCGGAGAAGGTTTATTCAGTATGGAACTTACGTTACAGCAGTTTTACTAAATGCACTACCATGTGTTTTTTAAACTTTCACAAACAACTGCCGTTTTGACCCCTTTCCCAACATTTTACAGAAAACAATGTTTTCTATATAAAATCTACCCCTACTCTTCTGCTTTTCAAGCAACAAGTCGGATTTCAAATCGGGTCTACCAATCTGTAACTAGAGCTATTTTTGTAACCCTTCGCCTGTTTTTCTGGCTTCGGTAAAAAATGTCAGAAGTTAGCAGATTCATTAAATTCAAAACAACTTTCACAAACAACTGCTGTTTTGACCCCTTTCCCAACATTTTACAGAAAACAATGTTCGCTATATAAAATCTTTCCCTACCCTTCTGCTTTTCAAGTACGAAGTCGGATTTCAAATCGGGGCTACCAATATGTAACTAGAGCTATTTTTGTAACTCTTCGCCTGTTTTTCTGGCTTCGGTAAAAAATGTCAGAAGTTAGCAGATTCATTAAATTCAAAACAACTATCATTTTGACCACTAAACCAAAGAGTTTGACAAAAATATATTGGATTAAAACTTCCCTCTACTTCTCTGCTTGTCAAATGCGGAGAAGGTTTATTCAGTATGGAACTTACGTTACAGCAGTTTTACTAAATGCACTACCATGTGTTTTTTAAACTTTCACAAACAACTGCCGTTTTGACCCCTTTCCCAACATTTTACAGAAAACAATGTTTTCTATATAAAATCTACCCCTACTCTTCTGCTTTTCAAGCAACAAGTCGGATTTCAAATCGGGTCTACCAATCTGTAACTAGAGCTATTTTTGTAACCCTTCGCCTGTTTTTCTGGCTTCGGTAAAAAATGTCAGAAGTTAGCAGATTCATTAAATTCAAAACAACTTTCACAAACAACTGCCGTTTTGACCCCTTTCCCTACATTTTACAGAAAACAATGTTTTCTATATATAAAATCTACCCCTACTCTTCTGCTTTTCAAGCAACAAGTCGGATTTCAAATCGGGTCTACCAATCTGTAACTAGAGCTATTTTTGTAACCCTTCGCCTGTTTTTCTGGCTTCGGTAAAAAATGTCAGAAGTTAGCAGATTCATTAAATTCAAAACAACTATCATTTTGACCACTAAACCAAAGAGTTTGACAAAAATATATTGGATTAAAACTTCCCTCTACTTCTCTGCTTGTCAAATGCGGAGAAGGTTTATTCAGTATGGAACTTACGTTACAGCAGTTTTACTAAATGCACTACCATGTGTTTTTTAAACTTTCACAAACAACTGCCGTTTTGACCCCTTTCCCAACATTTGACAGAAAACAATGTTTTCTATATAAAATCTACCCCTACTCTTCTGCTTTTCAAGCAACAAGTCGGATTTCAAATCGGGTCTACCAATATGTAACTAGAGCTATTTTTGTAACTCTTCGCCTGTTTTTCTGGCTTCGATAAAAAATGTCAGAAGTTAGCAGATACATTAAATTCAAAACAACTTTCACAAACAACTGCCGTTTTGACCCCTTTCCCAACATTTTACAGAAAACAATGTTTTCTATATATAAAATCTACCCCTACTCTTCTGCTTTTCAAGCAACAAGTCGGATTTCAAATCGGGTCTACCAATCTGTAACTAGAGCTATTTTAGTAACCCTTCGCCTGTTTTTCTGGCTTCGGTAAAAAATGTCAGAAGTTAGCAGATTCATTAAATTCAAAACAACTTTCACAAACAACTGCTGTTTTGACCCCTTTCCCAACATTTTACAGAAAACAATGTTCGCTATATAAAATCTTTCCCTACCCTTCTGCTTTTCAAGTACGAAGTCGGATTTCAAATCGGGGCTACCAATATGTAACTAGAGCTATTTTTGTAACCCTTCGCCTGTTTTTCTGGCTTCGGTAAAAAATGTCAGAAGTTAGCAGATTCATTAAATTCAAAACAACTTTCACAAACAACTGCCGTTTTGACCCCTTTCCCTACATTTTACAGAAAACAATGTTTTCTATATAAAATCTACCCCTACTCTTCTGCTTTTCAAGCAACATGTCGGATTTCAAATCGGGTCTACCAATCTGTAACTAGAGCTATTTTTGTAACCCTTCGCCTGTTTTTCTGGCTTCGTTAAAAAATGTCAGAAGTTAGCAGATTCATTAAATTCAAAACAACTATCATTTTGACCACTAAACCAAAGAGTTTGACAAAAATATATTGGATTAAAACTTCCCTCTACTTCTCTGCTTGTCAAATGCGGAGAAGGTTTATTCAGTATGGAACTTACGTTACAGCAGTTTTACTAAATGCACTACCATGTGTTTTTTAAACTTTCACAAACAACTGCCGTTTTGACCCCTTTCCCAACATTTTACAGAAAACAATGTTTTCTATATATAAAATCTACCCCTACTCTTCTGCTTTTCAAGCAACAAGTCGGATTTCAAATCGGGTCTACCAATCTGTAACTAGAGCTATTTTTGTAACCCTTCGCCTGTTTTTCTGGCTTCGGTAAAAAATGTCAGAAGTTAGCATATTCATTAAATTCAAAACAACTATCATTTTGACCACTAAACCAAAGAGTTTGACAAAAATATATTGGATTAAAACTTCCCTCTACTTCTCTGCTTGTCAAATGCGGAGAAGGTTTATTCAGTATGGAACTTACGTTACAGCAGTTTTACTAAATGCACTACCATGTGTTTTTTAAACTTTCACAAACAACTGCCGTTTTGACCCCTTTCCCAACATTTTACAGAAAACAATGTTTTCTATATAAAATCTACCCCTACTCTTCTGCTTTTCAAGCAACAAGTCGGATTTCAAATCGGGTCTACCAATCTGTAACTAGAGCTATTTTTGTAACCCTTCGCCTGTTTTTCTGGCTTCGGTAAAAAATGTCAGAAGTTAGCAGATTCATTAAATTCAAAACAACTTTCACAAACAACTGCTGTTTTGACCCCTTTCCCAACATTTTACAGAAAACAATGTTCGCTATATAAAATCTTTCCCTACCCTTCTGCTTTTCAAGTACGAAGTCGGATTTCAAATCGGGGCTACCAATATGTAACTAGAGCTATTTTTGTAACTCTTCGCCTGTTTTTCTGGCTTCGGTAAAAAATGTCAGAAGTTAGCAGATTCATTAAATTCAAAACAACTATCATTTTCACCACTAAACCAAAGAGTTTGACAAAAATATATTGGATTAAAACTTCCCTCTACTTCTCTGCTTGTCAAATGCGGAGAAGGTTTATTCAGTATGGAACTTACGTTACAGCAGTTTTACTAAATGCACTACCATGTGTTTTTTAAACTTTCACAAACAACTGCCGTTTTGACCCCTTTCCCAACATTTTACAGAAAACAATGTTTTCTATATAAAATCTACCCCTACTCTTCTGCTTTTCAAGCAACAAGTCGGATTTCAAATCGGGTCTACCAATCTGTAACTAGAGCTATTTTTGTAACCCTTCGCCTGTTTTTCTGGCTTCGGTAAAAAATGTCAGAAGTTAGCAGATTCATTAAATTCAAAACAACTTTCACAAACAACTGCCGTTTTGACCCCTTTCCCAACATTTTACAGAAAACAATGTTTTCTATATAAAATCTACCCCTACTCTTCTGCTTTTCAAGCAACATGTCGGATTTCAAATCGGGTCTACCAATCTGTAACTAGAGCTTTTTTTGTAACCCTTCGCCTGTTTTTCTGGCTTCGGTAAAAAATGTCAGAAGTTAGCAGATTCATTAAATTCAAAACAACTATCATTTTGACCACTAAACCAAAGAGTTTGACAAAAATATATTGGATTAAAACTTCCCTCTACTTCTCTGCTTGTCAAATGCGGAGAAGGTTTATTCAGTATGGAACTTACGTTACAGCAGTTTTACTAAATGCACTACCATGTGTTTTTTAAACTTTCACAAACAACTGCCGTTTTGACCCCTTTCCCAACATTTTACAGAAAACAATGTTTTCTATATATAAAATCTACCCCTACTCTTCTGCTTTTCAAGCAACAAGTCGGATTTCAAATCGGGTCTACCAATCTGTAACTAGAGCTATTTTTGTAACCCTTCGCCTGTTTTTCTGGCTTCGGTAAAAAATGTCAGAAGTTAGCATATTCATTAAATTCAAAACAACTATCATTTTGACCACTAAACCAAAGAGTTTGACAAAAATATATTGGATTAAAACTTCCCTCTACTTCTCTGCTTGTCAAATGCGGAGAAGGTTTATTCAGTATGGAACTTACGTTACAGCAGTTTTACTAAATGCACTACCATGTGTTTTTTAAACTTTCACAAACAACTGCCGTTTTGACCCCTTTCCCAACATTTTACAGAAAACAATGTTTTCTATATAAAATCTACCCCTACTCTTCTGCTTTTCAAGCAACAAGTCGGATTTCAAATCGGGTCTACCAATCTGTAACTAGAGCTATTTTTGTAACCCTTCGCCTGTTTTTCTGGCTTCGGTAAAAAATGTCAGAAGTTAGCAGATTCATTAAATTCAAAACAACTTTCACAAACAACTGCTGTTTTGACCCCTTTCCCAACATTTTACAGAAAACAATGTTCGCTATATAAAATCTTTCCCTACCCTTCTGCTTTTCAAGTACGAAGTCGGATTTCAAATCGGGGCTACCAATATGTAACTAGAGCTATTTTTGTAACTCTTCGCCTGTTTTTCTGGCTTCGGTAAAAAATGTCAGAAGTTAGCAGATTCATTAAATTCAAAACAACTTTCACAAACAACTGCCGTTTTGACCCCTTTCCCAACAGTTTACAGAAAACAATGTTTTCTATATAAAATCTACCCCTACTCTTCTGCTTTTCAAGCAACAAGTCGGATTTCAAATCGGGTCTACCAATCTGTAACTAGAGCTATTTTTGTAACCCTTCGCCTGTTTTTCTGGCTTCGGTAAAAAATGTCAGAAGTTAGCAGATTCATTAAATTCAAAACAACTTTCACAAACAACTGCCGTTTTGACCCCTTTCCCAACATTTTACAGAAAACAATGTTTTCTATATATAAAATCTACCCCTACTCTTCTGCTTTTCAAGCAACAAGTCGGATTTCAAATCGGGTCTACCAATCTGTAACTAGAGCTATTTTTGTAACCCTTCGCCTGTTTTTCTGGCTTCGGTAAAAAATGTCAGAAGTTAGCAGATTCATTAAATTCAAAACAACTATCATTTTGACCACTAAACCAAAGAGTTTGACAAAAATATATTGGATTAAAACTTCCCTCTACTTCTCTGCTTGTCAAATGCGGAGAAGGTTTATTCAGTATGGAACTTACGTTACAGCAGTTTTACTAAATGCACTACCATGTGTTTTTTAAACTTTCACAAACAACTGCCGTTTTGACCCCTTTCCCAACATTTTACAGAAAACAATGTTTTCTATATATAAAATCTACCCCTACTCTTCTGCTTTTCAAGCAACAAGTCGGATTTCAAATCGGGTCTACCAATCTGTAACTAGAGCTATTTTTGTAACCCTTCGCCTGTTTTTCTGGCTTCGGTAAAAAATGTCAGAATTTAGCAGATTCATTAAATTCAAAACAACTATCATTTTGACCACTAAACCAAAGAGTTTGACAAAAATATATTGGATTAAAACTTCCCTCTACTTCTCTGCTTGTCAAATGCGGAGAAGGTTTATTCAGTATGGAACTTACGTTACAGCAGTTTTACTAAATGCACTACCATGTGTTTTTTAAACTTTCACAAACAACTGCCGTTTTGACCCCTTTCCCAACATTTTACAGAAAACAATGTTTTCTATATATAAAATCTACCCCTACTCTTCTGCTTTTCAAGCAACAAGTCGGATTTCAAATCGGGTCTACCAATCTGTAACTAGAGCTATTTTTGTAACCCTTCGCCTGTTTTTCTGGCTTCGGTAAAAAATGTCAGAAGTTAGCATATTCATTAAATTCAAAACAACTATCATTTTGACCACTAAACCAAAGAGTTTGACAAAAATATATTGGATTAAAACTTCCCTCTACTTCTCTGCTTGTCAAATGCGGAGAAGGTTTATTCAGTATGGAACTTACGTTACAGCAGTTTTACTAAATGCACTACCATGTGTTTTTTAAACTTTCACAAACAACTGCCGTTTTGACCCCTTTCCCAACATTTTACAGAAAACAATGTTTTCTATATAAAATCTACCCCTACTCTTCTGCTTTTCAAGCAACAAGTCGGATTTCAAATCGGGTCTACCAATCTGTAACTAGAGCTATTTTTGTAACCCTTCGCCTGTTTTTCTGGCTTCGGTAAAAAATGTCAGAAGTTAGCAGATTCATTAAATTCAAAACAACTTTCACAAACAACTGCTGTTTTGACCCCTTTCCCAACATTTTACAGAAAACAATGTTCGCTATATAAAATCTTTCCCTACCCTTCTGCTTTTCAAGTACGAAGTCGGATTTCAAATCGGGGCTACCAATATGTAACTAGAGCTATTTTTGTAACCCTTCGCCTGTTTTTCTGGCTTCGGTAAAAAATGTCAGAAGTTAGCAGATTCATTAAATTCAAAACAACTTTCACAAACAACTGCCGTTTTGACCCCTTTCCCAACATTTTACAGAAAACAATGTTTTCTATATAAAATCTACCCCTACTCTTCTGCTTTTCAAGCAACAAGTCGGATTTCAAATCGGGTCTACCAATCTGTAACTAGAGCTATTTTTGTAACCCTTCGCCTGTTTTTCTGGCTTCGGTAAAAAATGTCAGAAGTTAGCAGATTCATTAAATTCAAAACAACTTTCACAAACAACTGCTGTTTTGACCCCTTTCCCAACATTTTACAGAAAACAATGTTCGCTATATAAAATCTTTCCCTACCCTTCTGCTTTTCAAGTACGAAGTCGGATTTCAAATCGGGGCTACCAATATGTAACTAGAGCTATTTTTGTAACTCTTCGCCTGTTTTTCTGGCTTCGGTAAAAAATGTCAGAAGTTAGGAGATTCATTGAATTCAAAACAACTTTCACAAACAACTGCCGTTTTGACCCCTTTCCCAACATTTTACAGAAAACAATGTTTTCTATATAAAATCTACCCCTACTCTTCTGCTTTTCAAGCAACAAGTCGGATTTCAAATCGGGTCTACCAATCTGTAACTAGAGCTATTTTTGTAACCCTTCGCCTGTTTTTCTGGCTTCGTTAAAAAATGTCAGAAGTTAGCAGATTCATTAAATTCAAAACAACTATCATTTTGACCACTAAACCAAAGAGTTTGACAAAAATATATTGGATTAAAACTTCCCTCTACTTCTCTGCTTGTCAAATGCGGAGAAGGTTTATTCAGTATGGAACTTACGTTACAGCAGTTTTACTAAATGCACTACCATGTGTTTTTTAAACTTTCACAAACAACTGCCGTTTTGACCTCTATCCCAACATTTTACAGAAAACAATGTTTTCTATATGGAATCTACCCCTACTCTTCTGCTTTTCAAGCAACAAGTCGGATTTCAAATCGGGTCTACCAATCTGTAACTAGAGCTATTTTTGTAACCCTTCGCCTGTTTTTCTGGCTTCGTTAAAAAATGTCAGAAGTTAGCAGATTCATTAAATTCAAAACAACTTTCACAAACAACTGCCGTTTTGACCCCTTTCCCAACATTTTACAGAAAACAATGTTTTCTATATAAAATCTACCCCTACTCTTCTGCTTTTCAAGCAACAAGTCGGATTTCAAATCGGGTCTACAATCTGTAACTAGAGCTATTTTAGTAACCCTTCGCCTGTTTTTCTGGCTTCGGTAAAAAATGTCAGAAGTTAGCAGATTCATTAAATTCAAAACAACTTTCACAAACAACTGCTGTTTTGACCCCTTTCCCAACATTTTACAGAAAACAATGTTCGCTATATAAAATCTTTCCCTACCCTTCTGCTTTTCAAGTACGAAGTCGGATTTCAAATCGGGGCTACCAATATGTAACTAGAGCTATTTTTGTAACCCTTCGCCTGTTTTTCTGGCTTCGGTAAAAAATGTCAGAAGTTAGCAGATTCATTAAATTCAAAACAACTTTCACAAACAACTGCCGTTTTGACCCCTTTCCCTACATTTTACAGAAAACAATGTTTTCTATATAAAATCTACCCCTACTCTTCTGCTTTTCAAGCAACATGTCGGATTTCAAATCGGGTCTACCAATCTGTAACTAGAGCTATTTTTGTAACCCTTCGCCTGTTTTTCTGGCTTCGTTAAAAAATGTCAGAAGTTAGCAGATTCATTAAATTCAAAACAACTATCATTTTGACCACTAAACCAAAGAGTTTGACAAAAATATATTGGATTAAAACTTCCCTCTACTTCTCTGCTTGTCAAATGCGGAGAAGGTTTATTCAGTATGGAACTTACGTTACAGCAGTTTTACTAAATGCACTACCATGTGTTTTTTAAACTTTCACAAACAACTGCCGTTTTGACCCCTTTCCCAACATTTTACAGAAAACAATGTTTTCTATCTATAAAATCTACCCCTACTCTTCTGCTTTTCAAGCAACAAGTCGGATTTCAAATCGGGTCTACCAATCTGTAACTAGAGCTATTTTTGTAACCCTTCGCCTGTTTTTCTGGCTTCGGTAAAAAATGTCAGAAGTTAGCAGATTCATTAAATTCAAAACAACTATCATTTTGACCACTAAACCAAAGAGTTTGACAAAAATATATTGGATTAAAACTTCCCTCTACTTCTCTGCTTGTCAAATGCGGAGAAGGTTTATTCAGTATGGAACTTACGTTACAGCAGTTTTACTAAATGCACTACCATGTGTTTTTTAAACTTTCACAAACAACTGCCGTTTTGACCCCTTTCCCAACATTTTACAGAAAACAATGTTTTCTATATAAAATCTACCCCTACTCTTCTGCTTTTCAAGCAACAAGTCGGATTTCAAATCGGGTCTACCAATCTGTAACTAGAGCTATTTTTGTAACCCTTCGCCTGTTTTTCTGGCTTCGGTAAAAAATGTCAGAAGTTAGCAGATTCATTAAATTCAAAACAACTTTCACAAACAACTGCTGTTTTGACCCCTTTCCCAACATTTTACAGAAAACAATGTTTTCTATATAAAATCTACCCCTACTCTTCTGCTTTTCAAGCAACAAGTCGGATTTCAAATCGGGTCTACCAATATGTAACTAGAGCTATTTTTGTAACCCTTCGCCTGTTTTTCTGGCTTCGGTAAAAAATGTCAGAAGTTAGCAGATTCATTAAATTCAAAACAACTTTCACAAACAACTGCCGTTTTGACCCCTTTCCCAACAGTTTACAGAAAACAATGTTTTCTATATAAAATCTACCCCTACTCTTCTGCTTTTCAAGCAACAAGTCGGATTTCAAATCGGGTCTACCAATCTGTAACTAGAGCTATTTTTGTAACCCTTCGCCTGTTTTTCTGGCTTCGGTAAAAAATGTCAGAAGTTAGCAGATTCATTAAATTCAAAACAACTTTCACAAACAACTGCCGTTTTGACCCCTTTCCCAACATTTTACAGAAAACAATGTTTTATATATAAAATCTACCCCTACTCTTCTGCTTTTCAAGCAACAAGTTGGATTTCAAATCGGGTCTACCAATCTGTAACTAGAGCTATTTTTGTAACCCTTCGCCTGTTTTTCTGGCTTCGGTAAAAAATGTCAGAAGTTAGCAGATTCATTAAATTCAAAACAACTATCATTTTGACCACTAAACCAAAGAGTTTGACAAAATATATTGGATTAAAACTTCCCTCTACTTCTCTGCTTGTCAAATGCGGAGAAGGTTTATTCAGTATGGAACTTACGTTACAGCAGTTTTACTAAATGCACTACCATGTGTTTTTTAAACTTTCACAAACAACTGCCGTTTTGACCCCTTTCCCAACATTTTACAGAAAACAATGTTTTCTATATAAAATCTACCCCTACTCTTCTGCTTTTCAAGCAACAAGTCGGATTTCAAATCGGGTCTACCAATCTGTAACTAGAGCTATTTTTGTAACCCTTCGCCTGTTTTTCTGGCTTCGGTAAAACATGTCAGAAGTTAGCAGATTCATTAAATTCAAAACAACTATCATTTTGACCACTAAACCAAAGAGTTTGACAAAAATATATTGGATTAAAACTTCCCTCTACTTCTCTGCTTGTCAAATGCGGAGAAGGTTTATTCAGTATGGAACTTACGTTACAGCAGTTTTACTAAATGCACTACCATGTGTTTTTTAAACTTTCACAAACAACTGCCGTTTTGACCCCTTTCCCAACATTTTACAGAAAACAATGTTTTATATATAAAATCTACCCCTACTCTTCTGCTTTTCAAGCAACAAGTCGGATTTCAAATCGGGTCTACCAATCTGTAACTAGAGCTATTTTTGTAACCCTTCGCCTGTTTTTCTGGCTTCGGTAAAAAATGTCAGAAGTTAGCATATTCATTAAATTCAAAACAACTATCATTTTGACCACTAAACCAAAGAGTTTGACAAAAATATATTGGATTAAAACTTCCCTCTACTTCTCTGCTTGTCAAATGCGGAGAAGGTTTATTCAGTATGGAACTTACGTTACAGCAGTTTTACTAAATGCACTACCATGTGTTTTTTAAACTTTCACAAACAACTGCCGTTTTGACCCCTTTCCCAACATTTTACAGAAAACAATGTTTTCTATATAAAATCTACCCCTACTCTTCTGCTTTTCAAGCAACAAGTCGGATTTCAAATCGGGTCTACCAATCTGTAACTAGAGCTATTTTTGTAACCCTTCGCCTGTTTTTCTGGCTTCGGTAAAAAATGTCAGAAGTTAGCAGATTCATTAAATTCAAAACAACTTTCACAAACAACTGCTGTTTTGACCCCTTTCCCAACATTTTACAGAAAACAATGTTCGCTATATAAAATCTTTCCCTACCCTTCTGCTTTTCAAGTACGAAGTCGGATTTCAAATCGGGGCTACCAATATGTAACTAGAGCTATTTTTGTAACTCTTCGCCTGTTTTTCTGGCTTCGGTAAAAAATGTCAGAAGTTAGCAGATTCATTAAATTCAAAACAACTTTCACAAACAACTGCCGTTTTGACCCCTTTCCCAACATTTTACAGAAAACAATGTTTTCTATATAAAATCTACCCCTACTCTTCTGCTTTTCAAGCAACATGTCGGATTTAAAATCGGGTCTACCAATCTGTAACTAGAGCTATTTTTGTAACCCTTCGCCTGTTTTTCTGGCTTCGTTAAAAAATGTCAGAAGTTAGCAGATTCATTAAATTCAAAACAACTATCATTTTGAACACTAAACCAAAGAGTTTGACAAAAATATATTGGATTAAAACTTCCCTCTACTTCTCTGCTTGTCAAATGCGGAGAAGGTTTATTCAGTATGGAACTTACGTTACAGCAGTTTTACTAAATGCACTACCATGTGTTTTTTAAACTTTCACAAACAACTGCCGTTTTGACCCCTTTCCCAACATTTTACAGAAAACAATGTTTTCTATATATAAAATCTACCCCTACTCTTCTGCTTTTCAAGCAACAAGTCGGATTTCAAATCGGGTCTACCAATCTGTAACTAGAGCTATTTTTGTAACCCTTCGCCTGTTTTTCTGGCTTCGGTAAAAAATGTCAGAAGTTAGCAGATTCATTAAATTCAAAACAACTTTCACAAACAACTGCCGTTTTGACCCCTTTCCCAACATTTTACAGAAAACAATGTTTTCTATATAAAATCTACCCCTACTCTTCTGCTTTTCAAGCAACAAGTCGGATTTCAAATCGGGGCTACCAATATGTAACTAGAGCTATTTTTGTAACCCTTCGCCTGTTTTTCTGGCTTCGGTAAAAAATGTCAGAAGTTAGCAGATTCATTAAATTCAAAACAACTTTCACAAACAACTGCCGTTTTGACCCCTTTCCCAACATTTTACAGAAAACAATGTTTTCTATATAAAATCTACCCCTACTCTTCTGCTTTTCAAGCAACATGTCGGATTTCAAATCGGGTCTACCAATCTGTAACTAGAGCTATTTTTGTAACCCTTCGCCTGTTTTTCTGGCTTCGGTAAAAAATGTCAGAAGTTAGCAGATTCATTAAATTCAAAACAACTATCATTTTCACCACTAAACCAAAGAGTTTGACAAAAATATATTGGATTAAAACTTCCCTCTACTTCTCTGCTTGTCAAATGCGGAGAAGGTTTATTCAGTATGGAACTTACGTTACAGCAGTTTTACTAAATGCACTACCATGTGTTTTTTAAACTTTCACAAACAACTGCCGTTTTGACCCCTTTCCCAACATTTTACAGAAAACAATGTTTTCTATATATAAAATCTACCCCTACTCTTCTGCTTTTCAAGCAACATGTCGGATTTCAAATCGGGTCTACCAATCTGTAACTAGAGCTTTTTTTGTAACCCTTCGCCTGTTTTTCTGGCTTCGGTAAAAAATGTCAGAAGTTAGCAGATTCATTAAATTCAAAACAACTATCATTTTGACCACTAAACCAAAGAGTTTGACAAAAATATATTGGATTAAAACTTCCCTCTACTTCTCTGCTTGTCAAATGCGGAGAAGGTTTATTCAGTATGGAACTTACGTTACAGCAGTTTTACTAAATGCACTACCATGTGTTTTTTAAACTTTCACAAACAACTGCCGTTTTGACCCAAGTCGGATTTCAAATCGGGTCTACCAATCTGTAACTAGAGCTATTTTTGTAACCCTTCGCCTGTTTTTCTGGCTTCGGTAAAAAATGTCAGAAGTTAGCAGATTCATTAAATTCAAAACAACTTTCACAAACAACTGCTGTTTTGACCCCTTTCCCAACATTTTACAGAAAACAATGTTCGCTATATAAAATCTTTCCCTACCCTTCTGCTTTTCAAGTACGAAGTCGGATTTCAAATCGGGGCTACCAATATGTAACTAGAGCTATTTTTGTAACTCTTCGCCTGTTTTTCTGGCTTCGGTAAAAAATGTCAGAAGTTAGCAGATTCATTAAATTCAAAACAACTTTCACAAACAACTGCCGTTTTGACCCCTTTCCCAACAGTTTACAGAAAACAATGTTTTCTATATAAAATCTACCCCTACTCTTCTGCTTTTCAAGCAACAAGTCGGATTTCAAATCGGGTCTACCAATCTGTAACTAGAGCTATTTTTGTAACCCTTCGCCTGTTTTTCTGGCTTCGGTAAAAAATGTCAGAAGTTAGCAGATTCATTAAATTCAAAACAACTTTCACAAACAACTGCCGTTTTGACCCCTTTCCCAACATTTTACAGAAAACAATGTTTTCTATATATAAAATCTACCCCTACTCTTCTGCTTTTCAAGCAACAAGTCGGATTTCAAATCGGGTCTACCAATCTGTAACTAGAGCTATTTTTGTAACCCTTCGCCTGTTTTTCTGGCTTCGGTAAAAAATGTCAGAAGTTAGCAGATTCATTAAATTCAAAACAACTATCATTTTGACCACTAAACCAAAGAGTTTGACAAAATATATTGGATTAAAACTTCCCTCTACTTCTCTGCTTGTCAAATGCGGAGAAGGTTTATTCAGTATGGAACTTACGTTACAGCAGTTTTACTAAATGCACTACCATGTGTTTTTTAAACTTTCACAAACAACTGCCGTTTTGACCCCTTTCCCAACATTTTACAGAAAACAATGTTTTCTATATATAAAATCTACCCCTACTCTTCTGCTTTTCAAGCAACAAGTCGGATTTCAAATCGGGTCTACCAATCTGTAACTAGAGCTATTTTTGTAACCCTTCGCCTGTTTTTCTGGCTTCGGTAAAAAATGTCAGAAGTTAGCAGATTCATTAAATTCAAAACAACTTTCACAAACAACTGCTGTTTTGACCCCTTTCCCAACATTTTACAGAAAACAATGTTCGCTATATAAAATCTTTCCCTACCCTTCTGCTTTTCAAGTACGAAGTCGGATTTCAAATCGGGGCTACCAATATGTAACTAGAGCTATTTTTGTAACTCTTCGCCTGTTTTTCTGGCTTCGGTAAAAAATGTCAGAAGTTAGCAGATTCATTAAATTCAAAACAACTTTCACAAACAACTGCCGTTTTGACCCCTTTCCCAACAGTTTACAGAAAACAATGTTTTCTATATAAAATCTACCCCTACTCTTCTGCTTTTCAAGCAACAAGTCGGATTTCAAATCGGGTCTACCAATCTGTAACTAGAGCTATTTTTGTAACCCTTCGCCTGTTTTTCTGGCTTCGGTAAAAAATGTCAGAAGTTAGCAGATTCATTAAATTCAAAACAACTTTCACAAACAACTGCCGTTTTGACCCCTTTCCCAACATTTTACAGAAAACAATGTTTTCTATATATAAAATCTACCCCTACTCTTCTGCTTTTCAAGCAACAAGTCGGATTTCAAATCGGGTCTACCAATCTGTAACTAGAGCTATTTTTGTAACCCTTCGCCTGTTTTTCTGGCTTCGGTAAAAAATGTCAGAAGTTAGCAGATTCATTAAATTCAAAACAACTTTCACAAACAACTGCCGTTTTGACCCCTTTCCCAACATTTTACAGAAAACAATGTTTTCTATATATAAAATCTACCCCTACTCTTCTGCTTTTCAAGCAACAAGTCGGATTTCAAATCGGGTCTACCAATCTGTAACTAGAGCTATTTTTGTAACCCTTCGCCTGTTTTTCTGGCTTCGGTAAAAAATGTCAGAAGTTAGCAGATTCATTAAATTCAAAACAACTTTCACAAACAACTGCTGTTTTGACCCCTTTCCCAACATTTTACAGAAAACAATGTTCGCTATAGAAAATCTTTCCCTACCCTTCTGCTTTTCAAGTACGAAGTCGGATTTCAAATCGGGGCTACCAATATGTAACTAGAGCTATTTTTGTAACCCTTCGCCTGTTTTTCTGGCTTCGGTAAAAAATGTCAGAAGTTAGCAGATTCATTAAATTCAAAACAACTTTCACAAACAACTGCCGTTTTGACCCCTTTCCCAACAGTTTACAGAAAACAATGTTTTCTATATAAAATCTACCCCTACTCTTCTGCTTTTCAAGCAACAAGTCGGATTTCAAATCGGGTCTACCAATCTGTAACTAGAGCTATTTTTGTAACCCTTCGCCTGTTTTTCTGGCTTCGGTAAAAAATGTCAGAAGTTAGCAGATTCATTAAATTCAAAACAACTTTCACAAACAACTGCCGTTTTGACCCCTTTCCCAACATTTTACAGAAAACAATGTTCGCTATATAAAATCTTTCCCTACCCTTCTGCTTTTCAAGTACGAAGTCGGATTTCAAATCGGGGCTACCAATATGTAACTAGAGCTATTTTTGTAACCCTTCGCCTGTTTTTCTGGCTTCGGTAAAAAATGTCAGAAGTTAGCAGATTCATTAAATTCAAAACAACTTTCACAAACAACTGCCGTTTTGACCCCTTTCCCAACAGTTTACCTATATAAAATCTACCCCTACTCTTCTGCTTTTCAAGCAACAAGTCGGATTTCAAATTGGGTCTACCAATCTGTAACTAGAGCTATTTTTGTAACCCTTCGCCTGTTTTTCTGGCTTCGGTAAAAAATGTCAGAAGTTAGCAGATTCATTAAATTCAAAACAACTTTCACAAACAACTGCCGTTTTGACCCCTTTCCCAACATTTTACAGAAAACAATGTTTTCTATATATAAAATCTACCCCTACTCTTCTGCTTTTCAAGCAACAAGTCGGATTTCAAATCGGGTCTACCAATCTGTAACTAGAGCTATTTTTGTAACCCTTCGCCTGTTTTTCTGGCTTCGGTAAAAAATGTCAGAAGTTAGCAGATTCATTAAATTCAAAACAACTTTCACAAACAACTGCTGTTTTGACCCCTTTCCCAACATTTTACAGAAAACAATGTTCGCTATATAAAATCTTTCCCTACCCTTCTGCTTTTCAAGTACGAAGTCGGATTTCAAATCGGGGCTACCAATATGTAACTAGAGCTATTTTTGTAACTCTTCGCCTGTTTTTCTGGCTTCGGTAAAAAATGTCAGAAGTTAGCAGATTCATTAAATTCAAAACAACTTTCACAAACAACTGCCGTTTTGACCCCTTTCCCAACATTTTACAGAAAACAATGTTTTCTATATAAAATCTACCCCTACTCTTCTGCTTTTCAAGCAACAAGTCGGATTTCAAATCGGGTCTACCAATCTGTAACTAGAGCTATTTTTGTAACCCTTCGCCTGTTTTTCTGGCTTCGGTAAAAAATGTCAGAAGTTAGCAGATTCATTAAATTCAAAACAACTTTCACAAACAACTGCCGTTTTGACCCCTTTCCCAACATTTTACAGAAAACAATGTTTTCTATATATAAAATCTACCCCTACTCTTCTGCTTTTCAAGCAACAAGTCGGATTTCAAATCGGGTCTACCAATCTGTAACTAGAGCTATTTTTGTAACCCTTCGCCTGTTTTTCTGGCTTCGGTAAAAAATGTCAGAAGTTAGCAGATTCATTAAATTCAAAACAACTATCATTTTGACCACTAAACCAAAGAGTTTGACAAAATATATTGGATTAAAACTTCCCTCTACTTCTCTGCTTGTCAAATGCGGAGAAGGTTTATTCAGTATGGAACTTACGTTACAGCAGTTTTACTAAATGCACTACCATGTGTTTTTTAAACTTTCACAAACAACTGCCGTTTTGACCCCTTTCCCAACATTTTACAGAAAACAATGTTTTCTATATATAAAATCTACCCCTACTCTTCTGCTTTTCAAGCAACAAGTCGGATTTCAAATCGGGTCTACCAATCTGTAACTAGAGCTATTTTTGTAACCCTTCGCCTGTTTTTCTGGCTTCGGTAAAAAATGTCAGAAGTTAGCAGATTCATTAAATTCAAAACAACTTTCACAAACAACTGCTGTTTTGACCCCTTTCCCAACATTTTACAGAAAACAATGTTCGCTATATAAAATCTTTCCCTACCCTTCTGCTTTTCAAGTACGAAGTCGGATTTCAAATCGGGGCTACCAATATGTAACTAGAGCTATTTTTGTAACTCTTCGCCTGTTTTTCTGGCTTCGGTAAAAAATGTCAGAAGTTAGCAGATTCATTAAATTCAAAACAACTTTCACAAACAACTGCCGTTTTGACCCCTTTCCCAACATTTTACAGAAAACAATGTTTTATATATAAAATCTACCCCTAACCTTCTGCTTTTCAAGCAACAAGTCGGATTTCAAATCGGGTCTACCAATCTGTAACTAGAGCTATTTTTGTAACCCTTCGCCTGTTTTTCTGGCTTCGGTAAAAAATGTCAGAAGTTAGCAGATTCATTAAATTCAAAACAACTTTCACAAACAACTGCTGTTTTGACCCCTTTCCCAACATTTTACAGAAAACAATGTTCGCTATATAAAATCTTTCCCTACCCTTCTGCTTTTCAAGTACGAAGTCGGATTTCAAATCGGGGCTACCAATATGTAACTAGAGCTATTTTTGTAACTCTTCGCCTGTTTTTCTGGCTTCGGTAAAAAATGTCAGAAGTTAGCAGATTCATTAAATTCAAAACAACTTTCACAAACAACTGCCGTTTTGACCCCTTTCCCAACATTTTACAGAAAACAATGTTTTCTATATAAAATCTACCCCTACTCTTCTGCTTTTCAAGCAACAAGTCGGATTTCAAATCAGGTCTACCAATCTGTAACTAGAGCTATTTTTGTAACCCTTCGCCTGTTTTTCTGGCTTCGGTAAAAAATGTCAGAAGTTAGCAGATTCATTAAATTCAAAACAACTATCATTTTGACCACTAAACCAAAGAGATTGACAAAAATATATTGGATTAAAACTTCCCTCTACTTCTCTGCTTGTCAAATGCGGAGAAGGTTTATTCAGTATGGAACTTACGTTACAGCAGTTTTACTAAATGCACTACCATGTGTTTTTTAAACTTTCACAAACAACTGCCGTTTTGACCCCTTTCCCAACATTTTACAGAAAACAATGTTTTCTATATATAAAATCTACCCCTACTCTTCTGCTTTTCAAGCAACAAGTCGGATTTCAAATCGGGTCTACCAATCTGTAACTAGAGCTATTTTTGTAACCCTTCGCCTGTTTTTCTGGCTTCGGTAAAAAATGTCAGAAGTTAGCAGATTCATTAAATTCAAAACAACTATCATTTTGACCACTAAACCAAAGAGTTTGACAAAAATATATTGGATTAAAACTTCCCTCTACTTCTCTGCTTGTCAAATGCGGAGAAGGTTTATTCAGTATGGAACTTACGTTACAGCAGTTTTACTAAATGCACTACCATGTGTTTTTTAACTTCTTCAGGCTGCAAGCCCGACATCGGGATCAATATGACAACAGCCACTGCAAGTGCAGGGCGCGAAATTCAAAATCTATTTTTGTAAAATATTTAACTTTCACACATTAACAAGTCCAATACAGCATTTGAAAGATAAACATCTTGTCAATCCAGCCAACATGTCCGATTTTTTAAATGTTTTACAGAGAAAACACCACATATATTTATGTTAGCTCACCACCAAATAAAAAAGAGGACAGACATTTTTCACAGCACAAGTAGGATGAAGTAGCATGCACAAGCCAACCTAACTAACCTAAAACCAACCTAAATAACCTAGAAAAAACTACCTCAGATGACAGTCCTATAACATGTTACACAATAAATCTATGTTTTGTTCAAAAAAAATTCATATTTTAGCTATAAATCAGTTTTACATTACTGCTACCATCATAGCTACAGTAAGAAATCGCACGGGAGTAGCCAGAGAAAATACAGACACCAACTTCAACTACCTTATTACACATCAGAAAACATTTCAGAGAAATATATGGTGGATAGCTAATGCAAGACAAAGATCTTGTGAATACAGACAATATTTCAGATTCTTTAAATGTTTTACAGCGAAAACACCACATATATTCATGTTAGCTCACCACCAAATACAAAAAGAGAGACAGATATTTTTCACAGCACCGGTAGCATGCAGCTAGCATGCAGCTAGCATGCAAAGCCAACCTAACTAACCTAGAACTAACCTAAATAACCTAGAAAAAACTCCCTCAGATGACAGTCCTATAACATGTTACACAATAAATCTATGTTTTGTTCAAAAAAAATGCATATTTTAGCTATAAATCAGTTTTACATTACTGCTACCATCATAGCTACAGTAAGAAATCGCACGGCAGTAGCCAGAGAAAACAGACACCAACGTCTACTTCTAATTTCACATCAGAAAAGATTTCAGAAAAATATATGGTGGATAGCTAATGAAAGAGAAAGATCTTGTGAATACAGACAATATTTCCGATTTCTGAAGTGTTTTACAGCGAAAACACAATATATCGTTATATTAGCTTACTACAATAGCTAACACCCAGCAGCATTGATTCTAGTCAAACGCTAGCGATAGCACAGTTCGACAGATATATGAAAAAGCATCCCAAATTGGGTCCTTATCTTTGTTGATTTTCCATCAGAATGTTCTCCAAAGGGTCCTTTGTTCAGAACCGTGTTCATTTGGACCTAGAACGAACGATGTCCCTGTTGAATTAGCATGACACACTGGCCATGCCATGCTAACCTCTCCGTCTTGACAAAATTCTTGCGTCGCATCACGTCTAAAGTCCAGAATAAATTTCAATAATATAATTAAAGTATATTGAAAAAACATACTTTAGGATGATTTTGTGACATGTATCAAAGAAAATCGAAGCTGGAGGTCATATTCACCTATAACGAGTGTTTTCCAGGAGCGCGGTCCAGTTCCTACTTCGCGCCCAGAAAAAATTATAAAGTGCGCACTTATCACTCAAAGAGGTTCCTTTCAGTCCCTGACAGAGATAATCAAGTCCTTTTTTCTCTCACTTCCGCATGACAACCAGGGGAAGATGTGTGACGTGTTTGTACAGTCCCAAGTGCCAAGGCCTTTTATAGAGAGTATCTTGAAGAGAGACATAGCTTCTTGGAAAATTCACTTTTTCCAGAAAATGGGCTGTAAAAAGAGTTATGTTTCACTTAGAGAAATAATTAAACCTGTTTTAGAAACTAGAAGGTGTTTTATATCCAAAGGTAATAAATAATATGCATATTGTACGAGCAAGAATTGAGTACGAGGCCGTTTGAAATGGGCACCTTTTTTCTGGCTACTCAATAATTTCCCTTGCAGCCATAACAGGTTAAACTTTCACAAACAACTGCCGTTTTGACCCCTTTCCCAACATTTTACAGAAAACAATGTTTTCTATATATAAAATCTACCCCTACTCTTCTGCTTTTCAAGCAACAAGTCGGATTTCAAATCGGGTCTACCAATCTGTAACTAGAGCTATTTTTGTAACCCTTCGCCTGTTTTTCTGGCTTCGGTAAAAAATGTCAGAAGTTAGCAGATTCATTAAATTCAAAACAACTATCATTTTGACCACTAAACCAAAGAGTTTGACAAAAATATATTGGATTAAAACTTCCCTCTACTTCTCTGCTTGTCAAATGCGGAGAAGGTTTATTCAGTATGGAACTTACGTTACAGCAGTTTTACTAAATGCACTACCATGTGTTTTTTAAACTTTCACAAACAACTGCCGTTTTGACCCCTTTCCCAACATTTTACAGAAAACAATGTTTTCTATATATAAAATCTACCCCTACTCTTCTGCTTTTCAAGCAACAAGTCGGATTTCAAATCGGGTCTACCAATCTGTAACTAGAGCTATTTTTGTAACCCTTCGCCTGTTTTTCTGGCTTCGGTAAAAAATGTCAGAAGTTAGCAGATTCATTAAATTCAAAACAACTTTCACAAACAACTGCCGTTTTGACCCCTTTCCCAACATTTTACAGAAAACAATGTTTTCTATATATAAAATCTACCCCTACTCTTCTGCTTTTCAAGCAACAAGTCGGATTTCAAATCGGGTCTACCAATCTGTAACTAGAGCTATTTTTGTAACCCTTCGCCTGTTTTTCTGGCTTCGGTAAAAAATGTCAGAAGTTAGCAGATTCATTAAATTCAAAACAACTATCATTTTGACCACTAAACCAAAGAGTTTGACAAAATATATTGGATTAAAACTTCCCTCTACTTCTCTGCTTGTCAAATGCGGAGAAGGTTTATTCAGTATGGAACTTACGTTACAGCAGTTTTACTAAATGCACTACCATGTGTTTTTTAAACTTTCACAAACAACTGCCGTTTTGACCCCTTTCCCAACATTTTACAGAAAACAATGTTTTCTATATATAAAATCTACCCCTACTCTTCTGCTTTTCAAGCAACAAGTCGGATTTCAAATCGGGTCTACCAATCTGTAACTAGAGCTATTTTTGTAACCCTTCGCCTGTTTTTCTGGCTTCGGTAAAAAATGTCAGAAGTTAGCAGATTCATTAAATTCAAAACAACTATCATTTTGACCACTAAACCAAAGAGTTTGACAAAAATATATTGGATTAAAACTTCCCTCTACTTCTCTGCTTGTCAAATGCGGAGAAGGTTTATTCAGTATGGAACTTACGTTACAGCAGTTTTACTAAATGCACTACCATGTGTTTTTTAAACTTTCACAAACAACTGCCGTTTTGACCCCTTTCCCAACATTTTACAGAAAACAATGTTTTCTATATATAAAATCTACCCCTACTCTTCTGCTTTTCAAGCAACAAGTCGGATTTCAAATCGGGTCTACCAATCTGTAACTAGAGCTATTTTTGTAACCCTTCGCCTGTTTTTCTGGCTTCGGTAAAAAATGTCAGAAGTTAGCATATTCATTAAATTCAAAACAACTATCATTTTGACCACTAAACCAAAGAGTTTGACAAAAATATATTGGATTAAAACTTCCCTCTACTTCTCTGCTTGTCAAATGCGGAGAAGGTTTATTCAGTATGGAACTTACGTTACAGCAGTTTTACTAAATGCACTACCATGTGTTTTTTAAACTTTCACAAACAACTGCCGTTTTGACCCCTTTCCCAACATTTTACAGAAAACAATGTTTTCTATATAAAATCTACCCCTACTCTTCTGCTTTTCAAGCAACAAGTCGGATTTCAAATCGGGTCTACCAATCTGTAACTAGAGCTATTTTTGTAACCCTTCGCCTGTTTTTCTGGCTTCGGTAAAAAATGTCAGAAGTTAGCAGATTCATTAAATTCAAAACAACTTTCACAAACAACTGCCGTTTTGACCCCTTTCCCAACATTTTACAGAAAACAATGTTTTCTATATATAAAATCTACCCCTACTCTTCTGCTTTTCAAGCAACAAGTCGGATTTCAAATCGGGTCTACCAATCTGTAACTAGAGCTATTTTTGTAACCCTTCGCCTGTTTTTCTGGCTTCGGTAAAAAATGTCAGAAGTTAGCAGATTCATTAAATTCAAAACAACTATCATTTTGACCACTAAACCAAAGAGTTTGACAAAATATATTGGATTAAAACTTCCCTCTACTTCTCTGCTTGTCAAATGCGGAGAAGGTTTATTCAGTATGGAACTTACGTTACAGCAGTTTTACTAAATGCACTACCATGTGTTTTTTAAACTTTCACAAACAACTGCCGTTTTGACCCCTTTCCCAACATTTTACAGAAAACAATGTTTTCTATATATAAAATCTACCCCTACTCTTCTGCTTTTCAAGCAACAAGTCGGATTTCAAATCGGGTCTACCAATCTGTAACTAGAGCTATTTTTGTAACCCTTCGCCTGTTTTTCTGGCTTCGGTAAAAAATGTCAGAAGTTAGCAGATTCATTAAATTCAAAACAACTATCATTTTGACCACTAAACCAAAGAGTTTGACAAAAATATATTGGATTAAAACTTCCCTCTACTTCTCTGCTTGTCAAATGCGGAGAAGGTTTATTCAGTATGGAACTTACGTTACAGCAGTTTTACTAAATGCACTACCATGTGTTTTTTAAACTTTCACAAACAACTGCCGTTTTGACCCCTTTCCCAACATTTTACAGAAAACAATGTTCGCTATATAAAATCTTTCCCTACCCTTCTGCTTTTCAAGTACGAAGTCGGATTTCAAATCGGGGCTACCAATATGTAACTAGAGCTATTTTTGTAACTCTTCGCCTGTTTTTCTGGCTTCGGTAAAAAATGTCAGAAGTTAGCAGATTCATTAAATTCAAAACAACTTTCACAAACAACTGCCGTTTTGACCCCTTTCCCAACATTTTACAGAAAACAATGTTTTCTATATAAAATCTACCCCTACTCTTCTGCTTTTCAAGCAACAAGTCGGATTTCAAATTGGGTCTACCAATCTGTAACTAGAGCTATTTTTGTAACCCTTCGCCTGTTTTTCTGGCTTCGGTAAAAAATGTCAGAAGTTAGCAGATTCATTAAATTCAAAACAACTTTCACAAACAACTGCCGTTTTGACCCCTTTCCCAACATTTTACAGAAAACAATGTTTTCTATATATAAAATCTACCCCTACTCTTCTGCTTTTCAAGCAACAAGTCGGATTTCAAATCGGGTCTACCAATCTGTAACTAGAGCTATTTTTGTAACCCTTCGCCTGTTTTTCTGGCTTCGGTAAAAAATGTCAGAAGTTAGCAGATTCATTAAATTCAAAACAACTTTCACAAACAACTGCCGTTTTGACCCCTTTCCCAACATTTTACAGAAAACAATGTTTTCTATATATAAAATCTACCCCTACTCTTCTGCTTTTCAAGCAACAAGTCGGATTTCAAATCGGGTCTACCAATCTGTAACTAGAGCTATTTTTGTAACCCTTCGCCTGTTTTTCTGGCTTCGGTAAAATATGTCAGAAGTTAGCAGATTCATTAAATTCAAAACAACTATCATTTTGACCACTAAACCAAAGAGTTTGACAAAATATATTGGATTAAAACTTCCCTCTACTTCTCTGCTTGTCAAATGCGGAGAAGGTTTATTCAGTATGGAACTTACGTTACAGCAGTTTTACTAAATGCACTACCATGTGTTTTTTAAACTTTCACAAACAACTGCCGTTTTGACCCCTTTCCCAACATTTTACAGAAAACAATGTTTTCTATATATAAAATCTACCCCTACTCTTCTGCTTTTCAAGCAACAAGTCGGATTTCAAATCGGGTCTACCAATCTGTAACTAGAGCTATTTTTGTAACCCTTCGCCTGTTTTTCTGGCTTCGGTAAAAAATGTCAGAAGTTAGCAGATTCATTAAATTCAAAACAACTATCATTTTGACCACTAAACCAAAGAGTTTGACAAAAATATATTGGATTAAAACTTCCCTCTACTTCTCTGCTTGTCAAATGCGGAGAAGGTTTATTCAGTATGGAACTTACGTTACAGCAGTTTTACTAAATGCACTACCATGTGTTTTTTAAACTTTCACAAACAACTGCCGTTTTGACCCCTTTCCCAACATTTTACAGAAAACAATGTTTTCTATATATAAAATCTACCCCTACTCTTCTGCTTTTCAAGCAACAAGTCGGATTTCAAATCGGGTCTACCAATCTGTAACTAGAGCTATTTTTGTAACCCTTCGCCTGTTTTTCTGGCTTCGGTAAAAAATGTCAGAAGTTAGCATATTCATTAAATTCAAAACAACTATCATTTTGACCACTAAACCAAAGAGTTTGACAAAAATATATTGGATTAAAACTTCCCTCTACTTCTCTGCTTGTCAAATGCGGAGAAGGTTTATTCAGTATGGAACTTACGTTACAGCAGTTTTACTAAATGCACTACCATGTGTTTTTTAAACTTTCACAAACAACTGCCGTTTTGACCCCTTTCCCAACATTTTACAGAAAACAATGTTTTCTATATATAAAATCTACCCCTACTCTTCTGCTTTTCAAGCAACAAGTCGGATTTCAAATCGGGTCTACCAATCTGTAACTAGAGCTATTTTTGTAACCCTTCGCCTGTTTTTCTGGCTTCGGTAAAAAATGTCAGAAGTTAGCAGATTCATTAAATTCAAAACAACTTTCACAAACAACTGCTGTTTTGACCCCTTTCCCAACATTTTACAGAAAACAATGTTCGCTATATAAAATCTTTCCCTACCCTTCGCTTTTCAAGTACGAAGTCGGATTTCAAATCGGGGCTACCAATATGTAACTAGAGCTATTTTTGTAACTCTTCGCCTGTTTTTCTGGCTTCGGTAAAAAATGTCAGAAGTTAGCAGATTCATTAAATTCAAAACAACTTTCACAAACAACTGCCGTTTTGACCCCTTTCCCAACAGTTTACAGAAAACAATGTTTTCTATATAAAATCTACCCCTACTCTTCTGCTTTTCAAGCAACAAGTCGGATTTCAAATCGGGTCTACCAATCTGTAACTAGAGCTATTTTTGTAACCCTTCGCCTGTTTTTCTGGCTTCGGTAAAAAATGTCAGAAGTTAGCAGATTCATTAAATTCAAAACAACTTTCACAAACAACTGCCGTTTTGACCCCTTTCCCAACATTTTACAGAAAACAATGTTTTCTATATATAAAATCTACCCCTACTCTTCTGCTTTTCAAGCAACAAGTCGGATTTCAAATCGGGTCTACCAATCTGTAACTAGAGCTATTTTTGTAACCCTTCGCCTGTTTTTCTGGCTTCGGTAAAAAATGTCAGAAGTTAGCAGATTCATTAAATTCAAAACAACTATCATTTTGACCACTAAACCAAAGAGTTTGACAAAATATATTGGATTAAAACTTCCCTCTACTTCTCTGCTTGTCAAATGCGGAGAAGGTTTATTCAGTATGGAACTTACGTTACAGCAGTTTTACTAAATGCACTACCATGTGTTTTTTAAACTTTCACAAACAACTGCCGTTTTGACCCCTTTCCCAACATTTTACAGAAAACAATGTTTTCTATATATAAAATCTACCCCTACTCTTCTGCTTTTCAAGCAACAAGTCGGATTTCAAATCGGGTCTACCAATCTGTAACTAGAGCTATTTTTGTAACCCTTCGCCTGTTTTTCTGGCTTCGGTAAAAAATGTCAGAAGTTAGCAGATTCATTAAATTCAAAACAACTATCATTTTGACCACTAAACCAAAGAGTTTGACAAAAATATATTGGATTAAAACTTCCCTCTACTTCTCTGCTTGTCAAATGCGGAGAAGGTTTATTCAGTATGGAACTTACGTTACAGCAGTTTTACTAAATGCACTACCATGTGTTTTTTAAACTTTCACAAACAACTGCCGTTTTGACCCCTTTCCCAACATTTTACAGAAAACAATGTTTTCTATATATAAAATCTACCCCTACTCTTCTGCTTTTCAAGCAACAAGTCGGATTTCAAATCGGGTCTACCAATCTGTAACTAGAGCTATTTTTGTAACCCTTCGCCTGTTTTTCTGGCTTCGGTAAAAAATGTCAGAAGTTAGCATATTCATTAAATTCAAAACAACTATCATTTTGACCACTAAACCAAAGAGTTTGACAAAAATATATTGGATTAAAACTTCCCTCTACTTCTCTGCTTGTCAAATGCGGAGAAGGTTTATTCAGTATGGAACTTACGTTACAGCAGTTTTACTAAATGCACTACCATGTGTTTTTTAAACTTTCACAAACAACTGCCGTTTTGACCCCTTTCCCAACATTTTACAGAAAACAATGTTTTCTATATAAAATCTACCCCTACTCTTCTGCTTTTCAAGCAACAAGTCGGATTTCAAATCGGGTCTACCAATCTGTAACTAGAGCTATTTTTGTAACCCTTCGCCTGTTTTTCTGGCTTCGGTAAAAAATGTCAGAAGTTAGCAGATTCATTAAATTCAAAACAACTTTCACAAACAACTGTGTTTTGACCCCTTTCCCAACATTTTACAGAAAACAATGTTCGCTATATAAAATCTTTCCCTACCCTTCTGCTTTTCAAGTACGAAGTCGGATTTCAAATCGGGGCTACCAATATGTAACTAGAGCTATTTTTGTAACTCTTCGCCTGTTTTTCTGGCTTCGGTAAAAAATGTCAGAAGTTAGCAGATTCATTAAATTCAAAACAACTTTCACAAACAACTGCCGTTTTGACCCCTTTCCCAACATTTTACAGAAAACAATGTTTTCTATATAAAATCTACCCCTACTCTTCTGCTTTTCAAGCAACAAGTCGGATTTCAAATCGGGTCTACCAATCTGTAACTAGAGCTATTTTTGTAACCCTTCGCCTGTTTTTCTGGCTTCGTTAAAAAATGTCAGAAGTTAGCAGATTCATTAAATTCAAAACAACTATCATTTTGACCACTAAACCAAAGAGTTTGACAAAAATATATTGGATTAAAACTTCCCTCTACTTCTCTGCTTGTCAAATGCGGAGAAGGTTTATTCAGTATGGAACTTACGTTACAGCAGTTTTACTAAATGCACTACCATGTGTTTTTTAAACTTTCACAAACAACTGCCGTTTTGACCCCTTTCCCAACATTTTACAGAAAACAATGTTTTCTATATATAAAATCTACCCCTACTCTTCTGCTTTTCAAGCAACAAGTCGGATTTCAAATCGGGTCTACCAATCTGTAACTAGAGCTATTTTTGTAACCCTTCGCCTGTTTTTCTGGCTTCGGTAAAAAATGTCAGAAGTTAGCAGATTCATTAAATTCAAAACAACTATCATTTTGACCACTAAACCAAAGAGTTTGACAAAAATATATTGGATTAAAACTTCCCTCTACTTCTCTGCTTGTCAAATGCGGAGAAGGTTTATTCAGTATGGAACTTACGTTACAGCAGTTTTACTAAATGCACTACCATGTGTTTTTTAAACTTTCACAAACAACTGCCGTTTTGACCCCTTTCCCAACATTTTACAGAAAACAATGTTTTCTATATAAAATCTACCCCTACTCTTCTGCTTTTCAAGCAACAAGTCGGATTTCAAATCGGGTCTACCAATCTGTAACTAGAGCTATTTTTGTAACCCTTCGCCTGTTTTTCTGGCTTCGTTAAAAAATGTCAGAAGTTAGCAGATTCATTAAATTCAAAACAACTATCATTTTGACCACTAAACCAAAGAGTTTGACAAAAATATATTGGATTAAAACTTCCCTCTACTTCTCTGCTTGTCAAATGCGGAGAAGGTTTATTCAGTATGGAACTTACGTTACAGCAGTTTTACTAAATGCACTACCATGTGTTTTTTAAACTTTCACAAACAACTGCCGTTTTGACCCCTTTCCCAACATTTTACAGAAAACAATGTTTTCTATATATAAAATCTACCCCTACTCTTCTGCTTTTCAAGCAACAAGTCGGATTTCAAATCGGGTCTACCAATCTGTAACTAGAGCTATTTTTGTAACCCTTCGCCTGTTTTTCTGGCTTCGGTAAAAAATGTCAGAAGTTAGCAGATTCATTAAATTCAAAACAACTATCATTTTGACCACTAAACCAAAGAGTTTGACAAAATATATTGGATTAAAACTTCCCTCTACTTCTCTGCTTGTCAAATGCGGAGAAGGTTTATTCAGTATGGAACTTACGTTACAGCAGTTTTACTAAATGCACTACCATGTGTTTTTTAAACTTTCACAAACAACTGCTGTTTTGACCCCTTTCCCAACATTTTACAGAAAACAATGTTCGCTATATAAAATCTTTCCCTACCCTTCTGCTTTTCAAGTACGAAGTCGGATTTCAAATCGGGGCTACCAATATGTAACTAGAGCTATTTTTGTAACTCTTCGCCTGTTTTTCTGGCTTCGGTAAAAAATGTCAGAAGTTAGCAGATTCATTAAATTCAAAACAACTTTCACAAACAACTGCCGTTTTGACCCCTTTCCCAACATTTTACAGAAAACAATGTTTTCTATATAAAATCTACCCCTACTCTTCTGCTTTTCAAGCAACAAGTCGGATTTCAAATTGGGTCTACCAATCTGTAACTAGAGCTATTTTTGTAACCCTTCGCCTGTTTTTCTGGCTTCGGTAAAAAATGTCAGAAGTTAGCAGATTCATTAAATTCAAAACAACTTTCACAAACAACTTCCGTTTTGACCCCTTTCCCAACATTTTACAGAAAACAATGTTTTATATATAAAATCTACCCCTACTCTTCTGCTTTTCAAGCAACAAGTCGGATTTCAAATCGGGTCTACCAATCTGTAACTAGAGCTATTTTTGTAACCCTTCGCCTGTTTTTCTGGCTTCGGTAAAAAATGTCAGAAGTTAGCAGATTCATTAAATTCAAAACAACTTTCACAAACAACTGCCGTTTTGACCCCTTTCCCAACATTTTACAGAAAACAATGTTTTCTATATATAAAATCTACCCCTACTCTTCTGCTTTTCAAGCAACAAGTCGGATTTCAAATCGGGTCTACCAATCTGTAACTAGAGCTATTTTTGTAACCCTTCGCCTGTTTTTCTGGCTTCGGTAAAAAATGTCAGAAGTTAGCAGATTCATTAAATTCAAAACAACTATCATTTTGACCACTAAACCAAAGAGTTTGACAAAATATATTGGATTAAAACTTCCCTCTACTTCTCTGCTTGTCAAATGCGGAGAAGGTTTATTCAGTATGGAACTTACGTTACAGCAGTTTTACTAAATGCACTACCATGTGTTTTTTAAACTTTCACAAACAACTGCCGTTTTGACCCCTTTCCCAACATTTTACAGAAAACAATGTTTTCTATATATAAAATCTACCCCTACTCTTCTGCTTTTCAAGCAACAAGTCGGATTTCAAATCGGGTCTACCAATCTGTAACTAGAGCTATTTTTGTAACCCTTCGCCTGTTTTTCTGGCTTCGGTAAAAAATGTCAGAAGTTAGCAGATTCATTAAATTCAAAACAACTATCATTTTGACCACTAAACCAAAGAGTTTGACAAAAATATATTGGATTAAAACTTCCCTCTACTTCTCTGCTTGTCAAATGCGGAGAAGGTTTATTCAGTATGGAACTTACGTTACAGCAGTTTTACTAAATGCACTACCATGTGTTTTTTAAACTTTCACAAACAACTGCCGTTTTGACCCCTTTCCCAACATTTTACAGAAAACAATGTTTTCTATATATAAAATCTACCCCTACTCTTCTGCTTTTCAAGCAACAAGTCGGATTTCAAATCGGGTCTACCAATCTGTAACTAGAGCTATTTTTGTAACCCTTCGCCTGTTTTTCTGGCTTCGGTAAAAAATGTCAGAAGTTAGCATATTCATTAAATTCAAAACAACTATCATTTTGACCACTAAACCAAAGAGTTTGACAAAAATATATTGGATTAAAACTTCCCTCTACTTCTCTGCTTGTCAAATGCGGAGAAGGTTTATTCAGTATGGAACTTACGTTACAGCAGTTTTACTAAATGCACTACCATGTGTTTTTTAAACTTTCACAAACAACTGCCGTTTTGACCCCTTTCCCAACATTTTACAGAAAACAATGTTTTCTATATATAAAATCTACCCCTACTCTTCTGCTTTTCAAGCAACAAGTCGGATTTCAAATCGGGTCTACCAATCTGTAACTAGAGCTATTTTTGTAACCCTTCGCCTGTTTTTCTGGCTTCGGTAAAAAATGTCAGAAGTTAGCAGATTCATTAAATTCAAAACAACTTTCACAAACAACTGCTGTTTTGACCCCTTTCCCAACATTTTACAGAAAACAATGTTCGCTATATAAAATCTTTCCCTACCCTTCGCTTTTCAAGTACGAAGTCGGATTTCAAATCGGGGCTACCAATATGTAACTAGAGCTATTTTTGTAACTCTTCGCCTGTTTTTCTGGCTTCGGTAAAAAATGTCAGAAGTTAGCAGATTCATTAAATTCAAAACAACTTTCACAAACAACTGCCGTTTTGACCCCTTTCCCAACAGTTTACAGAAAACAATGTTTTCTATATAAAATCTACCCCTACTCTTCTGCTTTTCAAGCAACAAGTCGGATTTCAAATCGGGTCTACCAATCTGTAACTAGAGCTATTTTTGTAACCCTTCGCCTGTTTTTCTGGCTTCGGTAAAAAATGTCAGAAGTTAGCAGATTCATTAAATTCAAAACAACTTTCACAAACAACTGCCGTTTTGACCCCTTTCCCAACATTTTACAGAAAACAATGTTTTCTATATATAAAATCTACCCCTACTCTTCTGCTTTTCAAGCAACAAGTCGGATTTCAAATCGGGTCTACCAATCTGTAACTAGAGCTATTTTTGTAACCCTTCGCCTGTTTTTCTGGCTTCGGTAAAAAATGTCAGAAGTTAGCAGATTCATTAAATTCAAAACAACTATCATTTTGACCACTAAACCAAAGAGTTTGACAAAAATATATTGGATTAAAACTTCCCTCTACTTCTCTGCTTGTCAAATGCGGAGAAGGTTTATTCAGTATGGAACTTACGTTACAGCAGTTTTACTAAATGCACTACCATGTGTTTTTTAAACTTTCACAAACAACTGCCGTTTTGACCCCTTTCCCAACATTTTACAGAAAACAATGTTTTCTATATATAAAATCTACCCCTACTCTTCTGCTTTTCAAGCAACAAGTCGGATTTCAAATCGGGTCTACCAATCTGTAACTAGAGCTATTTTTGTAACCCTTCGCCTGTTTTTCTGGCTTCGGTAAAAAATGTCAGAAGTTAGCAGATTCATTAAATTCAAAACAACTATCATTTTGACCACTAAACCAAAGAGTTTGACAAAAATATATTGGATTAAAACTTCCCTCTACTTCTCTGCTTGTCAAATGCGGAGAAGGTTTATTCAGTATGGAACTTACGTTACAGCAGTTTTACTAAATGCACTACCATGTGTTTTTTAAACTTTCACAAACAACTGCCGTTTTGACCCCTTTCCCAACATTTTACAGAAAACAATGTTTTCTATATATAAAATCTACCCCTACTCTTCTGCTTTTCAAGCAACAAGTCGGATTTCAAATCGGGTCTACCAATCTGTAACTAGAGCTATTTTTGTAACCCTTCGCCTGTTTTTCTGGCTTCGGTAAAAAATGTCAGAAGTTAGCATATTCATTAAATTCAAAACAACTATCATTTTGACCACTAAACCAAAGAGTTTGACAAAAATATATTGGATTAAAACTTCCCTCTACTTCTCTGCTTGTCAAATGCGGAGAAGGTTTATTCAGTATGGAACTTACGTTACAGCAGTTTTACTAAATGCACTACCATGTGTTTTTTAAACTTTCACAAACAACTGCCGTTTTGACCCCTTTCCCAACATTTTACAGAAAACAATGTTTTCTATATAAAATCTACCCCTACTCTTCTGCTTTTCAAGCAACAAGTCGGATTTCAAATCGGGTCTACCAATCTGTAACTAGAGCTATTTTTGTAACCCTTCGCCTGTTTTTCTGGCTTCGGTAAAAAATGTCAGAAGTTAGCAGATTCATTAAATTCAAAACAACTTTCACAAACAACTGCTGTTTTGACCCCTTTCCCAACATTTTACAGAAAACAATGTTCGCTATATAAAATCTTTCCCTACCCTTCTGCTTTTCAAGTACGAAGTCGGATTTCAAATCGGGGCTACCAATATGTAACTAGAGCTATTTTTGTAACTCTTCGCCTGTTTTTCTGGCTTCGGTAAAAAATGTCAGAAGTTAGCAGATTCATTAAATTCAAAACAACTTTCACAAACAACTGCCGTTTTGACCCCTTTCCCAACATTTTACAGAAAACAATGTTTTCTATATAAAATCTACCCCTACTCTTCTGCTTTTCAAGCAACAAGTCGGATTTCAAATCGGGTCTACCAATCTGTAACTAGAGCTATTTTTGTAACCCTTCGCCTGTTTTTCTGGCTTCGTTAAAAAATGTCAGAAGTTAGCAGATTCATTAAATTCAAAACAACTATCATTTTGACCACTAAACCAAAGAGTTTGACAAAAATATATTGGATTAAAACTTCCCTCTACTTCTCTGCTTGTCAAATGCGGAGAAGGTTTATTCAGTATGGAACTTACGTTACAGCAGTTTTACTAAATGCACTACCATGTGTTTTTTAAACTTTCACAAACAACTGCCGTTTTGACCCCTTTCCCAACATTTTACAGAAAACAATGTTTTCTATATATAAAATCTACCCCTACTCTTCTGCTTTTCAAGCAACAAGTCGGATTTCAAATCGGGTCTACCAATCTGTAACTAGAGCTATTTTTGTAACCCTTCGCCTGTTTTTCTGGCTTCGGTAAAAAATGTCAGAAGTTAGCAGATTCATTAAATTCAAAACAACTATCATTTTGACCACTAAACCAAAGAGTTTGACAAAAATATATTGGATTAAAACTTCCCTCTACTTCTCTGCTTGTCAAATGCGGAGAAGGTTTATTCAGTATGGAACTTACGTTACAGCAGTTTTACTAAATGCACTACCATGTGTTTTTTAAACTTTCACAAACAACTGCCGTTTTGACCCCTTTCCCAACATTTTACAGAAAACAATGTTTTCTATATAAAATCTACCCCTACTCTTCTGCTTTTCAAGCAACAAGTCGGATTTCAAATCGGGTCTACCAATCTGTAACTAGAGCTATTTTTGTAACCCTTCGCCTGTTTTTCTGGCTTCGTTAAAAAATGTCAGAAGTTAGCAGATTCATTAAATTCAAAACAACTATCATTTTGACCACTAAACCAAAGAGTTTGACAAAAATATATTGGATTAAAACTTCCCTCTACTTCTCTGCTTGTCAAATGCGGAGAAGGTTTATTCAGTATGGAACTTACGTTACAGCAGTTTTACTAAATGCACTACCATGTGTTTTTTAAACTTTCACAAACAACTGCCGTTTTGACCCCTTTCCCAACATTTTACAGAAAACAATGTTTTCTATATATAAAATCTACCCCTACTCTTCTGCTTTTCAAGCAACAAGTCGGATTTCAAATCGGGTCTACCAATCTGTAACTAGAGCTATTTTTGTAACCCTTCGCCTGTTTTTCTGGCTTCGGTAAAAAATGTCAGAAGTTAGCAGATTCATTAAATTCAAAACAACTATCATTTTGACCACTAAACCAAAGAGTTTGACAAAATATATTGGATTAAAACTTCCCTCTACTTCTCTGCTTGTCAAATGCGGAGAAGGTTTATTCAGTATGGAACTTACGTTACAGCAGTTTTACTAAATGCACTACCATGTGTTTTTTAAACTTTCACAAACAACTGCCGTTTTGACCCCTTTCCCAACATTTTACAGAAAACAATGTTTTCTATATAAAATCTACCCCTACTCTTCTGCTTTTCAAGCAACAAGTCGGATTTCAAATCGGGTCTACCAATCTGTAACTAGAGCTATTTTTGTAACCCTTCGCCTGTTTTTCTGGCTTCGTTAAAAAATGTCAGAAGTTAGCAGATTCATTAAATTCAAAACAACTATCATTTTGACCACTAAACCAAAGAGTTTGACAAAAATATATTGGATTAAAACTTCCCTCTACTTCTCTGCTTGTCAAATGCGGAGAAGGTTTATTCAGTATGGAACTTACGTTACAGCAGTTTTACTAAATGCACTACCATGTGTTTTTTAAACTTTCACAAACAACTGCCGTTTTGACCCCTTTCCCAACATTTTACAGAAAACAATGTTTTCTATATAAAATCTACCCCTACTCTTCTGCTTTTCAAGCAACAAGTCGGATTTCAAATCGGGTCTACCAATCTGTAACTAGAGCTATTTTTGTAACCCTTCGCCTGTTTTTCTGGCTTCGGTAAAAAATGTCAGAAGTTAGCAGATTCATTAAATTCAAAACAACTTTCACAAACAACTGCTGTTTTGACCCCTTTCCCAACATTTTACAGAAAACAATGTTCGCTATATAAAATCTTTCCCTACCCTTCTGCTTTTCAAGTACGAAGTCGGATTTCAAATCGGGGCTACCAATATGTAACTAGAGCTATTTTTGTAACTCTTCGCCTGTTTTTCTGGCTTCGGTAAAAAATGTCAGAAGTTAGCAGATTCATTAAATTCAAAACAACTTTCACAAACAACTGCCGTTTTGACCCCTTTCCCAACATTTTACAGAAAACAATGTTTTCTATATAAAATCTACCCCTACTCTTCTGCTTTTCAAGCAACAAGTCGGATTTCAAATCGGGTCTACCAATCTGTAACTAGAGCTATTTTTGTAACCCTTCGCCTGTTTTTCTGGCTTCGGTAAAAAATGTCAGAAGTTAGCAGATAAATTAAATTCAAAACAACTATCATTTTGACCACTAAACCAAAGAGTTTGACAAAAATATATTGGATTAAAACTTCCCTCTACTTCTCTGCTTGTCAAATGCGGAGAAGGTTTATTCAGTATGGAACTTACGTTACAGCAGTTTTACTAAATGCACTACCATGTGTTTTTTAAACTTTCACAAACAACTGCCGTTTTGACCCCTTTCCCAACATTTTACAGAAAACAATGTTTTCTATATATAAAATCTACCCCTACTCTTCTGCTTTTCAAGCAACAAGTCGGATTTCAAATCGGGTCTACCAATCTGTAACTAGAGCTATTTTTGTAACCCTTCGCCTGTTTTTCTGGCTTCGGTAAAAAATGTCAGAAGTTAGCATATTCATTCAATTCAAAACAACTATCATTTTGACCACTAAACCAAAGAGTTTGACAAAAATATATTGGATTAACTTCTTGCGACTACAGGGGGTGCTGTTCCGAATTAGCATTTTGTCGTCTCCAAATTAAACTGCCTAGTACTCAATTCTTGCTTGTACAATATGCATATTATTAATTCTATTGGATAGAAAACACTTTCTAGTTTCATACAACGTTGAAATTATGTCTGTGGGTGACCCAGAACTCTTTCTACAGCGAAATCCATGACAGACAGTGAAAGGTCTGAGAGCGAAGCTCTGGTTTCAGATCAGTTTTTAAGGTCTCTGTCTATCCTATGGAACGACACGAACTGCACCCGCCTTCCCCTGGATGTCAGTAACCAATGAGAAGTGGAATGGGCCTTCTAGGTAGCTCTCAGAGGTTATAAAAGACCAAGGAGTGAGAGTAGCCCCCCTTTCGACGCTCGCCCTTACGCAGGAAGGGACCTCCGGATGCCATTTTCACAGGCTCGGTTATCAACTTGAAATGTATCCGTCTGTAATTTAATTCGATATAGGACTTAGAAACATCATAAGGTAGTTAATTTAAACCGTTTTATAGCAATTTATATCCGTTTAGTGCGATTTTGATGCATTTCTATGTGAAGCACCGGGCATATTTCGGGGTCCTGGTTGAACGTTAGCGGGCATTTAGACGGACAAAGGACATCTTTCGACCAAAAGAAGATTATACCCAAGAAAGAATACATTGCCCAAGAATCCGATGGAAAATCACCTCATAGTAAGTAATATTTAATATGATAAATCGTTGTTCTGTCGAAATATTTTAAACGCATATTTCGCCATTTTGTTTTCTATCCCTTCGCTTGGCGAACCCTGTATTGCACAGTAAGGATAATTTTAGAAATGTAAATCAGCGATTGCATTAAGAACTAATTTGTCTTTCGAATCCTGTCAACCCTGTATTTTTTAGTCAAGTATATGATTAGCTTTCAATTAAACTAGATCACTCTGATAGATGACGTCAGACATATTGAGGCTTGATTTCCTAGTATTTTTATTGTGTAACCACGGTTTTGTATGGCTAAATATGCACCTTTTCGAACAAACTGTATATGTATGTTGTAAAATGATGTTACAGGAGTGTCATCGGAAGAATTCTGAGAAGGTTAGTGAAAAAATTAATATATTTTGGCGGTGATTACGTTATAGCGCTCTTTGGCTGGAATCGATGCTCTGGTAACGTTTGCACATGTAGTATGCTAACTTATCGATTTATTGTGTTTTCGCTGAAAAACGCTTAGAAAATCTGAAATATGGTCTGAAATCACAAGAACTGGGTCTTTCCATTGCTATGCTTTGTCTATTTTTATGAAATGTTTTATGATGAGTAAATTGGTCATACACGTTGCTCTATCTAGTAATTCTAGTCGATTTGTGATGGTCGGTGCAATTGTAAACTGTGATTTCTACCTGAAATATGCACTTTTTTCTAACAAAAACTATCCTATACCATGAATATGTTATCAGACTGTCATCTGATGGTTTTTTTTATAGGTTATTGGCTATCAATATCTTAGTTGAGCCGAATTGGTGATAGCACCTGAAGGAGTAAGAAACTGATGGAGTTAGAATAGTGGTGTATTTTGCTAACGTGTTTAGCTAATAGATTTACATATTTTGTCTTCCCTGTAAAACATTTTAAAAATCTGAAATGGTGGCTTTATTCACAAGATCTGTATCTTTCATCTGGTGTCTTGGACTTGTGATTTAATGATATTTAGATGCTACTATCTACTTCTGAAGCTATGCTATCTATGCTAATCAGTGTGTGGGGGGTGGGGGGTGCTCCCGGATCCGGGATTGATACTCGTGAAAGGTTAAAACTTCCCTCTACTTCTCTGCTTGTCAAATGCGGAGAAGGTTTATTCAGTATGGAACTTACGTTACAGCAGTTTTACTAAATGCACTACCATGTGTTTTTTAAACTTTCACAAACAACTGCCGTTTTGACCCCTTTCCCAACATTTTACAGAAAACAATGTTTTCTATATAAAATCTACCCCTACTCTTCTGCTTTTCAAGCAACAAGTCGGATTTCAAATCGGGGCTACCAATCTGTAACTAGAGCTATTTTTGTAACCCTTCGCCTGTTTTTCTGGCTTCGGTAAAAAATGTCAGAAGTTAGCAGATTCATTAAATTCAAAACAACTTTCACAAACAACTGCCGTTTTGACCCCTTTCCCAACATTTTACAGAAAACAATGTTCGCTATATAAAATCTTTCCCTACCCTTCTGCTTTTCAAGTACGAAGTCGGATTTCAAATCGGGGCTACCAATATGTAACTAGAGCTATTTTTGTAACTCTTCGCCTGTTTTTCTGGCTTCGGTAAAAAATGTCAGAAGTTAGCAGATTCATTAAATTCAAAACAACTTTCACAAACAACTGCCGTTTTGACCCCTTTCCCAACATTTTACAGAAAACAATGTTTTCTATATAAAATCTACCCCTACTCTTCTGCTTTTCAAGCAACAAGTCGGATTTCAAATCGGGTCTACCAATCTGTAACTAGAGCTATTTTTGTAACCCTTCGCCTGTTTTTCTGGCTTCGGTAAAAAATGTCAGAAGTTAGCAGATTCATTAAATTCAAAACAACTATCATTTTGACCACTAAACCAAAGAGTTTGACAAAAATATATTGGATTAAAACTTCCCTCTACTCTGCTGCTTGTCAAATGCGGAGAAGGTTTATTCAGTATGGAACTTACGTTACAGCAGTTTTACTAAATGCACTACCATGTGTTTTTTAAACTTTCACAAACAACTGCCGTTTTGACCCCTTTCCCAACATTTTACAGAAAACAATGTTTTCTATATATAAAATCTACCCCTACTCTTCTGCTTTTCAAGCAACAAGTCGGATTTCAAATCGGGTCTACCAATCTGTAACTAGAGCTATTTTTGTAACCCTTCGCCTGTTTTTCTGGCTTCGGTAAAAAATGTCAGAAGTTAGCAGATTCATTAAATTCAAAACAACTTTCACAAACAACTGCCGTTTTGACCCCTTTCCCAACATTTTACAGAAAACAATGTTTTCTATATATAAAATCTACCCCTACTCTTCTGCTTTTCAAGCAACAAGTCGGATTTCAAATCGGGTCTACCAATCTGTAACTAGAGCTATTTTTGTAACCCTTCGCCTGTTTTTCTGGCTTCGGTAAAAAATGTCAGAAGTTAGCAGATTCATTAAATTCAAAACAACTATCATTTTGACCACTAAACCAAAGAGTTTGACAAAAATATATTGGATTAAAACTTCCCTCTACTTCTCTGCTTGTCAAATGCGGAGAAGGTTTATTCAGTATGGAACTTACGTTACAGCAGTTTTACTAAATGCACTACCATGTGTTTTTTAAACTTTCACAAACAACTGCCGTTTTGACCCCTTTCCCAACATTTTACAGAAAACAATGTTTTCTATATATAAAATCTACCCCTACTCTTCTGCTTTTCAAGCAACAAGTCGGATTTCAAATCGGGTCTACCAATCTGTAACTAGAGCTATTTTTGTAACCCTTCGCCTGTTTTTCTGGCTTCGGTAAAAAATGTCAGAAGTTAGCAGATTCATTAAATTCAAAACAACTTTCACAAACAACTGCCGTTTTGACCCCTTTCCCAACATTTTACAGAAAACAATGTTTTCTATATATAAAATCTACCCCTACTCTTCTGCTTTTCAAGCAACAAGTCGGATTTCAAATCGGGTCTACCAATCTGTAACTAGAGCTATTTTTGTAACCCTTCGCCTGTTTTTCTGGCTTCGGTAAAAAATGTCAGAAGTTAGCAGATTCATTAAATTCAAAACAACTATCATTTTGACCACTAAACCAAAGAGTTTGACAAAATATATTGGATTAAAACTTCCCTCTACTTCTCTGCTTGTCAAATGCGGAGAAGGTTTATTCAGTATGGAACTTACGTTACAGCAGTTTTACTAAATGCACTACCATGTGTTTTTTAAACTTTCACAAACAACTGCCGTTTTGACCCCTTTCCCAACATTTTACAGAAAACAATGTTTTCTATATATAAAATCTACCCCTACTCTTCTGCTTTTCAAGCAACAAGTCGGATTTCAAATCGGGTCTACCAATCTGTAACTAGAGCTATTTTTGTAACCCTTCGCCTGTTTTTCTGGCTTCGGTAAAAAATGTCAGAAGTTAGCAGATTCATTAAATTCAAAACAACTATCATTTTGACCACTAAACCAAAGAGTTTGACAAAAATATATTGGATTAAAACTTCCCTCTACTTCTCTGCTTGTCAAATGCGGAGAAGGTTTATTCAGTATGGAACTTACGTTACAGCAGTTTTACTAAATGCACTACCATGTGTTTTTTAAACTTTCACAAACAACTGCCGTTTTGACCCCTTTCCCAACATTTTACAGAAAACAATGTTTTCTATATAAAATCTACCCCTACTCTTCTGCTTTTCAAGCAACAAGTCGGATTTCAAATCGGGTCTACCAATCTGTAACTAGAGCTATTTTTGTAACCCTTCGCCTGTTTTTCTGGCTTCGGTAAAAAATGTCAGAAGTTAGCAGATTCATTAAATTCAAAACAACTTTCACAAACAACTGCTGTTTTGACCCCTTTCCCAACATTTTACAGAAAACAATGTTCGCTATATAAAATCTTTCCCTACCCTTCTGCTTTTCAAGTACGAAGTCGGATTTCAAATCGGGGCTACCAATATGTAACTAGAGCTATTTTTGTAACTCTTCGCCTGTTTTTCTGGCTTCGGTAAAAAATGTCAGAAGTTAGCAGATTCATTAAATTCAAAACAACTTTCACAAACAACTGCCGTTTTGACCCCTTTCCCAACATTTTACAGAAAACAATGTTTTCTATATAAAATCTACCCCTACTCTTCTGCTTTTCAAGCAACAAGTCGGATTTCAAATCGGGTCTACCAATCTGTAACTAGAGCTATTTTTGTAACCCTTCGCCTGTTTTTCTGGCTTCGGTAAAAAATGTCAGAAGTTAGCAGATTCATTAAATTCAAAACAACTTTCACAAACAACTGCTGTTTTGACCCCTTTCCCAACATTTTACAGAAAACAATGTTCGCTATATAAAATCTTTCCCTACCCTTCTGCTTTTCAAGTACGAAGTCGGATTTCAAATCGGGGCTACCAATATGTAACTAGAGCTATTTTTGTAACTCTTCGCCTGTTTTTCTGGCTTCGGTAAAAAATGTCAGAAGTTAGCAGATTCATTAAATTCAAAACAACTTTCACAAACAACTGCCGTTTTGACCCCTTTCCCAACATTTTACAGAAAACAATGTTTTCTATATAAAATCTACCCCTACTCTTCTGCTTTTCAAGCAACAAGTCGGATTTCAAATCGGGTCTACCAATCTGTAACTAGAGCTATTTTTGTAACCCTTCGCCTGTTTTTCTGGCTTCGTTAAAAAATGTCAGAAGTTAGCAGATTCATTAAATTCAAAACAACTATCATTTTGACCACTAAACCAAAGAGTTTGACAAAAATATATTGGATTAAAACTTCCCTCTACTTCTCTGCTTGTCAAATGCGGAGAAGGTTTATTCAGTATGGAACTTACGTTACAGCAGTTTTACTAAATGCACTACCATGTGTTTTTTAAACTTTCACAAACAACTGCCGTTTTGACCTCTATCCCAACATTTTACAGAAAACAATGTTTTCTATATGGAATCTACCCCTACTCTTCTGCTTTTCAAGCAACAAGTCGGATTTCAAATCGGGTCTACCAATCTGTAACTAGAGCTATTTTTGTAACCCTTCGCCTGTTTTTCTGGCTTCGTTAAAAAATGTCAGAAGTTAGCAGATTCATTAAATTCAAAACAACTATCATTTTGACCACTAAACCAAAGAGTTTGACAAAAATATATTGGATTAAAACTTCCCTCTACTTCTCTGCTTGTCAAATGCGGAGAAGGTTTATTCAGTATGGAACTTACGTTACAGCAGTTTTACTAAATGCACTACCATGTGTTTTTTAAACTTTCACAAACAACTGCCGTTTTGACCCCTTTCCCAACATTTGACAGAAAACAATGTTTTCTATATAAAATCTACCCCTACTCTTCTGCTTTTCAAGCAACAAGTCGGATTTCAAATCGGGTCTACCAATATGTAACTAGAGCTATTTTTGTAACTCTTCGCCTGTTTTTCTGGCTTCGATAAAAAATGTCAGAAGTTAGCAGATTCATTAAATTCAAAACAACTTTCACAAACAACTGCCGTTTTGACCCCTTTCCCAACATTTTACAGAAAACAATGTTTTCTATATATAAAATCTACCCCTACTCTTCTGCTTTTCAAGCAACAAGTCGGATTTCAAATCGGGTCTACAATCTGTAACTAGAGCTATTTTTGTAACCCTTCGCCTGTTTTTCTGGCTTCGGTAAAAAATGTCAGAAGTTAGCAGATTCATTAAATTCAAAACAACTTTCACAAACAACTGCTGTTTTGACCCCTTTCCCAACATTTTACAGAAAACAATGTTCGCTATATAAAATCTTTCCCTACCCTTCTGCTTTTCAAGTACGAAGTCGGATTTCAAATCGGGGCTACCAATATGTAACTTGAGCTATTTTTGTAACTCTTCGCCTGTTTTTCTGGCTTCGGTAAAAAATGTCAGAAGTTAGCAGATTCATTAAATTCAAAACAACTTTCACAAACAACTGCCGTTTTGACCCCTTTCCCTACATTTTACAGAAAACAATGTTTTCTATATAAAATCTACCCCTACTCTTCTGCTTTTCAAGCAACATGTCGGATTTCAAATCGGGTCTACCAATCTGTAACTAGAGCTATTTTTGTAACCCTTCGCCTGTTTTTCTGGCTTCGTTAAAAAATGTCAGAAGTTAGCAGACTCATTAAATTCAAAACAACTATCATTTTGACCACTAAACCAAAGAGTTTGACAAAAATATATTGGATTAAAACTTCCCTCTACTTCTCTGCTTGTCAAATGCGGAGAAGGTTTATTCAGTATGGAACTTACGTTACAGCAGTTTTACTAAATGCACTACCATGTGTTTTTTAAACTTTCACAAACAACTGCCGTTTTGACCCCTTTCCCAACATTTTACAGAAAACAATGTTTTCTATATATAAAATCTACCCCTACTCTTCTGCTTTTCAAGCAACAAGTCGGATTTCAAATCGGGTCTACCAATCTGTAACTAGAGCTATTTTTGTAACCCTTCGCCTGTTTTTCTGGCTTCGGTAAAAAATGTCAGAAGTTAGCAGATTCATTAAATTCAAAACAACTATCATTTTGACCACTAAACCAAAGAGTTTGACAAAAATATATTGGATTAAAACTTCCCTCTACTTCTCTGCTTGTCAAATGCGGAGAAGGTTTATTCAGTATGGAACTTACGTTACAGCAGTTTTACTAAATGCACTACCATGTGTTTTTTAAACTTTCACAAACAACTGCCGTTTTGACCCCTTTCCCAACATTTGACAGAAAACAATGTTTTCTATATAAAATCTACCCCTACTCTTCTGCTTTTCAAGCAACAAGTCGGATTTCAAATCGGGTCTACCAATCTGTAACTAGAGCTATTTTTGTAACTCTTCGCTTGTTTTTCTGGCTTCGATAAAAAATGTCAGAAGTTAGCAGATTCATTAAATTCAAAACAACTTTCACAAACAACTGCCGTTTTGACCCCTTTCCCAACATTTTACAGAAAACAATGTTTTCTATATATAAAATCTACCCCTACTCTTCTGCTTTTCAAGCAACAAGTCGGATTTCAAATCGGGTCTACAATCTGTAACTAGAGCTATTTTTGTAACCCTTCGCCTGTTTTTCTGGCTTCGTTAAAAAATGTCAGAAGTTAGCAGACTCATTAAATTCAAAACAACTATCATTTTGACCACTAAACCAAAGAGTTTGACAAAAATATATTGGATTAAAACTTCCCTCTACTTCTCTGCTTGTCAAATGCGGAGAAGGTTTATTCAGTATGGAACTTACGTTACAGCAGTTTTACTAAATGCACTACCATGTGTTTTTTAAACTTTCACAAACAACTGCCGTTTTGACCCCTTTCCCAACATTTTACAGAAAACAATGTTTTCTATATATAAAATCTACCCCTACTCTTCTGCTTTTCAAGCAACAAGTCGGATTTCAAATCGGGTCTACCAATCTGTAACTAGAGCTATTTTTGTAACCCTTCGCCTGTTTTTCTGGCTTCGGTAAAAAATGTCAGAAGTTAGCAGATTCATTAAATTCAAAACAACTTTCACAAACAACTGCTGTTTTGACCCCTTTCCCAACATTTTACAGAAAACAATGTTCGCTATATAAAATCTTTCCCTACCCTTCTGCTTTTCAAGTACGAAGTCGGATTTCAAATCGGGGCTACCAATATGTAACTTGAGCTATTTTTGTAACTCTTCGCCTGTTTTTCTGGCTTCGGTAAAAAATGTCAGAAGTTAGCAGATTCATTAAATTCAAAACAACTTTCACAAACAACTGCCGTTTTGACCCCTTTCCCTACATTTTACAGAAAACAATGTTTTCTATATAAAATCTACCCCTACTCTTCTGCTTTTCAAGCAACATGTCGGATTTCAAATCGGGTCTACCAATCTGTAACTAGAGCTATTTTTGTAACCCTTCGCCTGTTTTTCTGGCTTCGTTAAAAAATGTCAGAAGTTAGCAGACTCATTAAATTCAAAACAACTATCATTTTGACCACTAAACCAAAGAGTTTGACAAAAATATATTGGATTAAAACTTCCCTCTACTTCTCTGCTTGTCAAATGCGGAGAAGGTTTATTCAGTATGGAACTTACGTTACAGCAGTTTTACTAAATGCACTACCATGTGTTTTTTAAACTTTCACAAACAACTGCCGTTTTGACCCCTTTCCCAACATTTTACAGAAAACAATGTTTTCTATATATAAAATCTACCCCTACTCTTCTGCTTTTCAAGCAACAAGTCGGATTTCAAATCGGGTCTACCAATCTGTAACTAGAGCTATTTTTGTAACCCTTCGCCTGTTTTTCTGGCTTCGGTAAAAAATGTCAGAAGTTAGCAGATTCATTAAATTCAAAACAACTATCATTTTGACCACTAAACCAAAGAGTTTGACAAAAATATATTGGATTAAAACTTCCCTCTACTTCTCTGCTTGTCAAATGCGGAGAAGGTTTATTCAGTATGGAACTTACGTTACAGCAGTTTTACTAAATGCACTACCATGTGTTTTTTAAACTTTCACAAACAACTGCCGTTTTGACCCCTTTCCCAACATTTTACAGAAAACAATGTTTTCTATATAAAATCTACCCCTACTCTTCTGCTTTTCAAGCAACAAGTCGGATTTCAAATCGGGTCTACCAATCTGTAACTAGAGCTATTTTTGTAACCCTTCGCCTGTTTTTCTGGCTTCGGTAAAAAATGTCAGAAGTTAGCAGATTCATTAAATTCAAAACAACTTTCACAAACAACTGCTGTTTTGACCCCTTTCCCAACATTTTACAGAAAACAATGTTCGCTATATAAAATCTTTCCCTACCCTTCTGCTTTTCAAGTACGAAGTCGGATTTCAAATCGGGGCTACCAATATGTAACTAGAGCTATTTTTGTAACTCTTCGCCTGTTTTTCTGGCTTCGGTAAAAAATGTCAGAAGTTAGCAGATTCATTAAATTCAAAACAACTTTCACAAACAACTGCCGTTTTGACCCCTTTCCCAACATTTTACAGAAAACAATGTTTTCTATATAAAATCTACCCCTACTCTTCTGCTTTTCAAGCAACAAGTCGGATTTCAAATCGGGTCTACCAATCTGTAACTAGAGCTATTTTTGTAACCCTTCGCCTGTTTTTCTGGCTTCGGTAAAAAATGTCAGAAGTTAGCAGATTCATTAAATTCAAAACAACTTTCACAAACAACTGCCGTTTTGACCCCTTTCCCAACATTTTACAGAAAACAATGTTTTCTATATATAAAATCTACCCCTACTCTTCTGCTTTTCAAGCAACAAGTCGGATTTCAAATCGGGTCTACCAATCTGTAACTAGAGCTATTTTTGTAACCCTTCGCCTGTTTTTCTGGCTTCGGTAAAAAATGTCAGAAGTTAGCAGATTCATTAAATTCAAAACAACTATCATTTTGACCACTAAACCAAAGAGTTTGACAAAAATATATTGGATTAAAACTTCCCTCTACTTCTCTGCTTGTCAAATGCGGAGAAGGTTTATTCAGTATGGAACTTACGTTACAGCAGTTTTACTAAATGCACTACCATGTGTTTTTTAAACTTTCACAAACAACTGCCGTTTTGACCCCTTTCCCAACATTTTACAGAAAACAATGTTTTCTATATATAAAATCTACCCCTACTCTTCTGCTTTTCAAGCAACAAGTCGGATTTCAAATCGGGTCTACCAATCTGTAACTAGAGCTATTTTTGTAACCCTTCGCCTGTTTTTCTGGCTTCGGTAAAAAATGTCAGAAGTTAGCAGATTCATTAAATTCAAAACAACTATCATTTTGACCACTAAACCAAAGAGTTTGACAAAAATATATTGGATTAAAACTTCCCTCTACTTCTCTGCTTGTCAAATGCGGAGAAGGTTTATTCAGTATGGAACTTACGTTACAGCAGTTTTACTAAATGCACTACCATGTGTTTTTTAAACTTTCACAAACAACTGCCGTTTTGACCCCTTTCCCAACATTTTACAGAAAACAATGTTTTCTATATAAAATCTACCCCTACTCTTCTGCTTTTCAAGCAACAAGTCGGATTTCAAATCGGGTCTACCAATCTGTAACTAGAGCTATTTTTGTAACCCTTCGCCTGTTTTTCTGGCTTCGGTAAAAAATGTCAGAAGTTAGCAGATTCATTAAATTCAAAACAACTTTCACAAACAACTGCTGTTTTGACCCCTTTCCCAACATTTTACAGAAAACAATGTTTCGCTATATAAAATCTTCCCATACTCGTCTGCTTTTCAAGTACGAAGTCGGATTTCAAATCGGGGCTACCAATCTGTAACTAGAGCTATTTTTGTAACCCTTCGCCTGTTTTTCTGGCTTCGGTAAAAAATGTCAGAAGTTAGCAGATTCATTAAATTCAAAACAACTTTCACAAACAACTGCTGTTTTGACCCCTTTCCCAACATTTTACAGAAAACAATGTTCGCTATATAAAATCTTTCCCTACCCTTCTGCTTTTCAAGTACGAAGTCGGATTTCAAATCGGGGCTACCAATCTGTAACTAGAGCTATTTTTGTAACCCTTCGCCTGTTTTTCTGGCTTCGGTAAAAAATGTCAGAAGTTAGCAGATTCATTAAATTCAAAACAACTTTCACAAACAACTGCCGTTTTGACCCCTTTCCCAACATTTTACAGAAAACAATGTTTTCTATATAAAATCTACCCCTACTCTTCTGCTTTTCAAGCAACAAGTCGGATTTCAAATCGGGTCTACCAATCTGTAACTAGAGCTATTTTTGTAACCCTTCGCCTGTTTTTCTGGCTTCGGTAAAAAATGTCAGAAGTTAGCAGATTCATTAAATTCAAAACAACTTTCACAAACAACTGCTGTTTTGACCCCTTTCCCAACATTTTACAGAAAACAATGTTTTATATATAAAATCTACCCCTACTCTTCTGCTTTTCAAGCAACAAGTCGGATTTCAAATCGGGTCTACCAATCTGTAACTAGAGCTATTTTTGTAACCCTTCGCCTGTTTTTCTGGCTTCGGTAAAAAATGTCAGAAGTTAGCAGATTCATTAAATTCAAAACAACTATCATTTTGACCACTAAACCAAAGAGTTTGACAAAAATATATTGGATTAAAACTTCCCTCTACTTCTCTGCTTGTCAAATGCGGAGAAGGTTTATTCAGTATGGAACTTACGTTACAGCAGTTTTACTAAATGCACTACCATGTGTTTTTTAAACTTTCACAAACAACTGCCGTTTTGACCCCTTTCCCAACATTTTACAGAAAACAATGTTTTCTATATATAAAATCTACCCCTACTCTTCTGCTTTTCAAGCAACAAGTCGGATTTCAAATCGGGTCTACCAATCTGTAACTAGAGCTATTTTTGTAACCCTTCGCCTGTTTTTCTGGCTTCGGTAAAAAATGTCAGAAGTTAGCAGATTCATTAAATTCAAAACAACTATCATTTTGACCACTAAACCAAAGAGTTTGACAAAAATATATTGGATTAAAACTTCCCTCTACTTCTCTGCTTGTCAAATGCGGAGAAGGTTTATTCAGTATGGAACTTACGTTACAGCAGTTTTACTAAATGCACTACCATGTGTTTTTTAAACTTTCACAAACAACTGCCGTTTTCACCCCTTTCCCAACATTTTACAGAAAACAATGTTTTCTATATAAAATCTACCCCTACTCTTCTGCTTTTCAAGCAACAAGTCGGATTTCAAATCGGGTCTACCAATCTGTAACTAGAGCTATTTTTGTAACCCTTCGCCTGTTTTTCTGGCTTCGGTAAAAAATGTCAGAAGTTAGCAGATTCATTAAATTCAAAACAACTTTCACAAACAACTGCTGTTTTGACCCCTTTCCCAACATTTTACAGAAAACAATGTTCGCTATATAAAATCTTTCCCTACCCTTCTGCTTTTCAAGTACGAAGTCGGATTTCAAATCGGGGCTACCAATATGTAACTAGAGCTATTTTTGTAACTCTTCGCCTGTTTTTCTGGCTTCGGTAAAAAATGTCAGAAGTTAGCAGATTCATTAAATTCAAAACAACTTTCACAAACAACTGCCGTTTTGACCCCTTTCCCAACATTTTACAGAAAACAATGTTTTCTATATAAAATCTACCCCTACTCTTCTGCTTTTCAAGCAACAAGTCGGATTTCAAATCGGGTCTACCAATCTGTAACTAGAGCTATTTTTGTAACCCTTCGCCTGTTTTTCTGGCTTCGGTAAAAAATGTCAGAAGTTAGCAGATTCATTAAATTCAAAACAACTATCATTTTGACCACTAAACCAAAGAGTTTGACAAAAATATATTGGATTAAAACTTCCCTCTACTTCTCTGCTTGTCAAATGCGGAGAAGGTTTATTCAGTATGGAACTTACGTTACAGCAGTTTTACTAAATGCACTACCATGTGTTTTTTAAACTTTCACAAACAACTGCCGTTTTGACCTCTATCCCAACATTTTACAGAAAACAATGTTTTCTATATGGAATCTACCCCTACTCTTCTGCTTTTCAAGCAACAAGTCGGATTTCAAATCGGGTCTACCAATCTGTAACTAGAGCTATTTTTGTAACCCTTCGCCTGTTTTTCTGGCTTCGTTAAAAAATGTCAGAAGTTAGCAGATTCATTAAATTCAAAACAACTATCATTTTGACCACTAAACCAAAGAGTTTGACAAAAATATATTGGATTAAAACTTCCCTCTACTTCTCTGCTTGTCAAATGCGGAGAAGGTTTATTCAGTATGGAACTTACGTTACAGCAGTTTTACTAAATGCACTACCATGTGTTTTTTAAACTTTCACAAACAACTGCCGTTTTGACCCCTTTCCCAACATTTTACAGAAAACAATGTTTTATATATAAAATCTACCCCTACTCTTCTGCTTTTCAAGCAACAAGTCGGATTTCAAATCGGGTCTACCAATCTGTAACTAGAGCTATTTTTGTAACCCTTCGCCTGTTTTTCTGGCTTCGGTAAAAAATGTCAGAAGTTAGCATATTCATTAAATTCAAAACAACTATCATTTTGACCACTAAACCAAAGAGTTTGACAAAAATATATTGGATTAAAACTTCCCTCTACTTCTCTGCTTGTCAAATGCGGAGAAGGTTTATTCAGTATGGAACTTACGTTACAGCAGTTTTACTAAATGCACTACCATGTGTTTTTTAAACTTTCACAAACAACTGCCGTTTTGACCCCTTTCCCAACATTTTACAGAAAACAATGTTTTCTATATAAAATCTACCCCTACTCTTCTGCTTTTCAAGCAACAAGTCGGATTTCAAATCGGGTCTACCAATCTGTAACTAGAGCTATTTTTGTAACCCTTCGCCTGTTTTTCTGGCTTCGGTAAAAAATGTCAGAAGTTAGCAGATTCATTAAATTCAAAACAACTTTCACAAACAACTGCTGTTTTGACCCCTTTCCCAACATTTTACAGAAAACAATGTTCGCTATATATAATCTTTCCCTACCCTTCTGCTTTTCAAGTACGAAGTCGGATTTCAAATCGGGGCTACCAATATGTAACTAGAGCTATTTTTGTAACTCTTCGCCTGTTTTTCTGGCTTCGGTAAAAAATGTCAGAAGTTAGCAGATTCATTAAATTCAAAACAACTTTCACAAACAACTGCCGTTTTGACCCCTTTCCCAACATTTTACAGAAAACAATGTTTTCTATATAAAATCTACCCCTACTCTTCTGCTTTTCAAGCAACAAGTCGGATTTCAAATCGGGTCTACCAATCTGTAACTAGAGCTATTTTTGTAACCCTTCGCCTGTTTTTCTGGCTTCGTTAAAAAATGTCAGAAGTTAGCAGATTCATTAAATTCAAAACAACTATCATTTTGACCACTAAACCAAAGAGTTTGACAAAAATATATTGGATTAAAACTTCCCTCTACTTCTCTGCTTGTCAAATGCGGAGAAGGTTTATTCAGTATGGAACTTACGTTACAGCAGTTTTACTAAATGCACTACCATGTGTTTTTTAAACTTTCACAAACAACTGCCGTTTTGACCTCTATCCCAACATTTTACAGAAAACAATGTTTTCTATATGGAATCTACCCCTACTCTTCTGCTTTTCAAGCAACAAGTCGGATTTCAAATCGGGTCTACCAATCTGTAACTAGAGCTATTTTTGTAACCCTTCGCCTGTTTTTCTGGCTTCGTTAAAAAATGTCAGAAGTTAGCAGATTCATTAAATTCAAAACAACTATCATTTTGACCACTAAACCAAAGAGTTTGACAAAAATATATTGGATTAAAACTTCCCTCTACTTCTCTGCTTGTCAAATGCGGAGAAGGTTTATTCAGTATGGAACTTACGTTACAGCAGTTTTACTAAATGCACTACCATGTGTTTTTTAAACTTTCACAAACAACTGCCGTTTTGACCCCTTTCCCAACATTTGACAGAAAACAATGTTTTCTATATAAAATCTACCCCTACTCTTCTGCTTTTCAAGCAACAAGTCGGATTTCAAATCGGGTCTACCAATATGTAACTAGAGCTATTTTTGTAACTCTTCGCCTGTTTTTCTGGCTTCGATAAAAAATGTCAGAAGTTAGCAGATTCATTAAATTCAAAACAACTTTCACAAACAACTGCCGTTTTGACCCCTTTCCCAACATTTTACAGAAAACAATGTTTTCTATATATAAAATCTACCCCTACTCTTCTGCTTTTCAAGCAACAAGTCGGATTTCAAATCGGGTCTACAATCTGTAACTAGAGCTATTTTTGTAACCCTTCGCCTGTTTTTCTGGCTTCGGTAAAAAATGTCAGAAGTTAGCAGATTCATTAAATTCAAAACAACTTTCACAAACAACTGCTGTTTTGACCCCTTTCCCAACATTTTACAGAAAACAATGTTCGCTATATAAAATCTTTCCCTACCCTTCTGCTTTTCAAGTACGAAGTCGGATTTCAAATCGGGGCTACCAATATGTAACTTGAGCTATTTTTGTAACTCTTCGCCTGTTTTTCTGGCTTCGGTAAAAAATGTCAGAAGTTAGCAGATTCATTAAATTCAAAACAACTTTCACAAACAACTGCCGTTTTGACCCCTTTCCCTACATTTTACAGAAAACAATGTTTTCTATATAAAATCTACCCCTACTCTTCTGCTTTTCAAGCAACATGTCGGATTTCAAATCGGGTCTACCAATCTGTAACTAGAGCTTTTTTTGTAACCCTTCGCCTGTTTTTCTGGCTTCGTTAAAAAATGTCAGAAGTTAGCAGATTCATTAAATTCAAAACAACTATCATTTTGACCACTAAACCAAAGAGTTTGACAAAAATATATTGGATTAAAACTTCCCTCTACTTCTCTGCTTGTCAAATGCGGAGAAGGTTTATTCAGTATGGAACTTACGTTACAGCAGTTTTACTAAATGCACTACCATGTGTTTTTTAAACTTTCACAAACAACTGCCGTTTTGACCCCTTTCCCAACATTTTACAGAAAACAATGTTTTCTATATATAAAATCTACCCCTACTCTTCTGCTTTTCAAGCAACAAGTCGGATTTCAAATCGGGTCTACCAATCTGTAACTAGAGCTATTTTTGTAACCCTTCGCCTGTTTTTCTGGCTTCGTTAAAAAATGTCAGAAGTTAGCAGATTCATTAAATTCAAAACAACTATCATTTTGACCACTAAACCAAAGAGTTTGACAAAAATATATTGGATTAAAACTTCCCTCTACTTCTCTGCTTGTCAAATGCGGAGAAGGTTTATTCAGTATGGAACTTACGTTACAGCAGTTTTACTAAATGCACTACCATGTGTTTTTTAAACTTTCACAAACAACTGCCGTTTTGACCTCTATCCCAACATTTTACAGAAAACAATGTTTTCTATATGGAATCTACCCCTACTCTTCTGCTTTTCAAGCAACAAGTCGGATTTCAAATCGGGTCTACCAATCTGTAACTAGAGCTATTTTTGTAACCCTTCGCCTGTTTTTCTGGCTTCGTTAAAAAATGTCAGAAGTTAGCAGATTCATTAAATTCAAAACAACTATCATTTTGACCACTAAACCAAAGAGTTTGACAAAAATATATTGGATTAAAACTTCCCTCTACTTCTCTGCTTGTCAAATGCGGAGAAGGTTTATTCAGTATGGAACTTACGTTACAGCAGTTTTACTAAATGCACTACCATGTGTTTTTTAAACTTTCACAAACAACTGCCGTTTTGACCCCTTTCCCAACATTTTACAGAAAACAATGTTTTCTATATATAAAATCTACCCCTACTCTTCTGCTTTTCAAGCAACAAGTCGGATTTCAAATCGGGTCTACCAATCTGTAACTAGAGCTATTTTTGTAACCCTTCGCCTGTTTTTCTGGCTTCGGTAAAAAATGTCAGAAGTTAGCAGATTCATTAAATTCAAAACAACTTTCACAAACAACTGCTGTTTTGACCCCTTTCCCAACATTTTACAGAAAACAATGTTTTCTATATAAAATCTACCCCTACTCTTCTGCTTTTCAAGCAACAAGTCGGATTTCAAATCGGGTCTACCAATCTGTAACTAGAGCTATTTTTGTAACCCTTCGCCTGTTTTTCTGGCTTCGGTAAAAAATGTCAGAAGTTAGCAGATTCATTAAATTCAAAACAACTTTCACAAACAACTGCTGTTTTGACCCCTTTCCCAACATTTTACAGAAAACAATGTTCGCTATATAAAATCTTTCCCTACCCTTCTGCTTTTCAAGTACGAAGTCGGATTTCAAATCGGGGCTACCAATATGTAACTTGAGCTATTTTTGTAACCCTTCGCCTGTTTTTCTGGCTTCGGTAAAAAATGTCAGAAGTTAGCAGATTCATTAAATTCAAAACAACTTTCACAAACAACTGCTGTTTTGAACCCTTTCCCAACATTTTACAGAAAACAATGTTTTCTATATAAAATCTACCCCTACTCTTCTGCTTTTCAAGCAACAAGTCGGATTTCAAATCGGGTCTACCAATCTGTAACTAGAGCTATTTTTGTAACCCTTCGCCTGTTTTTCTGGCTTCGGTAAAAAATGTCAGAAGTTAGCAGATTCATTAAATTCAAAACAACTTTCACAAACAACTGCTGTTTTGACCCCTTTCCCAACATTTTACAGAAAACAATGTTCGCTATATAAAATCTTTCCCTACCCTTCTGCTTTTCAAGTACGAAGTCGGATTTCAAATCGGGGCTACCAATATGTAACTAGAGCTATTTTTTGTAACCCATCGCCTGTTTTTCTGGCTTCGGTAAAAAATGTCAGAAGTTAGCAGATTCATTAAATTCAAAACAACTATCATTTTGACCACTAAACCAAAGAGTTTGACAAAAATATATTGGATTAAAACTTCCCTCTACTTCTCTGCTTGTCAAATGCGGAGAAGGTTTATTCAGTATGGAACTTACGTTACAGCAGTTTTACTAAATGCACTACCATGTGTTTTTTAAACTTTCACAAACAACTGCCGTTTTGACCCCTTTCCCAACATTTTACAGAAAACAATGTTTTCTATATAAAATCTACCCCTACTCTTCTGCTTTTCAAGCAACAAGTCGGATTTCAAATCGGGTCTACCAATCTGTAACTAGAGCTATTTTTGTAACCCTTCGCCTGTTTTTCTGGCTTCGGTAAAAAATGTCAGAAGTTAGCAGATTCATTAAATTCAAAACAACTTTCACAAACAACTGCTGTTTTGACCCCTTTCCCAACATTTTACAGAAAACAATGTTCGCTATATAAAATCTTTCCCTACCCTTCTGCTTTTCAAGTACGAAGTCGGATTTCAAATCGGGGCTACCAATATGTAACTTGAGCTATTTTTGTAACCCTTCGCCTGTTTTTCTGGCTTCGGTAAAAAATGTCAGAAGTTAGCAGATTCATTAAATTCAAAACAACTTTCACAAACAACTGCCGTTTTGACCCCTTTCCCTACATTTTACAGAAAACAATGTTTTCTATATAAAATCTACCCCTACTCTTCTGCTTTTCAAGCAACAAGTCGGATTTCAAATCGGGTCTACCAATCTGTAACTAGAGCTATTTTTGTAACCCTTCGCCTGTTTTTCTGGGTTCGGTAAAAAATGTCAGAAGTTAGCAGATTCATTAAATTCAAAACAACTTTCACAAACAACTGCTGTTTTGACCCCTTTCCCAACATTTTACAGAAAACAATGTTCGCTATATAAAATCTTTCCCTACCCTTCTGCTTTTCAAGTACGAAGTCGGATTTCAAATCGGGGCTACCAATATGTAACTAGAGCTATTTTTTGTAACCCATCGCCTGTTTTTCTGGCTTCGTTAAAAAATGTCAGAAGTTAGCAGATTCATTAAATTCAAAACAACTATCATTTTGACCACTAAACCAAAGAGTTTGACAAAAATATATTGGATTAAAACTTCCCTCTACTTCTCTGCTTGTCAAATGCGGAGAAGGTTTATTCTGTATGGAACTTACGTTACAGCAGTTTTACTAAATGCACTACCATGTGTTTTTTAAACTTTCACAAACAACTGCCGTTTTGACCCCTTTCCCAACATTTTACAGAAAACAATGTTTTCTATATAAAATCTACCCCTACTCTTCTGCTTTTCAAGCAACAAGTCGGATTTCAAATCGGGTCTACCAATATGTAACTAGAGCTATTTTTGTAACCCTTCGCCTGTTTTTCTGGCTTCGGTAAAAAATGTCAGAAGTTAGCAGATTCATTAAATTCAAAACAACTTTCACAAACAACTGCCGTTTTGACCCCTTTCCCAACATTTTACAGAAAACAATGTTTTCTATATATAAAATCTACCCCTACTCTTCTGCTTTTCAAGCAACAAGTCGGATTTCAAATCGGGTCTACAATCTGTAACTAGAGCTATTTTTGTAACCCTTCGCCTGTTTTTCTGGCTTCGGTAAAAAATGACAGAAGTTAGCAGATTCATTAAATTCAAAACAACTTTCACAAACAACTGCTGTTTTGACCCCTTTCCCAACATTTTACAGAAAACAATGTTCGCTATATAAAATCTTTCCCTACCCTTCTGCTTTTCAAGTACGAAGTCGGATTTCAAATCGGGGCTACCAATATGTAACTTGAGCTATTTTTGTAACCCTTCGCCTGTTTTTCTGGCTTCGGTAAAAAATGTCAGAAGTTAGCAGATTCATTAAATTCAAAACAACTTTCACAAACAACTGCCGTTTTGACCCCTTTCCCTACATTTTACAGAAAACAATGTTTTCTATATAAAATCTACCCCTACTCTTCTGCTTTTCAAGCAACAAGTCGGATTTCAAATCGGGTCTACCAATCTGTAACTAGAGCTATTTTTGTAACCCTTCGCCTGTTTTTCTGGCTTCGGTAAAAAATGTCAGAAGTTAGCAGATTCATTAAATTCAAAACAACTTTCACAAACAACTGCTGTTTTGACCCCTTTCCCAACATTTTACAGAAAACAATGTTCGCTATATAAAATCTTTCCCTACCCTTCTGCTTTTCAAGTAACGAAGTCGGATTTCAAATCGGGGCTACCAATATGTAACTAGAGCTATTTTTTGTAACCCATCGCCTGTTTTTCTGGCTTCGGTAAAAAATGTCAGAAGTTAGCAGATTCATTAAATTCAAAACAACTATCATTTTGACCACTAAACCAAAGAGTTTGACAAAAATATATTGGATTAAAACTTCCCTCTACTTCTCTGCTTGTCAAATGCGGAGAAGGTTTATTCTGTATGGAACTTACGTTACAGCAGTTTTACTAAATGCACTACCATGTGTTTTTTAAACTTTCACAAACAACTGCCGTTTTGACCCCTTTCCCAACATTTTACAGAAAACAATGTTTTCTATATAAAATCTACCCCTACTCTTCTGCTTTTCAAGCAACAAGTCGGATTTCAAATCGGGTCTACCAATCTGTAACTAGAGCTATTTTTGTAAATCTTCGCCTGTTTTTCTGGCTTCGGTAAAAAATGTCAGAAGTTAGCAGATTCATTAAATTCAAAACAACTTTCACAAACAACTGCTGTTTTGACCCCTTTCCCAACATTTTACAGAAAACAATGTTCGCTATATAAAATCTTTCCCTACCCTTCTGCTTTTCAAGTACGAAGTCGGATTTCAAATCGGGGCTACCAATATGTAACTTGAGCTATTTTTGTAACCCTTCGCCTGTTTTTCTGGCTTCGGTAAAAAATGTCAGAAGTTAGCAGATTCATTAAATTCAAAACAACTTTCACAAACAACTGCCGTTTTGACCCCTTTCCCTACATTTTACAGAAAACAATGTTTTCTATATAAAATCTACCCCTACTCTTCTGCTTTTCAAGCAACAAGTCGGATTTCAAATCGGGTCTACCAATCTGTAACTAGAGCTATTTTTGTAACCCTTCGCCTGTTTTTCTGGGTTCGGTAAAAAATGTCAGAAGTTAGCAGATTCATTAAATTCAAAACAACTTTCACAAACAACTGCTGTTTTGACCCCTTTCCCAACATTTTACAGAAAACAATGTTCGCTATATAAAATCTTTCCCTACCCTTCTGCTTTTCAAGTACGAAGTCGGATTTCAAATCGGGGCTACCAATATGTAACTAGAGCTATTTTTTGTAACCCATCGCCTGTTTTTCTGGCTTCGTTAAAAAATGTCAGAAGTTAGCAGATTCATTAAATTCAAAACAACTATCATTTTGACCACTAAACCAAAGAGTTTGACAAAAATATATTGGATTAAAACTTCCCTCTACTTCTCTGCTTGTCAAATGCGGAGAAGGTTTATTCTGTATGGAACTTACGTTACAGCAGTTTTACTAAATGCACTACCATGTGTTTTTTAAACTTTCACAAACAACTGCCGTTTTGACCCCTTTCCCAACATTTTACAGAAAACAATGTTTTCTATATAAAATCTACCCCTACTCTTCTGCTTTTCAAGCAACAAGTCGGATTTCAAATCGGGGCTACCAATATGTAACTAGAGCTATTTTTGTAACCCTTCGCCTGTTTTTCTGGCTTCGGTAAAAAATGTCAGAAGTTAGCAGATTCATTAAATTCAAAACAACTTTCACAAACAACTGCCGTTTTGACCCCTTTCCCAACATTTTACAGAAAACAATGTTTTCTATATATAAAATCTACCCCTACTCTTCTGCTTTTCAAGCAACAAGTCGGATTTCAAATCGGGTCTACAATCTGTAACTAGAGCTATTTTTGTAACCCTTCGCCTGTTTTTCTGGCTTCGGTAAAAAATGACAGAAGTTAGCAGATTCATTAAATTCAAAACAACTTTCACAAACAACTGCTGTTTTGACCCCTTTCCCAACATTTTACAGAAAACAATGTTCGCTATATAAAATCTTTCCCTACCCTTCTGCTTTTCAAGTACGAAGTCGGATTTCAAATCGGGGCTACCAATATGTAACTAGAGCTATTTTTGTAACCCTTCGCCTGTTTTTCTGGCTTCGTTAAAAAATGTCAGAAGTTAGCAGATTCATTAAATTCAAAACAACTATCATTTTGACCACTAAACCAAAGAGTTTGACAAAAATATATTGGATTAAAACTTCCCTCTACTTCTCTGCTTGTCAAATGCGGAGAAGGTTTATTCAGTATGGAACTTACGTTACAGCAGTTTTACTAAATGCACTACCATGTGTTTTTTAAACTTTCACAAACAACTGCCGTTTTGACCCCTTTCCCAACATTTTACAGAAAACAATGTTTTCTATATAAAATCTACCCCTACTCTTCTGCTTTTCAAGCAACAAGTCGGATTTCAAATCGGGGCTACCAATCTGTAACTAGAGCTATTTTTGTAACCCTTCGCCTGTTTTTCTGGCTTCGGTAAAAAATGTCAGAAGTTAGCAGATTCATTAAATTCAAAACAACTATCATTTTGACCACTAAACCAAAGAGTTTGACAAAAATATATTGGATTAAAACTTCCCTCTACTTCTCTGCTTGTCAAATGCGGAGAAGGTTTATTCAGTATGGAACTTACGTTACAGCAGTTTTACTAAATGCACTACCATGTGTTTTTTAAACTTTCACAAACAACTGCCGTTTTGACCCCTTTCCCAACATTTTACAGAAAACAATGTTTTCTATATAAAATCTACCCCTACTCTTCTGCTTTTCAAGCAACAAGTCGGATTTCAAATCGGGTCTACCAATCTGTAACTAGAGCTATTTTTGTAACCCTTCGCCTGTTTTTCTGGCTTCGGTAAAAAATGTCAGAAGTTAGCAGATTCATTAAATTCAAAACAACTTTCACAAACAACTGCCGTTTTGACCCCTTTCCCAACATTTTACAGAAAACAATGTTTTCTATATAAAATCTACCCCTACTCTTCTGCTTTTCAAGCAACAAGTCGGATTTCAAATCGGGTCTACCAATCTGTAACTAGAGCTATTTTTGTAACACTTCGCCTGTTTTTCTGGCTTCGGTAAAAAATGTCAGAAGTTAGCAGATTCATTAAATTCAAAACAACTTTCACAAACAACTGCCGTTTTGACCCCTTTCCCAACATTTTACAGAAAACAATGTTCGCTATATAAAATCTTTCCCTACCCTTCTGCTTTTCAAGTATGAAGTCGGATTTCAAATCGGGGCTACCAATATGTAACTTGAGCTATTTTTGTAACTCTTCGCCTGTTTTTCTGGCTTCGGTAAAAAATGTCAGAAGTTAGCAGATTCATTAAATTCAAAACAACTTTCACAAACAACTGCCGTTTTGACCCCTTTCCCTACATTTTACAGAAAACAATGTTTTCTATATAAAATCTACCCCTACTCTTCTGCTTTTCAAGCAACAAGTCGGATTTCAAATCGGGTCTACCAATCTGTAACTAGAGCTATTTTTGTAACCCTTCGCCTGTTTTTCTGGCTTCGGTAAAAAATGTCAGAAGTTAGCAGATTCATTAAATTCAAAACAACTTTCACAAACAAGTGCTGTTTTGACCCCTTTCCCAACATTTTACAGAAAACAATGTTTTCTATATAAAATCTACCCCTACTCTTCTGCTTTTCAAGCAACAAGTCGGATTTCAAATCGGGTCTACCAATCTGTAACTAGAGCTATTTTTGTAACCCTTCGCCTGTTTTTCTGGCTTCGGTAAAAAATGTCAGAAGTTAGCAGATTCATTAAATTCAAAACAACTTTCACAAACAACTGCTGTTTTGACCCCTTTCCCAACATTTTACAGAAAACAATGTTCGCTATATAAAATCTTTCCCTACCCTTCTGCTTTTCAAGTAACGAAGTCGGATTTCAAATCGGGGCTACCAATATGTAACTAGAGCTATTTTTTGTAACCCATCGCCTGTTTTTCTGGCTTCGTTAAAAAATGTCAGAAGTTAGCAGATTCATTAAATTCAAAACAACTATCATTTTGACCACTAAACCAAAGAGTTTGACAAAAATATATTGGATTAAAACTTCCCTCTACTTCTCTGCTTGTCAAATGCGGAGAAGGTTTATTCTGTATGGAACTTACGTTACAGCAGTTTTACTAAATGCACTACCATGTGTTTTTTAAACTTTCACAAACAACTGCCGTTTTGACCCCTTTCCCAACATTTTACAGAAAACAATGTTTTCTATATAAAATCTACCCCTACTCTTCTGCTTTTCAAGCAACAAGTCGGATATCAAATCGGGTCTACCAATCTGTAACTAGAGCTATTTTTGTAACCCTTCGCCTGTTTTTCTGGCTTTGGTAAAAGATGTCAGAAGTTAGCAGATTCATTAAATTCAAAACAACTATCATTTTGACCACTAAACCAAAGAGTTTGACAAAAATATATTGGATTAAAACTTCCCTCTACTTCTCTGCTTGTCAAATGCGGAGAAGGTTTATTCAGTATGGAACTTACGTTACAGCAGTTTTACTAAATGCACTACCATGTGTTTTTTAAACTTTCACAAACAACTGCTGTTTTGACCCCTTTCCCAACATTTTACAGAAAACAATGTTTTCTATATAAAATCTACCCCTACTCTTCTGCTTTTCAAGCAACAAGTCGGATTTCAAATCGGGTCTACCAATCTGTAACTAGAGCTATTTTTGTAACCCTTCGCCTGTTTTTCTGGCTTCGGTAAAAAATGTCAGAAGTTAGCAGATTCATTAAATTCAAAACAACTTTCACAAACAACTGCTGTTTTGACCCCTTTCCCAACATTTTACAGAAAACAATGTTCGCTATATAAAATCTTTCCCTACCCTTCTGCTTTTCAAGTACGAAGTCGGATTTCAAATCGGGGCTACCAATATGTAACTAGAGCTATTTTTTGTAACCCATCGCCTGTTTTTCTGGCTTCGTTAAAAAATGTCAGAAGTTAGCAGATTCATTAAATTCAAAACAACTATCATTTTGACCACTAAACCAAAGAGTTTGACAAAAATATATTGGATTAAAACTTCCCTCTACTTCTCTGCTTGTCAAATGCGGAGAAGGTTTATTCTGTATGGAACTTACGTTACAGCAGTTTTACTAAATGCACTACCATGTGTTTTTTAAACTTTCACAAACAACTGCCGTTTTGACCCCTTTCCCAACATTTTACAGAAAACAATGTTTTCTATATAAAATCTACCCCTACTCTTCTGCTTTTCAAGCAACAAGTCGGATATCAAATCGGGTCTACCAATCTGTAACTAGAGCTATTTTTGTAACCCTTCGCCTGTTTTTCTGGCTTTGGTAAAAGATGTCAGAAGTTAGCAGATTCATTAAATTCAAAACAACTATCATTTTGACCACTAAACCAAAGAGTTTGACAAAAATATATTGGATTAAAACTTCCCTCTACTTCTCTGCTTGTCAAATGCGGAGAAGGTTTATTCAGTATGGAACTTACGTTACAGCAGTTTTACTAAATGCACTACCATGTGTTTTTTAAACTTTCACAAACAACTGCTGTTTTGACCCCTTTCCCAACATTTTACAGAAAACAATGTTTTCTATATAAAATCTACCCCTACTCTTCTGCTTTTCAAGCAACAAGTCGGATTTCAAATCGGGTCTACCAATCTGTAACTAGAGCTATTTTTGTAACCCTTCGCCTGTTTTTCTGGCTTCGGTAAAAAATGTCAGAAGTTAGCAGATTCATTAAATTCAAAACAACTTTCACAAACAACTGCTGTTTTGACCCCTTTCCCAACATTTTACAGAAAACAATGTTCGCTATATAAAATCTTTCCCTACCCTTCTGCTTTTCAAGTACGAAGTCGGATTTCAAATCGGGGCTACCAATATGTAACTAGAGCTATTTTTTGTAACCCATCGCCTGTTTTTCTGGCTTCGTTAAAAAATGTCAGAAGTTAGCAGATTCATTAAATTCAAAACAACTATCATTTTGACCACTAAACCAAAGAGTTTGACAAAAATATATTGGATTGAAACTTCCCTCTACTTCTCTGCTTGTCAAATGCGGAGAAGGTTTATTCAGTATGGAACTTACGTTACAGCAGTTTTACTAAATGCACTACCATGTGTTTTTTAAACTTTCACAAACAACTGCCGTTTTGACCCCTTTCCCAACATTTTACAGAAAACAATGTTTTCTATATAAAATCTACCCCTACTCTTTTCAAGCAACAAGTCGGATTTCAAATCGGGTCTACCAATCTGTAACTAGAGCTATTTTTGTAACCCTTCGCCTGTTTTTCTGGCTTCGGTAAAAGATGTCAGAAGTTAGCAGATTCATTAAATTCAAAACAACTATCATTTTGACCACTAAACCAAAGAGTTTGACAAAAATATATTGGATTAAAACTTCCCTCTACTTCTCTGCTTGTCAAATGCGGAGAAGGTTTATTCAGTATGGAACTTACGTTACAGCAGTTTTACTAAATGCACTACCATGTGTTTTTTAAACTTTCACAAACAACTGCCGTTTTGACCTCTATCCCAACATTTTACAGAAAACAATGTTTTCTATATGGAATCTACCCCTACTCTTCTGCTTTTCAAGCAACAAGTCGGATTTCAAATCGGGTCTACCAATATGTAACTAGAGCTATTTTTGTAACTCTTCGCCTGTTTTTCTGGCTTCGATAAAAAATGTCAGAAGTTAGCAGATTCATTAAATTCAAAACAACTTTCACAAACAACTGCCGTTTTGACCCCTTTCCCAACATTTTACAGAAAACAATGTTTTCTATATATAAAATCTACCCCTACTCTTCTGCTTTTCAAGCAACAAGTCGGATTTCAAATCGGGTCTACCAATCTGTAACTAGAGCTATTTTTGTAACACTTCGCCTGTTTTTCTGGCTTCGGTAAAAAATGTCAGAAGTTAGCAGATTCATTAAATTCAAAACAACTTTCACAAACAACTGCTGTTTTGACCCCTTTCCCAACATTTTACAGAAAACAATGTTCGCTATATAAAATCTTTCCCTACCCTTCTGCTTTTCAAGTATGAAGTCGGATTTCAAATCGGGGCTACCAATATGTAACTTGAGCTATTTTTGTAACTCTTCGCCTGTTTTTCTGGCTTCGGTAAAAAATGTCAGAAGTTAGCAGATTCATTAAATTCAAAACAACTTTCACAAACAACTGCCGTTTTGACCCCTTTCCCTACATTTTACAGAAAACAATGTTTTCTATATAAAATCTACCCCTACTCTTCTGCTTTTCAAGCAACAAGTCGGATTTCAAATCGGGTCTACCAATCTGTAACTAGAGCTATTTTTGTAACCCTTCGCCTGTTTTTCTGGCTTCGGTAAAAAATGTCAGAAGTTAGCAGATTCATTAAATTCAAAACAACTTTCACAAACAAGTGCTGTTTTGACCCCTTTCCCAACATTTTACAGAAAACAATGTTTTCTATATAAAATCTACCCCTACTCTTCTGCTTTTCAAGCAACAAGTCGGATTTCAAATCGGGTCTACCAATCTGTAACTAGAGCTATTTTTGTAACCCTTCGCCTGTTTTTCTGGCTTCGGTAAAAAATGTCAGAAGTTAGCAGATTCATTAAATTCAAAACAACTTTCACAAACAACTGCTGTTTTGACCCCTTTCCCAACATTTTACAGAAAACAATGTTCGCTATATAAAATCTTTCCCTACCCTTCTGCTTTTCAAGTAACGAAGTCGGATTTCAAATCGGGGCTACCAATATGTAACTAGAGCTATTTTTTGTAACCCATCGCCTGTTTTTCTGGCTTCGTTAAAAAATGTCAGAAGTTAGCAGATTCATTAAATTCAAAACAACTATCATTTTGACCACTAAACCAAAGAGTTTGACAAAAATATATTGGATTAAAACTTCCCTCTACTTCTCTGCTTGTCAAATGCGGAGAAGGTTTATTCTGTATGGAACTTACGTTACAGCAGTTTTACTAAATGCACTACCATGTGTTTTTTAAACTTTCACAAACAACTGCCGTTTTGACCCCTTTCCCAACATTTTACAGAAAACAATGTTTTCTATATAAAATCTACCCCTACTCTTCTGCTTTTCAAGCAACAAGTCGGATATCAAATCGGGTCTACCAATCTGTAACTAGAGCTATTTTTGTAACCCTTCGCCTGTTTTTCTGGCTTTGGTAAAAGATGTCAGAAGTTAGCAGATTCATTAAATTCAAAACAACTATCATTTTGACCACTAAACCAAAGAGTTTGACAAAAATATATTGGATTAAAACTTCCCTCTACTTCTCTGCTTGTCAAATGCGGAGAAGGTTTATTCAGTATGGAACTTACGTTACAGCAGTTTTACTAAATGCACTACCATGTGTTTTTTAAACTTTCACAAACAACTGCTGTTTTGACCCCTTTCCCAACATTTTACAGAAAACAATGTTTTCTATATAAAATCTACCCCTACTCTTCTGCTTTTCAAGCAACAAGTCGGATTTCAAATCGGGTCTACCAATCTGTAACTAGAGCTATTTTTGTAACCCTTCGCCTGTTTTTCTGGCTTCGGTAAAAAATGTCAGAAGTTAGCAGATTCATTAAATTCAAAACAACTTTCACAAACAACTGCTGTTTTGACCCCTTTCCCAACATTTTACAGAAAACAATGTTCGCTATATAAAATCTTTCCCTACCCTTCTGCTTTTCAAGTAACGAAGTCGGATTTCAAATCGGGGCTACCAATATGTAACTAGAGCTATTTTTTGTAACCCATCGCCTGTTTTTCTGGCTTCGTTAAAAAATGTCAGAAGTTAGCAGATTCATTAAATTCAAAACAACTATCATTTTGACCACTAAACCAAAGAGTTTGACAAAAATATATTGGATTAAAACTTCCCTCTACTTCTCTGCTTGTCAAATGCGGAGAAGGTTTATTCTGTATGGAACTTACGTTACAGCAGTTTTACTAAATGCACTACCATGTGTTTTTTAAACTTTCACAAACAACTGCCGTTTTGACCCCTTTCCCAACATTTTACAGAAAACAATGTTTTCTATATAAAATCTACCCCTACTCTTCTGCTTTTCAAGCAACAAGTCGGATATCAAATCGGGTCTACCAATCTGTAACTAGAGCTATTTTTGTAACCCTTCGCCTGTTTTTCTGGCTTTGGTAAAAGATGTCAGAAGTTAGCAGATTCATTAAATTCAAAACAACTATCATTTTGACCACTAAACCAAAGAGTTTGACAAAAATATATTGGATTAAAACTTCCCTCTACTTCTCTGCTTGTCAAATGCGGAGAAGGTTTATTCAGTATGGAACTTACGTTACAGCAGTTTTACTAAATGCACTACCATGTGTTTTTTAAACTTTCACAAACAACTGCTGTTTTGACCCCTTTCCCAACATTTTACAGAAAACAATGTTTTCTATATAAAATCTACCCCTACTCTTCTGCTTTTCAAGCAACAAGTCGGATTTCAAATCGGGTCTACCAATCTGTAACTAGAGCTATTTTTGTAACCCTTCGCCTGTTTTTCTGGCTTCGGTAAAAAATGTCAGAAGTTAGCAGATTCATTAAATTCAAAACAACTTTCACAAACAACTGCTGTTTTGACCCCTTTCCCAACATTTTACAGAAAACAATGTTCGCTATATAAAATCTTTCCCTACCCTTCTGCTTTTCAAGTAACGAAGTCGGATTTCAAATCGGGGCTACCAATATGTAACTAGAGCTATTTTTTGTAACCCATCGCCTGTTTTTCTGGCTTCGTTAAAAAATGTCAGAAGTTAGCAGATTCATTAAATTCAAAACAACTATCATTTTGACCACTAAACCAAAGAGTTTGACAAAAATATATTGGATTAAAACTTCCCTCTACTTCTCTGCTTGTCAAATGCGGAGAAGGTTTATTCTGTATGGAACTTACGTTACAGCAGTTTTACTAAATGCACTACCATGTGTTTTTTAAACTTTCACAAACAACTGCCGTTTTGACCCCTTTCCCAACATTTTACAGAAAACAATGTTTTCTATATAAAATCTACCCCTACTCTTCTGCTTTTCAAGCAACAAGTCGGATATCAAATCGGGTCTACCAATCTGTAACTAGAGCTATTTTTGTAACCCTTCGCCTGTTTTTCTGGCTTTGGTAAAAGATGTCAGAAGTTAGCAGATTCATTAAATTCAAAACAACTATCATTTTGACCACTAAACCAAAGAGTTTGACAAAAATATATTGGATTAAAACTTCCCTCTACTTCTCTGCTTGTCAAATGCGGAGAAGGTTTATTCAGTATGGAACTTACGTTACAGCAGTTTTACTAAATGCACTACCATGTGTTTTTTAAACTTTCACAAACAACTGCTGTTTTGACCCCTTTCCCAACATTTTACAGAAAACAATGTTTTCTATATAAAATCTACCCCTACTCTTCTGCTTTTCAAGCAACAAGTCGGATTTCAAATCGGGTCTACCAATCTGTAACTAGAGCTATTTTTGTAACCCTTCGCCTGTTTTTCTGGCTTCGGTAAAAAATGTCAGAAGTTAGCAGATTCATTAAATTCAAAACAACTTTCACAAACAACTGCTGTTTTGACCCCTTTCCCAACATTTTACAGAAAACAATGTTCGCTATATAAAATCTTTCCCTACCCTTCTGCTTTTCAAGTACGAAGTCGGATTTCAAATCGGGGCTACCAATATGTAACTAGAGCTATTTTTTGTAACCCATCGCCTGTTTTTCTGGCTTCGTTAAAAAATGTCAGAAGTTAGCAGATTCATTAAATTCAAAACAACTATCATTTTGACCACTAAACCAAAGAGTTTGACAAAAATATATTGGATTAAAACTTCCCTCTACTTCTCTGCTTGTCAAATGCGGAGAAGGTTTATTCTGTATGGAACTTACGTTACAGCAGTTTTACTAAATGCACTACCATGTGTTTTTTAAACTTTCACAAACAACTGCCGTTTTGACCCCTTTCCCAACATTTTACAGAAAACAATGTTTTCTATATAAAATCTACCCCTACTCTTCTGCTTTTCAAGCAACAAGTCGGATTTCAAATCGGGTCTACCAATCTGTAACTAGAGCTATTTTTGTAACCCTTCGCCTGTTTTTCTGGCTTCGGTAAAAGATGTCAGAAGTTAGCAGATTCATTAAATTCAAAACAACTATCATTTTGACCACTAAACCAAAGAGTTTGACAAAAATATATTGGATTAAAACTTCCCTCTACTTCTCTGCTTGTCAAATGCGGAGAAGGTTTATTCAGTATGGAACTTACGTTACAGCAGTTTTACTAAATGCACTACCATGTGTTTTTTAAACTTTCACAAACAACTGCCGTTTTGACCTCTATCCCAACATTTTACAGAAAACAATGTTTTCTATATGGAATCTACCCCTACTCTTCTGCTTTTCAAGCAACAAGTCGGATTTCAAATCGGGTCTACCAATCTGTAACTAGAGCTATTTTTGTAACCCTTCGCCTGTTTTTCTGGCTTCGTTAAAAAATGTCAGAAGTTAGCAGATTCATTAAATTCAAAACAACTATCATTTTGACCACTAAACCAAAGAGTTTGACAAAAATATATTGGATTAAAACTTCCCTCTACTTCTCTGCTTGTCAAATGCGGAGAAGGTTTATTCAGTATGGAACTTACGTTACAGCAGTTTTACTAAATGCACTACCATGTGTTTTTTAAACTTTCACAAACAACTGCCGTTTTGACCCCTTTCCCAACATTTGACAGAAAACAATGTTTTCTATATAAAATCTACCCCTACTCTTCTGCTTTTCAAGTAACAAGTCGGATTTCAAATCGGGGCTACCAATATGTAACTAGAGCTATTTTTGTAACCCTTCGCCTGTTTTTCTGGCTTCGGTAAAAAATGTCAGAAGTTAGCAGATTCATTAAATTCAAAACAACTTTCACAAACAACTGCCGTTTTGACCCCTTTCCCAACATTTTACAGAAAACAATGTTTTCTATATATAAAATCTACCCCTACTCTTCTGCTTTTCAAGCAACAAGTCGGATTTCAAATCGGGTCTACCAATCTGTAACTAGAGCTATTTTTGTAACCCTTCGCCTGTTTTTCTGGCTTCGGTAAAAAATGTCAGAAGTTAGCAGATTCATTAAATTCAAAACAACTATCATTTTGACCACTAAACCAAAGAGTTTGTCAAAAATATATTGGATTAAAACTTCCCTCTACTTCTCTGCTTGTCAAATGCGGAGAAGGTTTATTCAGTATGGAACTTACGTTACAGCAGTTTTACTAAATGCACTACCATGTGTTTTTTAAACTTTCACAAACAACTGCCGTTTTGACCCCTTTCCCAACATTTTACAGAAAACAATGTTTTCTATATAAAATCTACCCCTACTCTTCTGCTTTTCAAGCAACAAGTCGGATTTCAAATCGGGTCTACCAATCTGTAACTAGAGCTATTTTTGTAACCCTTCGCCTGTTTTTCTGGCTTCGGTAAAAAATGTCAGAAGTTAGCAGATTCATTAAATTCAAAACAACTTTCACAAACAACTGCCGTTTTGACCCCTTTCCCAAAATTTTACAGAAAACAATGTTCGCTATATAAAATCTTTCCCTACCCTTCTGCTTTTCAAGTACGAAGTCGGATTTCAAATCGGGGCTACCAATATGTAACTTGAGCTATTTTTGTAACCCTTCGCCTGTTTTTCTGGCTTCGGTAAAAAATGTCAGAAGTTAGCAGATTCATTAAATTCAAAACAACTTTCACAAACAACTGCCGTTTTGACCCCTTTCCCTACATTTTACAGAAAACAATGTTTTCTATATAAAATCTACCCCTACTCTTCTGCTTTTCAAGCAACAAGTCGGATTTCAAATCGGGTCTACCAATCTGTAACTAGAGCTATTTTTGTAACCCTTCGCCTGTTTTTCTGGCTTCGGTAAAAAATGTCAGAAGTTAGCAGATTCATTAAATTCAAAACAACTTTCACAAACAACTGCCGTTTTGACCCCTTTCCCAACATTTTACAGAAAACAATGTTTTCTATATATAAAATCTACCCCTACTCTTCTGCTTTTCAAGCAACAAGTCGGATTTCAAATCGGGTCTACCAATCTGTAACTAGAGCTATTTTTGTAACCCTTCGCCTGTTTTTCTGGCTTCGGTAAAAAATGTCAGAAGTTAGCAGATTCATTAAATTCAAAACAACTATCATTTTGACCACTAAACCAAAGAGTTTGTCAAAAATATATTGGATTAAAACTTCCCTCTACTTCTCTGCTTGTCAAATGCGGAGAAGGTTTATTCAGTATGGAACTTACGTTACAGCAGTTTTACTAAATGCACTACCATGTGTTTTTTAAACTTTCACAAACAACTGCCGTTTTGACCCCTTTCCCAACATTTTACAGAAAACAATGTTTTCTATATAAAATCTACCCCTACTCTTCTGCTTTTCAAGCAACAAGTCGGATTTCAAATCGGGTCTACCAATCTGTAACTAGAGCTATTTTTGTAACCCTTCGCCTGTTTTTCTGGCTTCGGTAAAAAATGTCAGAAGTTAGCAGATTCATTAAATTCAAAACAACTTTCACAAACAACTGCTGTTTTGACCCCTTTCCCAACATTTTACAGAAAACAATGTTTTCTATATAAAATCTACCCCTACTCTTCTGCTTTTCAAGCAACAAGTCGGATTTCAAATCGGGTCTACCAATATGTAACTAGAGCTATTTTTGTAACCCTTCGCCTGTTTTTCTGGCTTCGATAAAAAATGTCAGAAGTTAGCAGATTCATTAAATTCAAAACAACTTTCACAAACAACTGCCGTTTTGACCCCTTTCCCAACATTTTACAGAAAACAATGTTTTCTATATATAAAATCTACCCCTACTCTTCTGCTTTTCAAGCAACAAGTCGGATTTCAAATCGGGTCTACCAATCTGTAACTAGAGCTATTTTTGTAACCCTTCGCCTGTTTTTCTGGCTTCGGTAAAAAATGTCAGAAGTTAGCAGATTCATTAAATTCAAAACAACTATCATTTTGACCACTAAACCAAAGAGTTTGTCAAAAATATATTGGATTAAAACTTCCCTCTACTTCTCTGCTTGTCAAATGCGGAGAAGGTTTATTCAGTATGGAACTTACGTTACAGCAGTTTTACTAAATGCACTACCATGTGTTTTTTAAACTTTCACAAACAACTGCCGTTTTGACCCCTTTCCCAACATTTTACAGAAAACAATGTTTTCTATATAAAATCTACCCCTACTCTTCTGCTTTTCAAGCAACAAGTCGGATTTCAAATCGGGTCTACCAATCTGTAACTAGAGCTATTTTTGTAACCCTTCGCCTGTTTTTCTGGCTTCGGTAAAAAATGTCAGAAGTTAGCAGATTCATTAAATTCAAAACAACTTTCACAAACAACTGCTGTTTTGACCCCTTTCCCAACATTTGACAGAAAACAATGTTTTCTATATAAAATCTACCCCTACTCTTCTGCTTTTCAAGCAACAAGTCGGATTTCAAATCGGGTCTACCAATCTGTAACTAGAGCTATTTTTGTAACCCTTCGCCTGTTTTTCTGGCTTCGATAAAAAATGTCAGAAGTTAGCAGATTCATTAAATTCAAAACAACTTTCACAAACAACTGCCGTTTTGACCCCTTTCCCAACATTTTACAGAAAACAATGTTTTCTATATATAAAATCTACCCCTACTCTTCTGCTTTTCAAGCAACAAGTCGGATTTCAAATCGGGTCTACCAATCTGTAACTAGAGCTATTTTTGTAACCCTTCGCCTGTTTTTCTGGCTTCGGTAAAAAATGTCAGAAGTTAGCAGATTCATTAAATTCAAAACAACTATCATTTTGACCACTAAACCAAAGAGTTTGACAAAAATATATTGGATTAAAACTTCCCTCTACTTCTCTGCTTGTCAAATGCGGAGAAGGTTTATTCAGTATGGAACTTACGTTACAGCAGTTTTACTAAATGCACTACCATGTGTTTTTTAAACTTTCACAAACAACTGCCGTTTTGACCCCTTTCCCAACATTTTACAGAAAACAATGTTTTCTATATAAAATCTACCCCTACTCTTCTGCTTTTCAAGCAACAAGTCGGATTTCAAATCGGGTCTACCAATCTGTAACTAGAGCTATTTTTGTAACCCTTCGCCTGTTTTTCTGGCTTCGGTAAAAAATGTCAGAAGTTAGCAGATTCATTAAATTCAAAACAACTTTCACAAACAACTGCTGTTTTGACCCCTTTCCCAACATTTTACAGAAAACAATGTTCGCTATATAAAATCTACCCCTACTCTTCTGCTTTTCAAGCAACAAGTCGGATTTCAAATCGGGGCTACCAATCTGTAACTAGAGCTATTTTTGTAACCCTTCGCCTGTTTTTCTGGCTTCGGTAAAAAATGTCAGAAGTTAGCAGATTCATTAAATTCAAAACAACTTTCACAAACAACTGCCGTTTTGACCCCTTTCCCAACATTTTACAGAAAACAATGTTTTCTATATAAAATCTACCCCTACTCTTCTGCTTTTCAAGCAACAAGTCGGATTTCAAATCGGGTCTACCAATCTGTAACTAGAGCTATTTTTGTAACCCTTCGCCTGTTTTTCTGGCTTCGGTAAAAAATGTCAGAAGTTAGCAGATTCATTAAATTCAAAACAACTTTCACAAACAACTGCCGTTTTGACCCCTTTCCCAACATTTTACAGAAAACAATGTTTTCTATATATAAAATCTACCCCTACTCTTCTGCTTTTCAAGCAACAAGTCGGATTTCAAATCGGGTCTACCAATTTGTAACTAGAGCTATTTTTGTAACCCTTCGCCTGTTTTTCTGGCTTCGGTAAAAAATGTCAGAAGTTAGCAGATTCATTAAATTCAAAACAACTTTCACAAACAACTGCTGTTTTGACCCCTTTCCCAACATTTTACAGAAAACAATGTTCGCTATATAAAATCTTTCCCTACCCTTCTGCTTTTCAAGTACGAAGTCGGATTTCAAATCGGGGCTACCAATATGTAACTTGAGCTATTTTTGTAACCCTTCGCCTGTTTTTCTGGCTTCGGTAAAAAATGTCAGAAGTTAGCAGATTCATTAAATTCAAAACAACTTTCACAAACAACTGCCGTTTTGACCCCTTTCCCTACATTTTACAGAAAACAATGTTTTCTATATAAAATCTACCCCTACTCTTCTGCTTTTCAAGCAACAAGTCGGATTTCAAATCGGGTCTACCAATCTGTAACTAGAGCTATTTTTGTAACCCTTCGCCTGTTTTTCTGGCTTCGGTAAAAAATGTCAGAAGTTAGCAGATTCATTAAATTCAAAACAACTTTCACAAACAACTGCCGTTTTGACCCCTTTCCCAACATTTTACAGAAAACAATGTTTTCTATATATAAAATCTACCCCTACTCTTCTGCTTTTCAAGCAACAAGTCGGATTTCAAATCGGGTCTACCAATCTGTAACTAGAGCTATTTTTGTAACCCTTCGCCTGTTTTTCTGGCTTCGGTAAAAAATGTCAGAAGTTAGCAGATTCATTAAATTCAAAACAACTTTCACAAACAACTGCTGTTTTGACCCCTTTCCCAACATTTTACAGAAAACAATGTTCGCTATATAAAATCTTTCCCTACCCTTCTGCTTTTCAAGTACGAAGTCGGATTTCAAATCGGGGCTACCAATATGTAACTAGAGCTATTTTTTGTAACCCATCGCCTGTTTTTCTGGCTTCGTTAAAAAATGTCAGAAGTTAGCAGATTCATTAAATTCAAAACAACTATCATTTTGACCACTAAACCAAAGAGTTTGACAAAAATATATTGGATTAAAACTTCCCTCTACTTCTCTGCTTGTCAAATGCGGAGAAGGTTTATTCAGTATGGAACTTACGTTACAGCAGTTTTACTAAATGCACTACCATGTGTTTTTTAGACTTTCACAAACAACTGCCGTTTTGACCCCTTTCCCAACATTTTACAGAAAACAATGTTTTCTATATAAAATCTACCCCTACTCTTCTGCTTTTCAAGCAACAAGTCGGATTTCAAATCGGGTCTACCAATCTGTAACTAGAGCTATTTTTGTAACCCTTCGCCTGTTTTTCTGGCTTCGGTAAAAGATGTCAGAAGTTAGCAGATTCATTAAATTCAAAACAACTATCATTTTGACCACTAAACCAAAGAGTTTGACAAAAATATATTGGATTAAAACTTCCCTCTACTTCTCTGCTTGTCAAATGCGGAGAAGGTTTATTCAGTATGGAACTTACGTTACAGCAGTTTTACTAAATGCACTACCATGTGTTTTTTAAACTTTCACAAACAACTGCCGTTTTGACCCCTTTCCCAACATTTGACAGAAAACAATGTTTTCTATATAAAATCTACCCCTACTCTTCTGCTTTTCAAGCAACAAGTCGGATTTCAAATCGTGTCTACCAATCTGTAACTAGAGCTATTTTTGTAACCCTTCGCCTGTTTTTCTGGCTTCGGTAAAAAATGTCAGAAGTTAGCAGATTCATTAAATTCAAAACAACTTTCACAAACAACTGCCGTTTTGACCCCTTTCCCAACATTTTACAGAAAACAATGTTTTCTATATAAAAATCTACCCCTACTCTTCTGCTTTTCAAGCAACAAGTCGGATTTCAAATCGGGTCTACCAATCTGTAACTAGAGCTATTTTTGTAACCCTTCGCCTGTTTTTCTGGCTTCGGTAAAAAATGTCAGAAGTTAGCAGATTCATTAAATTCAAAACAACTATCATTTTGACCACTAAACCAAAGAGTTTGACAAAAATATATTGGATTAAAACTTCCCTCTACTTCTCTGCTTGTCAAATGCGGAGAAGGTTTATTCAGTATGGAACTTACGTTACAGCAGTTTTACTAAATGCACTACCATGTGTTTTTTAAACTTTCACAAACAACTGCCGTTTTGACCCCTTTCCCAACATTTTACAGAAAACAATGTTTTCTATATAAAATCTACCCCTACTCTTCTGCTTTTCAAGCAACAAGTCGGATTTCAAATCGGGTCTACCAATCTGTAACTAGAGCTATTTTTGTAACCCTTCGCCTGTTTTTCTGGCTTCGGTAAAAAATGTCAGAAGTTAGCAGATTCATTAAATTCAAAACAACTTTCACAAACAACTGCTGTTTTGAACCCTTTCCCAACATTTTACAGAAAACAATGTTTTCTATATAAAATCTACCCCTACTCTTCTGCTTTTCAAGCAACAAGTCGGATTTCAAATCGGGTCTACCAATCTGTAACTAGAGCTATTTTTGTAACCCTTCGCCTGTTTTTCTGGCTTCGGTAAAAAATGTCAGAAGTTAGCAGATTCATTAAATTCAAAACAACTTTCACAAACAACTGCTGTTTTGAACCCTTTCCCAACATTTTACAGAAAACAATGTTTTCTATATAAAATCTACCCCTACTCTTCTGCTTTTCAAGCAACAAGTCGGATTTCAAATAGGGTCTACCAATCTGTAACTAGAGCTATTTTTGTAACCCTTCGCCTGTTTTTCTGGCTTCGGTAAAAAATGTCAGAAGTTAGCAGATTCATTAAATTCAAAACAACTTTCACAAACAACTGCCGTTTTGACCCCTTTCCCAACATTTTACAGATCTATATAAAATCTACCCCTACTCTTCTGCTTTTCAAGCAACAAGTCGGATTTCAAATCGGGTCTACCAATCTGTAACTAGAGCTATTTTTGTAACCCTTCGCCTGTTTTTCTGGCTTCGGTAAAAAATGTCAGAAGTTAGCAGATTCATTAAATTCAAAACAACTTTCACAAACAACTGCTGTTTTGACCCCTTTCCCAACATTTTACAGAAAACAATGTTTTCTATATAAAATCTACCCCTACTCTTCTGCTTTTCAAGCAACAAGTTAGATTTCAAATTGGGTCTACCAATCTGTAACTAGAGCTATTTTTGTAACCCTTCGCCTGTTTTTCTGGCTTCGGTAAAAAAATGTCAGAAGTTAGCAGATTCATTAAATTCAAAACAACTATCATTTTGACCACTAAACCAAAGAGTTTGACAAAAATATATTGGATTAAAACTTCCCTCTACTTCTCTGCTTGTCAAATGCGGAGAAGGTTTATTCAGTATGGAACTTACGTTACAGCAGTTTTACTAAATGCACTACCATGTGTTTTTTAAACTTTCACAAACAACTGCCGTTTTGACCCCTTTCCCAACATTTTACAGAAAACAATGTTTTCTATATAAAATCTACCCCTACTCTTCTGCTTTTCAAGCAACAAGTCGGATTTCAAATCGGGTCTACCAATCTGTAACTAGAGCTATTTTTGTAACCCTTCGCCTGTTTTTCTGGCTTCGGTAAAAAATGTCAGAAGTTAGCAGATTCATTAAATTCAAAACAACTTTCACAAACAACTGCTGTTTTGAACCCTTTCCCAACATTTTACAGAAAACAATGTTTTCTATATAAAATCTACCCCTACTCTTCTGCTTTTCAAGCAACAAGTCGGATTTCAAATCGGGTCTACCAATCTGTAACTAGAGCTATTTTTGTAACCCTTCGCCTGTTTTTCTGGCTTCGGTAAAAAATGTCAGAAGTTAGCAGATTCATTAAATTCAAAACAACTTTCACAAACAACTGCTGTTTTGAACCCTTTCCCAACATTTTACAGAAAACAATGTTTTCTATATAAAATCTACCCCTACTCTTCTGCTTTTCAAGCAACAAGTCGGATTTCAAATAGGGTCTACCAATCTGTAACTAGAGCTATTTTTGTAACCCTTCGCCTGTTTTTCTGGCTTCGGTAAAAAATGTCAGAAGTTAGCAGATTCATTAAATTCAAAACAACTTTCACAAACAACTGCCGTTTTGACCCCTTTCCCAACATTTTACAGATCTATATAAAATTTACCCCTACTCTTCTGCTTTTCAAGCAACAAGTCGGATTTCAAATCGGGTCTACCAATCTGTAACTAGAGCTATTTTTGTAACCCTTCGCCTGTTTTTCTGGCTTCGGTAAAAAATGTCAGAAGTTAGCAGATTCATTAAATTCAAAACAACTTTCACAAACAACTGCCGTTTTGACCCCTTTCCCAACATTTTACAGAAAACAATGTTTTCTATATAAAATCTACCCCTACTCTTCTGCTTTTCAAGCAACAAGTCGGATTTCAAATCGGGTCTACCAATCTGTAACTAGAGCTATTTTTGTAACCCTTCGCCTGTTTTTCTGGCTTCGGTAAAAAATGTCAGAAGTTAGCAGATTCATTAAATTCAAAACAACTATCATTTTCACCACTAAACCAAAGAGTTTGACAAAAATATATTGGATTAAAACTTCCCTCTACTTCTCTGCTTGTCAAATGCGGAGAAGGTTTATTCAGTATGGAACTTACGTTACAGCAGTTTTACTAAATGCACTACCATGTGTTTTTTAAACTTTCACAAACAACTGCCGTTTTGACCCCTTTCCCAACATTTTACAGAAAACAATGTTTTCTATATAAAATCTACCCCTACTCTTCTGCTTTTCAAGCAACATGTCGGATTTCAAATCGGGTCTACCAATCTGTAACTAGAGCTTTTTTTGTAACCCTTCGCCTGTTTTTCTGGCTTCGGTAAAAAATGTCAGAAGTTAGCAGATTCATTAAATTCAAAACAACTTTCACAAACAACTGCTGTTTTGACCCCTTTCCCAACATTTTACAGAAAACAATGTTCGCTATATAAAATCTTTCCCTACCCTTCTGCTTTTCAAGCAACAAGTCGGATTTCAAATCGGGGCTACCAATATGTAACTAGAGCTATTTTTGTAACCCTTCGCCTGTTTTTCTGGCTTCGGTAAAAAATGTCAGAAGTTAGCAGATTCATTAAATTCAAAACAACTTTCACAAACAACTGCCGTTTTGACCCCTTTCCCAACATTTTACAGAAAACAATGTTTTCTATATAAAATCTACCCCTACTCTTCTGCTTTTCAAGCAACAAGTCGGATTTCAAATCGGGTCTACCAATCTGTAACTAGAGCTATTTTTGTAACCCTTCGCCTGTTTTTCTGGGTTCGGTAAAAAATGTCAGAAGTTAGCAGATTCATTAAATTCACAACAACTATTATTTTGACCACTAAACCAAAGAGTTTGACAAAAATATATTGGATTAAAACTTCCTCTACTTCTCTGCTTGTCAAATGCGGAGGAGTTTTATTCAGTATGGAACTTACGTTACAGCAGTTTTACTAAATGCACTACCATCTGTATTTTAAACTTTCCCAAACAACTGCCGTTTTGACCCCTTTCCCAACATTTTACAGAAAACAATGTTTGCTATATAAAATCTTTCCCTACCCTTCTGCTTTTCAAGTACGAAGTCGGATTTCAAATCGGGGCTACCAATATGTAACTAGAGCTATTTTTGTAACCCATCGCATGTCTTTCTGGCTTCGGTAAAACATGTAAGAAGTTAGCAGATTCATTAAATTCACAACAACTATTATTTTGACCACTAAACCAAAGAGTTTGACAAAAATATATTGGATTAAAACTTCCTCTACTTCTCTGCTTGTCAAATGCGGAGGAGTTTTATTCAGTATGGAACTTACGTTACAGCAGTTTTACTATATGCACTACCATCTGTATTTTAAACTTTCCCAAACAACTGCCGTTTTGACCCCTTTCCCAACATTTTACAGAAAACAATGTTTGCTATATAAAATCTTTCCCTACCCTTCTGCTTTTCAAGTACGAAGTCGGATTTCAAATCGGGGCTACCAATCTGTAACTAGAGCTATTTTCGTAACCCATCGCATTTCTTTCTGGCTTCGGTAAAACATGTAAGAAGTTAGCAGATTCATTCAATTTAAAACAACTATTATTTTGACCACCTAACCAAAGAGTTTGACAAAAATATATTGGATTAAAACTTCCTCTACTTCTCTGCTTGTCAAATGCGGTGAAGGTTTATTCAGTATGGAACTTACGTTACAGCAGTTTTACTAAATGCACTACCATGTGTTTTTTAAACTTTCCCAAACGAATGCCGTTTTGACCCCTTTCCCAACATTTTACAGAAAAAAATGTCTGCTATATAAAATCTTCCCCTACTCTTCTGCTTTTCAAGCACGAATTCGGAATTCAAATCGGGGCTACCAATCTGTAACTAGAGCTATTTTCGTAACCCATCGCATGTCTTTCTGGCTTCGGTAAAACATGTAAGAAGTTAGCAGATTCATTAAATTCACAACAACTATTATTTTGACCACTAAACCAAAGAGTTTGACAAAAATATATTGGATTAAAACTTCCTCTACTTCTCTGCTTGTCAAATGCGGAGGAGTTTTATTCAGTATGGAACTTACGTTACAGCAGTTTTACTAAATGCACTACCATCTGTATTTTAAACTTTCCCAAACAAATGCCGTTTTGACCCCTATCCCAACATTTTACAGAAAAAAATGGTTGTTATATAAAATCGTCCCCTACTCTTCTGCTTTTCAAGCACGAAGTCGGATTTCAAATCGGGGCTACCAATCTGTAACTAGAGCTATTTTCGTAACCCATCGCATGTCTTTCTGGCTTCGATAAAACATGTAAGAAGTTAGCAGATTCATTAAATTCAAAAGAACTATTATTTAGACCACTAAACCAAAGAGTTTGACAAAAATATATTGGATTAAAACTTCCTCTACTTCTCTGCTTGTCAAATGCGGAGAAGTTTTATTCAGTATGGAACGTACGTTACAGTAGTTTTACTAAATGCACTACCATGTGTTTTTTAAACTTTCCCAAACAAATGCCGTTTTGACCCCTATCCCAACATTTTACAGAAAAAAATGGTTGTTATATAAAACCTTCCCCTACTCTTCTGCTTTTCAAGCACCAAGTCGGATTTCAAATCGGGTCTACCAATCTGTAACTAGAGCTATTTTTGTAACCCATCGCATGTCTTTCTGGCTTCGGTAAAAAATGTAAGAAGTTAGCAGATTCATTAAATTCAAAACAACTATCATTTTGACCACTAAACCAAAGAGTTTGACAAAAATATATTGGATTAAAACTTCCCTCTACTTCTCTGCTTGTCAAATGCGGAGAAGGTTTATTCAGTATGGAACGTACGTTACAGCAGTTTTACTAAATGCACTACCATGTGTTTTTTAAACTTTCCCAAACAAATGCCGTTTTGACCCCTATCCCAACATTTTACAGAAAAAAATGGTTGTTATATAAAATCTACCCCTACTCTTCTGCTTTTCAAGCAACAAGTCGGATTTCAAATCGGGTCTACCAATCTGTAACTAGAGCTTTTTTTGTAACCCTTCGCCTGTTTTTCTGGCTTCGGTAAAAAATGTCAGAAGTTAGCAGATTCATTAAATTCAAAACAACTTTCACAAACAACTGCTGTTTTGACCCCTTTCCCAACATTTTACAGAAAACAATGTTCGCTATATAAAATCTTTCCCTACCCTTCTGCTTTTCAAGTACGAAGTCGGATTTCAAATCGGGGCTACCAATATGTAACTAGAGCTATTTTTGTAACCCTTCGCCTGTTTTTCTGGCTTCGGTAAAAAATGTCAGAAGTTAGCAGATTCATTAAATTCAAAACAACTTTCACAAACAACTGCCGTTTTGACCCCTTTCCCAACATTTTACAGAAAACAATGTTTTCTATATAAAATCTACCCCTACTCTTCTGCTTTTCAAGCAACAAGTCGGATTTCAAATCGGGTCTACCAATCTGTAACTAGAGCTATTTTTGTAACCCTTCGCCTGTTTTTCTGGGTTCGGTAAAAAATGTCAGAAGTTAGCAGATTCATTAAATTCACAACAACTATTATTTTGACCACTAAACCAAAGAGTTTGACAAAAATATATTGGATTAAAACTTCCTCTACTTCTCTGCTTGTCAAATGCGGAGGAGTTTTATTCAGTATGGAACTTACGTTACAGCAGTTTTACTAAATGCACTACCATCTGTATTTTAAACTTTCACAAACAACTGCCGTTTTGACCCCTTTCCCAACATTTTACAGAAAACAATGTTTGCTATATAAAATCTTTCCCTACTCTTCTGCTTTTCAAGTACGAAGTCGGATTTCAAATCGGGGCTACCAATATGTAACTAGAGGTATTTTTGTAACCCATCGCATGTCTTTCTGGCTTCGGTAAAACACGTAAGAAGTTAGCAGATTCATTAAATTCACAACAACTATTATTTTGACCACTAAACCAAAGAGTTTGACAAAAATATATTGGATTAAAACTTCCCTCTACTTCTCTGCTTGTCAAATGCGGAGAAGGTTTATTCAGTATGGAACTTACGTTACAGCAGTTTTACTAAATGCACTACCATCTGTTTTTTAAACTTTCACAAACAACTGCCGTTTTGACCCCTTTCCCAACATTTTACAGAAAACAATGTTTTCTATATAAAATCTTTCCCTACCCTTCTGCTTTTCAAGTACGAAGTCGGATTTCAAATCGGGGCTACCAATCTGTAACTAGAGCTATTTTCGTAACCCATCGCATTTCTTTCTGGCTTCGGTAAAACATGTAAGAAGTTAGCAGATTCATTCAATTTAAAACAACTATTATTTTGACCACCTAACCAAAGAGTTTGACAAAAATATATTGGATTAAAACTTCCCTCTACTTCTCTGCTTGTCAAATGCGGAGAAGGTTTATTCAGTATGGAACTTACATTACAGCAGTTTTACTAAATGCACTACCATGTGTTTTTTAAACTTTCACAAACAACTGCCGTTTTGACCCCTTTCCCAACATTTTACAGAAAACAATGTTTTCTATATAAAATCTACCCCTACTCTTCTGCTTTTCAAGCAACAAGTCGGAATTCAAATCGGGGCTACCAATCTGTAACTAGAGCTATTTTCGTAACCCATCGCATGTCTTTCTGGCTTCGGTAAAACATGTAAGAAGTTAGCAGATTCATTAAATTCACAACAACTATTATTTTGACCACTAAACCAAAGAGTTTGACAAAAATATATTGGATTAAAACTTCCTCTACTTCTCTGCTTGTCAAATGCGGAGGAGTTTTATTCAGTATGGAACTTACGTTACAGCAGTTTTACTAAATGCACTACCATCTGTATTTTAAACTTTCCCAAACAAATGCCGTTTTGACCCCTATCCCAACATTTTACAGAAAAAAATGGTTGTTATATAAAATCGTCCCCTACTCTTCTGCTTTTCAAGCACGAAGTCGGATTTCAAATCGGGGCTACCAATCTGTAACTAGAGCTATTTTCGTAACCCATCGCATGTCTTTCTGGCTTCGATAAAACATGTAAGAAGTTAGCAGATTCATTAAATTCAAAAGAACTATTATTTAGACCACTAAACCAAAGAGTTTGACAAAAATATATTGGATTAAAACTTCCTCTACTTCTCTGCTTGTCAAATGCGGAGAAGTTTTATTCAGTATGGAACGTACGTTACAGTAGTTTTACTAAATGCACTACCATGTGTTTTTTAAACTTTCCCAAACAAATGCCGTTTTGACCCCTATCCCAACATTTTACAGAAAAAAATGGTTGTTATATAAAACCTTCCCCTACTCTTCTGCTTTTCAAGCACGAAGTCGGATTTCAAATCGGGGCTACCAATCTGTAACTAGAGCTATTTTCGTAACCCATCGCATTTCTTTCTGGTTTCGGTAAAACATGTAAGAAGTTAGCAGATTCATTAAATTCAAAACAACTATTATTTTGACCACCTAACCAAAGAGTTTGACAAAAATATATTGGATTAAAACTTCCTCTACTTCTCTGCTTGTCAAATGCGGAGAAGTTTTATTCAGTATGGAACGTACGTTACAGCAGTTTTACTAAATGCACTACCATGTGTTTTTTAAACTTTCCCAAACAAATGCCGTTTTGACCCCTATCCCAACATTTTACAGAAAAAAATGGTTGTTATATAAAATCGTCCCCTACTCTTCTGCTTTTCAAGCACGAAGTCGGATTTCAAATCGGGGCTACCAATCTGTAACTAGAGCTATTTTCGTAACCCATCGCATGTCTTTCTGGCTTCGGTAAAACATGTAAGAAGTTAGCAGATTCATTAAATTCAAAATAACTATTATTTAGACCACTAAACCAAAGAGTTTGACAAAAATATATTGGATTAAAACTTCCTCTACTTCTCTGCTTGTCAAATGCGGAGAAGTTTTATTCAGTATGGAACGTACGTTACAGCAGTTTTACTAAATGCACTACCATGTGTTTTTAAACTTTCCCAAACAAATGCCGTTTTGACCCCTTTCCCAACATTTTACAGAAAAAAATGTTTGCTATATAAAATCTTCCCCTACTCTTCTGCTTTTCAAGCACGAATTCGGGTTTCAAATCGGGGCTACCAATCTGTAACTAGAGCTATTTTTGTAACCCATCGCATGTCTTTCTGGCTTCGGTAAAACATGTAAGAAGTTAGCAGATTCATTAAATTCAAAAGAACTATTATTTAGACCACTAAACCAAAGAGTTTGACAAAAATATATTGGATTAAAACTTCCTCTACTTCTCTGCTTGTCAAATGCGGAGAAGTTTTATTCAGTATGGAACGTACGTTACAGCAGTTTTACTAAATGCACTACCATGTGTTTTTAAACTTTCCCAAACAAATGCCGTTTTGACCCCTTTCCCAACATTTTACAGAAAAAAATGTTTGCTATATAAAATCTTCCCCTACTCTTCTGCTTTTCAAGCACGAATTCGGGTTTCAAATCGGGGCTACCAATCTGTAACTAGAGCTATTTTTGTAACCCATCGCATGTCTTTCTGGCTTCGGTAAAACATGTAAGAAGTTAGCAGATTCATTAAATTCAAAACAACTATTATTTTGACCACCTAACCAAAGAGTTTGACAAAAATATATTGGATTAAAACTTCCTCTACTTCTCTGCTTGTCAAATGCGGAGAAGTTTTATTCAGTATGGAACGTACGTTACAGCAGTTTTACTAAATGCACTACCATGTGTTTTTTAAACTTTCCCAAACAAATGCCGTTTTGACCCCTTTCCCAACATTTTACAGAATAAAATGTTTGCTATATAAAATCTTTCCCTACTTGTCTGCTTTTCAAGTACGAAGTCGGATTTCAAATCGGGGCTACCAATATGTATCTAGAGCTATTTTTGTAACCCATCGCATGTCTTTCTGGCTTCGGTAAAACATGTCAGAAGTTAGCAGATTCATTAAATTCAAAACAGCTATTATTTTGACCAAAATATATAAAGAGATTGACAAAAATATATTGGATTAAAACTTCCTCTACTTCTCTGCTTGTCAAATGCGGAGAAGTTTTATTCAGTATGGAACGTACGTTACAGCAGTTTTACTAAATGCACTACCATGTGTTTTTAAACTTTCCCAAACAAATGCCGTTTTGACCCCTTTCCCAACATTTTACAGAAAAAAATGTTTGCTATATAAAATCTTCCCCTACTCTTCTGCTTTTCAAGCACGAATTCGGGTTTCAAATCGGGGCTACCAATCTGTAACTAGAGCTATTTTCATAACCCATCGCATGTCTTTCTGGCTTCTGTAAAACATGTAAGAAGTTAGCAGATTCATTCAATTCAAAACAACTATTATTTTGACCACCTAACCAAAGAGTTTGACAAAAATATATTGGATTAAAACTTCCTCTACTTCTCTGCTTGTCAAATGCAGAGAAGTTTTATTCAGTATGGAACGTACGTTACAGCAGTTTTACTAAATGCACTACCATGTGTTTTTTAAACTTTCCCAAACAAATGCCGTTTTGACCCCTTTCCCAACATTTTACAGAATAAAATGTTTGCTATATAAAATCTTTCCCTACTTGTCTGCTTTTCAAGTACGAAGTCGGATTTCAAATCGGGGCTACCAATATGTAACTAGAGCTATTTTTGTAACCCATCGCATGTCTTTCTGGCTTCGGTAAAACATGTAAGAAGTTAGCAGATTCATTAAATTCAAAACAGCTATTATTTTGACCAAAATATATAAAGAGTTTGACAAAAATATATTGGATTAAAACTTCCTCTACTTCTCTGCTTGTCAAATGCGGAGAAGTTTTATTCAGTATGGAACGTACGTTACAGCAGTTTTACTAAATGCACAACCATGTGTTTTTAAACTTTCCCAAACAACTGCCGTTTTGACCCCTTTCCCAACATTTTACAGAAAAAAATGTTTGCTATATAAAATCTTCCCCTACTCTTCTGCTTTTCAAGCACGAATTCGGGTTTCAAATCAGGGCTACCAATCTGTATCTAGAGCTATTTTCATAACCCATCGCATGTCTTTCTGGCTTCGGTAAAACATGTAAGAAGTTAGCAGAATCATTCAATTCAAAACAACTATCATTTTGACCACTAAAGAGTTTGACTACAATATATTGGATTAATACTTCCTCTACTTCTCTGCTTGTCAAATGCGTAGAAGGTTAATTCAGTATGGAACTTACGTTACAGCAGTTTTACTAAATGCACTACCATGTGTTTTTTAAACTTTCACAAACAACTGCCGTTTTGACCCCTTTCCCAACATTTTACAGAAAAAAATGTCTGCTATATAAAATCTTCCCCTACTCGTCTGCTTTTCAAGCACGAAGTCGGATTTCAAATCGGGGCTACCAATATGTAACTAGAGCTATTTTTGTAACCCATCGCATGTCTTTCTGGCTTCGGTAAAACATGTAAGAAGTTAGCAGATTCATTCAATTCAAAACAACTATCATTTGACCACTAAATCAAAGAGTTTGAAATAAATATAATGGTTTAAAACTTCCTCTACTTCTCTGCTTGTCAAATGCGGAGAAGGTTTATTCAGTATGGAACTTACGTTACAGCAGTTTTACTAAATGCACTACCATGTGTTTTTTAAACTTTCCCAAACAACTGCCGTTTTGACCCCTTTCCCAACATTTTACAGAAAAAAATGTCTGCTTTTCAAGCACGAAGTCGGATTTCAAATTGGGGCTACCAATCTGTAACTAGAGCTATTTTCGTAACCCATCACCTGTTTTTCGGGCTTCGGTAAAACATGTCAGCAGATTCATTCAATTCAAAACAACTATCATTTTGACAACTAAACCAAAGAGTTTGAGATCCTAGTGCTGTAGCCCTGGCACTCAAGTCCTGAGAGGAGGGATGGAAAGCACTGAGAGGAAGAAGAAAGCACTGATGGGACTGAACAGGAGATGGAAAGAGAGGGAGAAGGAGCCCTGGTTCACACTTCCTCTAATGAATCCATCACTGGTACAGGTCGATGAGATGAAGGCTGGGGTTGGAGAGTTCCACGATCAAAGGGATTCCGTAACTGATTCTAACATGTTTGAATGTTTTATAAAATGGGAGAAGAGAAATATTCAGGTGGAGGTTTCAATAAGACGGAGCCCAGGAGAGCATTGATAATGACAGGCTTTTGACTGGTATTCCTCCAAAAAATCCTTACCGTAAATCAGACATTGGTTGAATTAGTATTTGCTCTCCTTCAAATGAATTTCTGATTTTATTGAACATGCCTGGACTGCAAGATAAATTGAACCCATGTCTACTGTACAGTTCCGACTGTCCTAAGGATGCTGACTACATCAGTTCACAATTAACTGGATTTACAAGGGGCCTTTCATCAAAGTTCCACATAATTCAATTACAAGCCATGAAATTGTCAGAATTAGAAAAACATTGGTTTATCTCATGCACCATATGGCACCCCCTATGGCTAGGTAGAATAAAGTGCTAGCCATCTTAAGTTCTGGTTGGATAATGCTGAATAACAGAACAATGGTGTGACATACACACCCAAGTACCCACATGAACCCATGGGTAACTGAACACATGCATTCAACTTGTTTCCTCAAGAGAATAGGAACACGTGTAAACATTACCAAGTCCTATCTTCACTCATCAGTCAGTCCTATAATCCTGACTGCCACTCATTGCCCCAAACCAGGTTTCCAGCCAATCTTTTTATGCGAGTTAAGTACATTGGATAAAACATTTCATGACAGGCCTTATGAAAACATTACATATTTTGGTAAACTTTCCAAATGTCGACAAAACAAAACATGCTAGAGAAGGTGGGATCTTTTTTGTCGGTAAAACGAATTATGCGAAAGAAATGTCAGTGGAAATGTTTTAACTTCTTTGGGCTGCAAGCCCGACGTCGGTACACTTATGACAACAGCCAGGCTGTTTTTAGAAATATTTAACTTTCACACATTAACAAGTCCAATACAGCAAATGAAAGATAAACATCTTGTGAATCCAGCCAACACCACGTATATTTATGTTAGCTCACCACCAAATACAAAAAAGGACAGACATTTTTCACAGCACAGGTAGCATGCACAAAACCAACCTAACTAACCAAGAACCAACCAAACTAACCAAGAAACAACTTCATCAGATGACAGTCTTATAACATGTTATACAATAAATCTATGTTCGAAAAATGTGCATATTTGAGGTATAAATCAGTTTTACATTGAAGCTACCATCACAGCTACCGTCACAAATAGCACCGAAGCAGCCAGAGTAATTACAGACACCAACGTGAAATACCTAAATACTCATCATAAAACATTTCTGAAAAATACATGGTGTACAGCAAATGAAAGACAAGCATCTTGTGATTCCAGCCAATATTTCCGATTTCTTAAGTGTTTTACAGCGAAAACACAATATAGCATTATATTAGCTTACCACAATAGCCAGAAACACAAGCCATTTACCAGCAGCAAAAGTTAGCGATCGTAACAAACCAGCAAAAGATATATAATTTTTGACTAACCTTGATAAGCTTCATCAGATGACAGTCCTATAACATCAGGTTATACATACACTTATGTTTTGTTCGAAAATGTGCATATTTAGAGCTGAAATCAGTGGTTATACATTGTGCTAACGTATCATCTTTTTCCCAGAAAGTCCAGATATTTTTATGACACTCAACTATTCTGACCAAATAACTATTCATAAACGTTACTAAAAAATACATGTTGTATAGGAAATGATAGATACACTAGTTCTTAATGCAATCGCCGTGTTAGAATTCTAAAAATAACTTCATTACGAAATCCAGCTTAGTTATAGCGAGAGAGTGCCCAAAATCTGGGCGCAAACTACTAGTACACATGTTCGACAGATATATGAAATAGCATCATAAAATGGGTGCTACTTTTGATGATCTTCCATCAGAATGTTGTACAAGGGGTCCTTTGTCGGGAACAATCGTTGTTTGATTTTAGAATGTCCTCTTCTCTAGTCAATTAGCACGGAAAGCTAGCAAAGTGTCGCGAAGCTCTCCTTCGTGAACAAACGCAGACAAAGCAACACGCCTAACATCCCTAAAAAATTTCAATAATCTAATAAAATTATATTTTGAAAAAACTTACTTTACGATGATATTGTCACATTTATCAAATAAAATCAAAGCCGGAGATATTAGTCGTCTATAACGACAGCTTTTCAGAAGGCAATACCAGGTCCCTTCTCGCGCGTTCCAGAAAACAGGAAATTGGTGTCACGTCATGCCAAGAGCTTTTATTCGACCTTAGATCATGTTATACACTCCATTTCTTCTCTCACTGCCTATTGACATCTAGTGGAAGGCGTATGAAGTGCATGTATACTAATAAATATCAAGCACATTTATAGGCAGGCCCTAGAACAGAGCATCGATTTCAGATTTTCCACTTCCTGTCAGGAAGTTTGCTGCAAAATGAGTTCTGTTTTACTCACAGATATAATTCAAACGGTTTTAGAAACTACATTTACATTTACATTTAAGTCATTTAGCAGACGCTCTTATCCAGAGCGACTTACAAATTGGTGCATTCACCTTATGATATCCAGTGGAACAACCACTTTACAATAGTGCATCTAACTCTTTTAAGGGGGGGGGGGTTAGAAGGATTACTTTATCCTATCCTAGGTATTCCTTAAAGAGGTGGGGTTTCAGGTGTCTCCGGAAGGTGGTGATTGACTCCGCTGACCTGGCGTCGTGAGGGAGTTTGTTCCACCATTGGGGTGCCAGAGCAGCGAACAGTTTTGACTGGGCTGAGCGGGAACTGTACTTCCTCAGAGGTAGGGAGGCGAGCAGGCCAGAGGTGGATGAACGCAGTGCCCTTGTTTGGGTGTAGGGCCTGATCAGAGCCTGAAGGTACGGAGGTGCCGTTCCCCTCACAGCTCCGTAGGCAAGCACCATGGTCTTGTAGCGGATGCGAGCTTCAACTGGAAGCCAGTGGAGAGAGCGGAGGAGCGGGGTGACGTGAGAGAACTTGGGAAAGTTGAACACCAGACGGGCTGCGGCGTTCTGGATGAGTTGTAGGGGTTTAATGGCACAGGCAGGGAGCCCAGCCAACAGCGAGTTGCAGTAATCCAGACGGGAGATGACAAGTGCCTGGATTAGGACCTGCGCCGCTTCCTGCGTGAGGCAGGGTCGTACTCTGCGAATGTTGTAGAGCATATACAAATATACAATATACATATACAAACTAGAGAGTGTTTTCTATCCAATAGTAATGATAATATGCATATTGTACGAGCAAGAATTGAGTACGAGGCCGTTTGAAATGGGCACCTTTTATCCAGGCTACTCAATACTGCCCCTGCAGCCCAAACAGGTTAACCTGTTGAGGATGGGGGCGCTGTTGTGGCTATTTATGCTAATCGTGTAATTTTTTGAAACGGCTTCCCACAAAGTTCTTGATCGTACAATATGCATATTATTATTGTTATTGGATAGAAAACAGTCTATAGTTTCTATAGGAGTTGAAATTTTGTCTCTAAGTGGAACAGAGCCCATTCTACAGCAATTTCCCTGACATGGAGTCAGATTCCAGAAATTTTGGCCACTGATCTGGAGTCAGTTAAAAGGCCACTGTTATTGCTATGACTATACGGACACTGCTTACGTCTTCCCCTGGATGTCTTTACGTGATGACGATTTGAATCGGGTCGATTGCGCGTTCACAGGCACTATAAATTAAAAAATCCTGAGGCTAGTCAGTCTTTTGGAGCTGCGTCATGCGCATAGAGGCCACCGACCCGCACCTGTTCCAAGCATTAGTGGAGGGAGTAATATTACTCGGGTCATGTTTCTACTCGTTATGGGAGTTAAAAACATCATAAGGTAGTTAATTTAAAGCGTTTTATAGCAATTTATATCCGTTTAGTGCGATTTTGGGACATTTATTTCTGAAAAGCTGTGAGTTGCTGGGCACGCTTCCAGTTCATCCCGAACGCAGTTGGCATTTCCACATGGCAAGAGGACAGCTTTCCACCAAAAGACGATTGGACCCAAGAAAGGATCCTTTGCCCAAGATACCGATGGAAGAACAGCTCAAAGTAGGACATTTTTATTATGATAAATCGTGTTTCTGTCGAAAAGTGTTAGTGGCTTCGGACGCCATGTTTTTTGACGTAGCATCGCTTGGCGCAAGCTGTATTGAAAAGTAAGGATAATTTAAAAAATGTAATTCCGCGATTGTATTAAGAATTAAATTGTCTATCAATCCCTGTCCACCCTATATTTTTTAGTCACGTTTATGAGTATTTATGTATAAGAGTAGATCACTGTCTAAGTGGCGCACAGACTTTTTCTGACCAGCTGAGCTACATTTCACATTGTCTAACCATGATTTTGGTGGCTAAATATAAACATTTTCGATCAAACTCTATATGGATTGTGTAATATGATGTTACAGGAGTGTCATCTGAAGAATTCTGAGAAGGTTAGTGAAAAAATTAATATATTTTGGCGATGTTTACTTTTATCGCTCACTTTGGCTAGAATCAATGCTGGGCTGCTATGTGCTATGTGCTATGCTAATATAACGATTTATTGTGTTTTCGCTGTAAGACACTTAGAAAATCTGAAATATTGTCTGTATTCACAGGATCTGTGTCTTTCGATTCGTGTATGCTGTGTATTTTTACGAAATGTTTGATGATTAGTAAGTAGGTAAACACGTTGCTCTAAGTAGTTTTTCTATTCCATTTGTGACGGTGGGTGCAATTGTAAACTATGATATCTACCTGAAATATGCACTTTTTTCTAACAAAACCTATCCCATACCATAAATATGTTATCAGACTGTCATCTGATGAGTTTTTTTATTGGTTAGGGGCTATAAATATCTTAGTTTAGCCGAATTGGTGATAGCTACTGGTGTTGGTGGACAAATAAAAGATGGTGGATTATGCTAATGTGTTTTTAGGTAATAGATGTACATCTTTACATATTGTGTCTTCCCTGTAAAACATTTTAAAAATCGGACATGTTGACTGGATTCACAAGATCTGTGTCTTTCATTAGCTGTATTGGACTTTAATGTGTGAAAGTTAAATATTTAAAAAAAATATTTTTTTTGAATTTCGCGGCACTGGTTTTTCAGTGGGGGTGGGGGGGGAGTGCCGCTAGCGGCACTCTCATCCTAGACAGGTTAATGCGCAATATTGATATAACCATAATCTCGAAGTTAACTAAGAATACGTGATGATATGTTGTGTGGTCCTCCCACTACGATTTATCAGGAAAGCATGCAGATTAGGCTACAGATTAAATAAATGTTGAACTTCACAGGGTGGTGAAAGTCCAAGGTGATGAGATTGATGCTCCTTTTCAATAAATACCAAGGGTCTTATTCTGGTGACATGATCATCGATGCTTGATTGCCATTTGACAAATAAAAATGATCTCGCTTTTGTGTTCATAATAATCTCATCATGGAGGCTGTTTGAGCCAATAACCGACTGTATTTCAGACACAGACCCAGACCAATATTCCTCCTACAATCAAAGTTTACAGTTGGCACCATGTATTGGGGCAGGGAGCGTTTTCCTGCCATCTGCCAGACCTAGATTCGTCCGTTGGACCAGGTGGTGAAGTGTGATTCATCACTCCAGAGAAGGCTTTTCTACTGCTCCAGAGTCCAATGGCGGGGAGCTTTACACCCATCAAGCCAACGCTTGGCATTGCGCATAGAGATTTTAGGCTTGCGTGAGGGTGCTCGGCCATAGAAATCTATTTCATGAAGTTCCCAATGAACAGTTCTTGTGGTGATGTTGCTTCCAGAGGCAGTTTGGAACTCGGTAGGGAATGTTGCAACCGAGGACAGACCATTTTTATGCCCTTTAACACTCGGTGGTCCCATTCTGTGAGCTTGTGTGGCCTACCACTTCGCTGTTTTTTGCTCCTAGACGTTTCCACTTCACAGTAACATCACTTACAGTTGACTTGGGCAGCGCATACATTTGACGAACTGACTTGTTGGAAAGGTGGCATCCTATGACAGTGCCGCGTTGAAAGTCACTGAGCTCTTCAGTAAGGCCATTCTATTGCCAATGCTTGTCTATGGAGATTGCATGGCTGTGTGCTCGATTTTATACACCTGTCAGCAACGGGTGTGGCTGAAATAGCCTAATCCACAATTTGAAGGGGTGTCCAATCTTATGTATATATAGTGTATATTAAAAACACTATTGTATATTAAAAACACAATTAAATATTAAGTGAATTAACTTCTTGCAACTATAGGGGGTGCTGTTCCGCATTAGCATATTTGGGTCTCCAAATTAAACTGCCTCGTGCTAAATTCTTGATCGTACAATATGCATATTATTGTTATTATTGGATAGAAAACACCTTCTAGTTTCTATAGAAGTTGGAATTTTGTCTCTGAGTGGTACAGAACAATATCTACAGCACTTTTCATGACAGGGGTCAGATTTCAGAAATTTTTACCCCTGATCTGGAGTCTGTTTTTAAGGCGACAGTGAATGCTATGAAGAAACCGACACTGCCTACGTCTTCCTCTGGGTGTCTGTACGTCATCACGTTTTGAATGGAGTCTATTGCACAATCCCAGCCATTATAAAACCACAAAATGTATAGGGACCGCCCTTTCTCGTCGCGCGCCTGAAGCGTGAAGGACATCGGACTTGCCTCATTCCAAATCCTTGTCTAACCAGCAATATTTCTCCGGTCATGTTTTCAGTCGTTATAGTTGTTAAAAACATCATAATGTAGTTAATTTGAACCGTTTTATAGCAATTTATATCCGTTTAGTGCGATTTTGAGGAATTTCTTTGTTGTGCACTCTGAAACTTTGGACACGTTTTGGGGTCCCGTTCGATCGTTAGTGGATATTTCGAAGGACAGAGGACATCTATCGACCAAAAGACGTTTATAACATAGAAAGGATACATTGCCCAAGAATATGATGGAAGAACAGCTCAAAGTAAGCAATATTTAATATGATAAATCGTTGTTCTGTCGAAATATTTTAAACGCATATTTCGCCATTTTGTTTGGTATAGCTTCACTTGGCGAACCCTGTATTGAAAAGTAAGGATAATTTTAAAAATGTAAATCAGCGGTTGCATTAAGAACTAATTTGTCTTTCGATTCCTGTCAACCCTGTATTTTTTAGTCAAGTATATGATTAGCTTTCGATTAAACTAGATCACTCTGAAAGCTGACGTTCCTCATTTTGAGGCTTGAGTTGTGACTATTTCCATTGTATAACCACGGTTTTGTATGGCTAAATATGCACCTTTTCGAACAAACTGTATATGTATGTTGTAAAATGATGTTACAGGAGTGTCATCGGAAGAATTCTGAGAAGGTTAGTGAAAAAATTAATATATTTTGGCGGTGATTACGTTATAGCGCTCTTTGGCTGGAATCGATGCTCTGGTAACGTTTGCACATGTGGTATGCTAACTTATCGATTTATTGTGTTTTCGCTGAAAAACGCTTAGAAAATCTGAAATATGGTCTGAAATCACAAGAACTGGGTCTTTCCATTGCTATGCTTTGTCTATTTTTATGAAATGTTTTATGATGAGTAAATTGGTCATACACGTTGCTCTATCTAGTAATTCTAGTCGATTTGTGATGGTCGGTGCAATTGTAAACTGTGATTTCTACCTGAAATATGCACTTTTTTCTAACAAAAACTATCCTATACCATGAATATGTTATCAGACTGTCATCTGATGGTTTTTTTTATAGGTTATTGGCTATCAATATCTTAGTTGAGCCGAATTGGTGATAGCACCTGAAGGAGTAAGAAACTGATGGAGTTAGAATAGTGGTGTATTTTGCTAACGTGTTTAGCTAATAGATTTACATATTTTGTCTTCCCTGTAAAACATTTTAAAAATCTGAAATGGTGGCTTTATTCACAAGATCTGTATCTTTCATCTGGTGTCTTGGACTTGTGATTTAATGATATTTAGATGCTACTATCTACTTGTGAAGCTATGCTAGCTATGCTAATCAGTGTGTGGGGGGGGTGGGGGGTGATCCCGGACCCGGGGTAGAGGCTCGTGAAAGGTTAATAACTTAAAGTGAATTATGAATGAAAATTATTTTATTCATAACACAATAACATACATTCAGAAATCAAATTAAAGCAGAGAAAGTGAGAAATAGTTTCAAGTGTGATAAAACATACGATTACGACGAGTTCGGCACACCCCTAGTGTGTAGTCATGAGTGAGACATCTGTTCTGCTCTCATAACATTGTGTGGTTACATGCACAAAAGAATGCTATTATTTTGGATAGTGTCACGATCGTGTGGAGGAGAGACGGACCAAAACGCAGCATGAGGAAAATAAGCCATCTTCTTTTAATTAAACGAACGAAGATGAACATGAAACGAAAACACTATTACAAACAAACAAAACAACAAATGATCGTGAAGCTAAATAACGCAAGTGCCCAGACGAGCAACAAACGTTAAACAAGACAACTACCCACAAAAGCCTACTGCCTATGACTACCTTAAATATGGCTCCCAATCAGAGACAAATGAATGACAGCTGTCTCTGATTGAGACCCAATCTAGGCAGCCATAGACATAACTAGACAACCTCACAATTATCTATCCCATACACAATACAACACCCATAGACTAAACAAAACACACACAACATACAATGCCCACCCCAACTCACGCCCTGACCAACTAAACATAATCAAAATAACATAAAAATAGGTCAGGAACGTGACATAACCCCCCCCCTCAAGGTGCGTACTCCGAACGCACCACCAAAAGTCTAGGGGAGGGTCTGGGTGGGCATCTGTCCACGGTGGTGGCTCCGGCTCTGGACGCTGTCCCCACACCACCATAGTCACTCCCCGCTTCCGTATCCCCCCCCCAATGACCACCCTCCAACTAAACCCACCTAACTGAAGGGGCAGCATCGGGATAAGGGGCAGCACCAGGATAAGGGGCAGCACCAGGATAAGGGGCAGCTCCGGACTGAGGGACGGCAGCTCCGGACTGAGGGACGGCAGCTCCGGGCTGAGGGACGGCAGCTCCGGGCTGAGGGACGGCAGCTCCGGGCTGAGGGACGGCAGCTCCGGGCTGAGGGACGGCAGCTCCGTGCTGAGGGACGGCGGATCCTGGCTGGACGGCGGATCCTGGCTGGACGGCTCTGGCTGGTCATGGCTGGCTGACGGCTCTGGCTGGTCATGGCTGGCTGACGGCTCTGGCTGGTCATGGCTGGCTGACGGCTCTGGCTGGTCATGGCTGGCTGACGGCTCTGGCTGGTCATGGCTGGCTGAAGGCTCTGGCTGGTCATGGCTGGCTGAAGGCTCTGGCTGATCCGGTCTGGCGGAAGGCTCTGGCTGATCCGGTCTGGCGGAAGGCTCTGGCTGATCCGGTCTGGCGGAAGGCTCTGGCTGATCCGGTCTGGCGGAAGGCTCTGGCTGATCCGGTCTGGCGGAAGGCTCTGGCTGATCCGGTCTGGCGGAAGGCTCTGGCTGATCCGGTCTGGCGGAAGGCTCTGGCTGATCCGGTCTGGCGGAAGGCTCTGGCTGATCCGGTCTGGCGGAAGGCTCTAGCGGCTCCTGTCTGGCGGACGGCTCTAGCGGCTCCTGTCTGGCGGACGGCTCTGTAGGCTCATGGCAGACGGGCGGCTTTGCAGGCTCATGGCAGACGGGCGGCTTTGCAGGCTCATGGCAGACGGACAGTTCAGACGGCGTATGGCAGACGGGCAGTTCAGACGCCGCTGGGCAGACGGGCAGTTCAGGTGCCGCTGGGCAGACGGGCAGTTCAGGCGCCGCTGGGCAGACGGGCAGTTCAGGCGCCGCTGGGCAGACGGGCAGTTCAGGCGCTGCTGGGCAGACGGGCAGTTCAGGCGCCGCTGGGCAGACGGGCAGTTCAGGCGCCGCTGGGCAGACGGGCAGTTCAGGCGCCGCTGGGCAGACGGCAGACTCTGGCCGGCTGAGACGCACTGTAGGCCTGGTGCGTGGTACCGGAACTGGAGGTACCGGGCTGAGGGCACGCACCTCAGGGCGAGTGCGGGGAGAAGGAACAGTGCGTACAGGGCTCTGGAGACGCACAGGAGGCTTGGTGCGTGGTGCCAGAACTGGAGGCACTGGGCTGGAGACACGCACCATAGGGAGAGTGCGTGGAGGAGGAACAGGGCTCTGGAGATGCACTGGAAGCCTGGTGCGTGGTGTAGGCACTGGTGGTACTGAGCTGGGGTGGGAAGGTGGCGCCGGATATACCGGACCGTGAAGGAGGACACGTGCTCTTGAGCACCGAGCCTCCCCAACCTTACCAGGTTGAATGGTCCCCGTAGCCCTGCCAGTGCGGCGAGGTGGAATAGCCCGCACTGGGCTATGCAGGCGAACCGGGGACACCACCTGTAAGGCTGGTGCCATGTACACCGGCCCGAGGAGACGTACTGGAGGCCAGATACGTTGGGCCGGCTTCATGGCACTCGGCTCGATGCCCAACCTAGCCCTCCCAGTGCGGCAAGGTGGAATAGCCCGCACTGGGCTAAGCACGCGTACTGGGGACACCGTGCGCTTTACCGCATAACACGTTGTCTGACCAGTACGACGCTCTCTCACTCCACGGCAAGCCCGGGGAGTTGGCTCAGGTATCCAACCCGGCTTCGCCACACTCCCCTTTAGCCCCCCCCCCAAGAAATTTTTGGGTGTTACTTACGGGCTTTTCAGGCTTCCGTGCAAGACGCGTCCCCTCATAACTCCGGTTCTTCACTCCGGTAGCCTCTGCTCTCCTCAGCGCCTCCAGCTGTTCCCATGGGAGGCGATCCCTTCCAGCCAGGATCTCCTCCCATGTGTAGCAACCTTTACCGTCCAAAACATCCTCCCATGTCCACGAGTCCTGTTTACTTTGCCGCTGTTGTTGGTTCCGCTCACGCTGCTTGATCCTGTTGTGGTGGGTAGTTCTGTCACGATCGTGTGGAGGAGAGACGGACCAAAACGCAGCATGAGGAAAATAAGCCATCTTCTTTTAATTAAACGAACGAAGATGAACATGAAACGAAAACACTATTACAAACAAAGAAAACAACAAATGATCGTGAAGCTAAATAACGCAAGTGCCCAGACGAGCAACAAACGTTAAACAAGACAACTACCCACAAAAGCCTACTGCCTATGACTACCTTAAATATGGCTCCCAATCAGAGACAAATGAATGACAGCTGTCTCTGATTGAGACCCAATCTAGGCAGCCATAGACATAACTAGACAACCTCACAATTATCTATCCCATACACAATACAACACCCATAGACTAAACAAAACACACACAACATACAATGCCCACCCCAACTCACGCCCTGACCAACTAAACATAATCAAAATAACATAAAAATAGGTCAGGAACGTGACAGATAGTCAAATTATTATAATAGTTCGATTAAAACGTTTACATGCTTTGCAAGAACGATTTCCCTATTAATTCTGTCTACATGGACATTAATTCTGTCTACATCTAAATAAACACTACCACAGCGAACATGCTATTTTTTGGAAGCAAATTTTATTCTACTTCTAAGACATTCAGTTGTTCCCGAACACACTTCTCGAGCTAAAGAAAGAGGCTTGCAGATCAAATGCACTGCTGGAACGTCGATTAAGGTGTTCACATGTCCTAATTTGGGTCAATACAGACCACGTGTCCTGACTACAACAACAAACAACTTGGTCGGGCATCGATCCCTGGTATCATAAACACACAAAGAAACATTTGTGGAATGATGTTTAACACAGCCCTAAAATGATCTGCCCCATTCAAAATGTGTAGAATTCTGGGAAATTAGCATTAAAACGACAACATTTTCTTTCCGCCAACAAGAGGGGTGTGAACAGTTTGGGACCACATGGGTTGCGAGGTTGCTGATAAATGACAAGATCCATCTGGACAATTGTCACCAAGGAAATGTGTGTGATCGGACCTTTTCAAACAGTACTTGAGTACCTAGGCCTATAGGATCCTATGGTTCTAACGATGAACTTAGCTTTAGGATGCTTTTGGGAAACCGGGACCTGATGGGAACCACTGGCCTGTGCCACAACATTTGTACAATCAAAACGAACTATTTACATTTGTCATTTTATTAATCAATCAATAAATCAAATGTATTTATAAATCCCTTTTCACATCAGCCGATGTCACAAAGTGCTATACAGAAACCAAGCCTAAAACCCCAAACAGCAAGCAATGCAGATGTAGAAGCACGGTGGCTAGGAAAAACTCCCTGGAAAGGCAGGAACCTAGGAAGAAACCTGGAGAGGAACCAGGCTCTGAGAGGTTGCCAGTCCTCTTCTGGCTGTGCCAGGTGGAGATTATAACAGTACAAGATGTTAAAACGTTCACATATGACCAGCAGTGTCAAATAATAATAATAATCACAGTGGTTGTAGAGGGTGCAACAAGTCAGCACCTCAGGAGTAAACCGATCACTCAGAGTTAGAGACAGCAGGTGTGGCAGCGAGAGAGAGTCGGAAACAGCAGGTCCGGGACAAGGTAGCACGTCCGGTGAACAGGTCAGGGTTCCATAGACGCAGGCAGAACAGTTAACTTGAACACGACCAGGTGGACAGCAAGAAGTCATCAGGTCAAGTAGTCCTAGGGCTGAGAGAGAGAGAGTTAGAGGCACTGTACACGGACAAGTTAAACCAGGCCAGAACTTGTCCGTGTAAACCAATTTCAGTTTCCAATCTCTCCAAAAGAATGTGGTGATCGATGGTATCAAAAGCAGCACTACGGTCTAGGAGCACAAGGACAGATGCAGAGCCATGGTCTGATGCCATTTAAAGGTAATTTACCACCATCACGAGTGCAGTCTCAGTGCTGTGATGGGGTCTAAAACCAGACTGAAGCGTTTTGTATACATTGTTAGTCTTCAGGAAGGCAGTGAGTTGTTGCGCAACAGCTTGTTCAACATTTTTTGAGAGGAATGGGAGATTCGATATAGGCCGATTAGTTTTTAAAATATTTTCTGGGTCAAGGTTTGGCTTTTTCAAGAGAGGCTTTATTACTGCCACTTTTAGTGAGTTTGGTACACATCCGGTGAATAGGGAGCCCTTTATTATGTTCAACATAGGAGGGCCAAGCACAGGAAGCAGCTCTTTCAGTAGTTTAGTTGGAATAGGGTCCAGTATGCAGCTTGAAGGTTGAGGCCATGACTATTTTCATCAATGTGTCAAGAGATATAGTATTAAAAAATACTTTAGGGTCTCCCTTGATCCTAAGTACTGGCAGTGTTGTGCAGACTCAGGACAACTGAGCTTTGGAGAAATACGCAAATTTAAAAAGGAGTCGGTAATTTGCTTTCTAATGACCGTGATCTTTTCATCAACGAAGTTCGTGAATTTATCACTGCTGAAGTGAAAGCCATCCTCTCTTGGGGAATGTTGCTTTTTAGTTAGCTTTGCGACAGTATCAAAAATACATTTTAGATTGTTCTTATTCTCTTCAATTAAGTTGGAAAAATAGGATGATCGCGCAGCAGTGAGGGCTCTTCGATATTGCACGGTACTGTCTTTCCAAGCTGGTCGGAAGAATTACAGTTTGTTATAGCGCCTTTTTCTTTTCCAATTTTCTGGATGCTTCAGGGCTCGGGTATTTTCTGTTTACCAGGGAGCTAGTTTCTTATGAGCTAGTGTCTTATTTTTTTGTTTTTAGGGGTGTGACTGCATCTAGGGTATTATGCAAGGTTACATTTAGTTCCTCAGTTAGGTGGTTTTGTGATAGGGGGCAGCATTTTCACTTTTGGATGAATTGCGTGCCCATAGTGAACTGCCTACTACTCTTTCCCAGATGCTAATATATGCATATTATTATTACTATTGGATATAAAAGACTCTGAAGTTTCTAAAACTGTTTGAATTATGTCTGTGAGTATAACAGAACTCATATGGCAGGCAAAAACCTGAGAAATATTCCAAACAGGAAGTGAGAATTCTGAGGCTGGTGGATGTTCAACTCATCACCTTTTCAATTCCCTGTAAGATATGGATCTGTTTGCACTTCCTACGCCTTCCACTAGATGTCAACAGTTTGTAGAACGTGGAATGAAGCCTCTGCTGTGATGTTGAGTCGAACGGGAGGTGTTTCAGTCAGTGGTCTGGCAGAATGCCAGTTGCTGGTCATGCGCATTACACATGATATCGCCTTGCGTTCCATTTCTTCTAGAGACACAAAGGAGTTCTCCGGTTGGAACGTTATTGGATAGTTATGATAACAATATCCTGAAGATTGATTTTCTACTTAGTTTGACAAGTTTATTCGACCGGTTATATAACTTTTTGAAGTTTTCGTCCGAGTTCACCTGCATCTGCGCAAGCGTTTGGACATGTGCACTAAACATGCTAGCAAAAGTTGCTACTTAGACATAAGTAATGGACATTATCGAACAACACAACAATTTATTGTGGAACAAGGATTCCTGGGAGTGCTTTCTGATGAAGATCATAAAAGGTAAGAGAATATTTATGATGTAATTTCGTATTTCTATTGACTCCAACATAGCGGAGAAATGTTGTTATTTTTGTGCGCCGTCTCAGATTATTGCATGGTGTGCTTTTTACGTAAAGTTTTTTTTTTAAATCTGACACAGCGGTTGCATTAAGAACAAGTGTATCTTTACTTCCATGTAAAATATGTGTCTTTCATCAAAGTTTATGATGAGTATTTCTGTTATTTGATGTGGCTCTCTGCAATTTCTCCGGATATTTTGGAGGCATTTCTGAACATGGCGCCAATATAAACCGAGATTTGTGGATATAAATATGCACATTATCGAACAAAACATACATGTATTGTGTAACATGATGTCCTATGAGTGTTATCTGATGAAGATCATCAAAGGTTAGTGATTTAATTTTATCTCTATTTCTGCTTTGTGTGACTACTATCTTTTGCTGGGAAAATGGCTGTGTTTTTCTGTGGCTATGTACTGAGCTAACATAATTGTTTGGTGTGCTTTCCCCGTAAATCCTTTTTGGCTTTTGGCCAAGTGGGACGACGCTACTATCCCATATATCACAGAGAAGTTAACCAATTGTTGTACTCTAACCTCCTTGGGTAGGTGTAGGAGGTCTGGAAGGGCATCTAGAAATCTACGGGTTGTCCGAGAATTTATAGCACGGCTTTTGATGATCCTTGGTTGGGGTCTGAGCAGCTTATTTGTTGTGACTGTAAATGTAATAAAATGGTGATCCGATAGTCCAGGATTATGCCGTAAAAAAATTAAGATCTACAATATTTATTCCACGGGACAAAACTAGATCCAGAGTATGACTGTGGCAGTGAGTAGGTCCGGAGACATGTTGGACAAAACCCACTGTGTCGATGATGCCTCCGAAAAGCCTTTGAGTGGGACTGAGGACTTTTCCATGTGAATATTAAAGTCCCAAAATATTAAAATATTATCTGCCATGACTAGAAGGTCCTATAGGAACTCAGTAAAGGAACGCTGTATACAGCCCAGGAGGCCTGTAAACAGTAGCTAAAAAAAGTGATTGAGGAGGCTGCATCGATTTCATGACTAGAAGCTCAAAAGACGAAAACAGTCATTTTTGGGGGGGTAAATTTAAATTTGCTATGGTAAATGTTAGCAACACATCCATGCTTTTGCAGGATGCCCGGGGGATATGGTCACTAGTGTAACCAGGAGGAGAGGCCTCATTCAACATAGTAAATTCATCAGGCTTAAGCCATGTTTCAGTCAGGCCAATCACATCAAGATTATGATCAGTTCATTGACTATAACTGCCTTGGAAGTGAGGAATCTAACATTAAGTAGCCCTATTTGAGATGTGAGATATCACAATCTCTTTCAATAATGACAGGAATGGAAGAGAGCTTTATTCCAGTGAGATTGCTAAGGCGAACACCGCCATGTTTAGTTTTGCCCAAGCTAGATCAAGGCACGGCCTCAATGGGGATAGCTGAGCTGACTACACTGACTGTACTTGTGGCAGACTCCATTTACAGCCTGCTGCCTGGTCTGCACCCTCTCATTGTGGAGCTAGAGGAGCTCGAGCCCTGTCTATGTTCATAGATGAGAGCACCCCTCCAGCTAGGATGGAGTCCGTCACTCCTCAGCAGGCCAGGCTTGGTCCTGTTTGTGGGTGAGTCCCAGAAATAGGGCCAATTATCTACAAATTCTATCTTCTGGGATGGGCAGAAAACAGTTTTTAACCAGCGATTGAGTTGTGAGACTCTACTGTAGAGCTCATCAATCCCCATAACTGGGAGGGGGCCAGAGACAATTACTCGATGCCGACATCTTTCTAGCTGATTTACACGCTGAAGCTTTGTTACGCTTGGTGACCTTTGACTGTTTCACCCTAATATCGTTGGTGCTGACGTGGATAACAATATCCCTTTGCTCTCTACACTCGCCAGTTTTAGCCTTAGCCAGCACCATCTTCAGATTAGCCTTAACGTTGGGAGCCCTACCCCCTGGTAAATAGTGTATGATCGCTGGATGATTCTTTTTAAGTCAAATACTGCGGGTAATGGAGTCCCAATGACTAGGGTGTTCAATTTGTCAGAACTAATGGCGGGAGGCTTCGGTGTCTCAGACCCCGTAACGGGTCTAGGAGAGACCAGAGAAGACTCGGCCTCTGACTCTGACTCGTTGCTTAAAAACTTCTTGAGGATAGGGTGCAGATTTTTCACTTAGGGAAAAATAGCGTGCCCAATTTCAACTTCGTTCTACTCATCCCCAGAATATAAGTTATGCATATTATTAGTAGATTTGGATAGAAAACACTCTGAAGTTTCTAAAACTGTTTGAATCATATCTGTAAGTATAACAGAACTTATAAAGCAGTCAACACCCTGAGGACTAACTTTTTTTTTTTAAGTCACTGTCTGTTCAAAGGGTTATTATGGGCAGGCCAGAATTCTAATCACTACCCTCACAGTTCCTACTGCTTCCACTGGATGTCGCCAGTGTATGGAAATAGGTTGAAGTTATTCTTTTGAACAATGAGGAAGAAATACACCAGGAAGTAAAGTGACGTCTTGTGTTTCGTTTGATTGTTGCGCAAGACTTGAAAAGTAGCTTGAGGTTGTTGATGTCCTGTATTGAAAACAGATTGACCCGTCTTCAATTTGATCGATTATTAACGTTTACAAATACCTTAAGTTGTATTACAAAAGTACTTTGAAATGTTTTGGCAAAGTTTAGAGGTAATTTTTTAGATATTTTGTAGTGACATTCTTCAAAGGGGAAGCTGTTTTTTCTGGATCAAACGGGACAGATAAATGGACAATTTGGACATATATGGACGGAATTAATCGAACAAAAGGACCATTTGTGATGTTTATGGGACATATTGGAGTGCCAACAAAAGAATCTCGTCAAAGGTAATGCGTGTTTTATATTTTATATCTGCGTTTTGAGTAGCGCCGGCATGGTTGAAATATGCTAATGGTAATGAAATATGCTACATTCTCTTGTTGACATTTTGCTATCATCAGATAATAGCATCTTATGCTTTCGCCGAAAAGCCTTTTTGAAATCTGACATGTTGGCTGGATTCACAACGAGTGTAGCTTTAATTTAGTATCTTATATGTGTGATTTAATGAAAGTTTGATTTTATATAATTTTTTTGAATCTGGCGCTCTACATTTTCAATGGCTATTGGCCAGGTGGGACGCAAGCGTCCCGCTATCCCAGAGAGGTTAATGTGGAGAACCGGTTGAAAGTTTGTCGGCTGAATGAGCGACACCGTTTGAGCATTCCTACAGAATTTCCTCCAGAAGCCATGAGAAAATTGTCCGGCTGATATACTACTATCTGTATTTATTGGTGGCACAGACGATGTTTCATCCTTTCCTACACTTAAATCACCCTTGCCTAATGATTGCGTCTGAAGCTGTGCTTGCAACACGGCTATCCTCACCATAAGGCGATCGTTCTCCTGTATATTATGAGTACATCGACTGCAATTAGAGGCATAATGTTACTACTTAGCGTCGGCTGGTGGAGGTCCTGTAGAACCATGTCCAGATAAAGCATCTGGGGTGAAAACCGTAAAGTTGGCAGGTAGCAAAGTAACGTTAGCAACAAACAGCACGTAAACAAATCCACAAGTTGTAACCGGAAATGGTGTGCAGTTATGTCCCAAAGTATTTGGACAGTGATACATTTTTTGTTGTTTTGGCTCCGTAGTCCAGCAGTTTGGATTTGAAATGCTACATACCATCAGGTTTAATTTGTCATTTTGGAATTACTTTTATTGTAATGAATAGATTACATTTCAAAAGACTTCTAAAGATGTCTACATGAATGTGGATGCTACCTACCATGATTACAGACAATCATGAATGAATTGTGAATAATGAGAGGGAGAAAGTTAGACATGTCTTGGGGGTATGATCTTTGATCCTCTAACTTTCTCACTCATCATAAATATGACTCCTTTAATTTATATTGTGCCCAAATTATCTGAAACAACCAAAACAGTATCACTTCAAATTCAAAGTGCTATCGTACAGACCCAAAAACCAAACAAAAATGGGTCACTGTCCAAATACTTTTGGACCTTACTGTATAACTTAAGTCTTAGAATTTTGAATGTGGTGCTTACATGGGTTTAATTCAAAGACTATCAATATTATTTTCAGTAGAATCAAGCAGAACACTGGTAGGAGTCATCCAGCGAGGCCCATTGTGAAGCTTACATGGATGTGAGGCTACTGTGAGGTTGAGGGGTCCCTGGAACCTGGGATGTCCCTGTGAAAAGTCCCCATTGGTGTGGCTCTCCAAGTAGCTCTGGCCCTTTCCAAGCGGACCTGAATGGCGTCTTGACGAGGCACACGGGTTATCCTCCTTGCAGGCATTCCTCCTCATCATCATTCATAGTGGGGATCCTAATAAAACACTCAAAAATGTATCAGGTCAACATTTGCTTCTCCCCAAAGGTCTCTCATTCTTTGAGACCACCCTTGTAATAGCAAAAAAAACGAAGTAAACAAATAAATCAGTCAAGTCATTTATATGCATACAATTAAATTCTGAACTTTACTTTAAAGCCTCACCTACCCCAAATTGAGAGATATTAAAGGGGAATTTTAACATTTATGGCCTTTATCACTCTTACCTAGATTGTAGTTTCCCCCAACTATTTTTGATATGTTGCGCAATAACCGAGATTATTGGTATTATTGGTATCACCAACAAACACCTACCCAAAGGCAGTGGTGGGCCGTCAGGGCCAGCAAGGCCTTCTCTGCTGGCCTAAACATCATGAGAATATAAAAAAAATTCAAATATATTTTCCCACAAATATGTATTAAATTATTCCCCAGAGTAAGAGTTATACTCTTCATTTCATAGCTTTCCTCTTGGTTGCACTGCTTCCAGCCCCAGGTTGAGATTTGGAGGGCTGGTCTTTATGTTAGATCTTTTATCCAATCATATTCAGCCATCATGTCTTGCCAGGGGTCTAAAATCTGCCCTCATGCCTTCAGAATCAACAGTGCGGGCGCTTGTAGCTTAAAGTGAATGGAAATGAAAATTTAGTGTCAACCAATCAGCTTTAGAGTAGGCTATTGTACGCCTGCTGGCTGGCTCCAGTGTTACACAGGAACACAGCTGTATCACCGCCTGGTACGGCAACTGCTCCGCCCACAACCGTAAGGCTCTCCAGAGGGTAGTGAGGTCTGCACAACGCATCACCGGGGGCAAACTACCTGCCCTCCAGGACACCTACACCACCCGATGTCACAGGAAGGCCATAAAGATCACCAAGGACAACAACCACCCAAGCCACTGCCTGTTCACCCCGCTATCATCCAGAAGGCGAGGTCAGTACAGGTGCATCAAAGCAGGGACCGAGAGACTGAAAAACAGCTTTTATCTCAAGGCCATCAGACTGACCTTTTCTCAATACAGGGGGTGCTGTTTCCACTTTGGAAAATATTGTCTCCAAATTAAACTGCCTCATACTCAATTCTTGCTCGTACAATATGCATATTATTATTACTATTGGATAGAAAACAATCTCTAGTTTCTAAAACCGTTTGAATTATGTCTGTGGGTGAACCAGAACTCTTTCTACAGCGAAAATCATGACAGGACATGCGAAGGTCTGAAAACTAGGCTCTGATCTCGGATCAGTTTAAAGCTCTGTGTGTGCCCTATGGATCGAAATGAACTGCACCCGCCTTCCCCTGGATGTCAGTAACCAATGAGAAGTGGAATGGTGTTACGTATTCTACGTATTTCTCAGAGCTTATAAAAGGGCAAGGAACGAGGTGCGCTCTCTTTTCGACTTCTGCCATTAGGCAACGCAAGACCCCAGGATAGCATTTTGAAACGCTCAGTTATCGGCCTTAGATATGTCCGTCTGTAATTTAATTCGGTATAGGTGTTAGAAACATCATAACGAAGTTATTTGAAACCGATTTATATCAGTTTATGCGAGTATATTGCTATTTTCGGAATTTTCGTAGTATTGCGTTTGAGGATTTGGACATGTGTGTGCCACGTAGCTACTGTTAGCTGCTAGTTCCGAAGTTGAAGAGGACGTTTTACAACAAAGCAACGATTCTTTTGGACAAAAGGATACCTTGCCAAAGATTCTGATGGAAGCTCGTCCAAAAGTAAGAACTATTTATGATTTTATTCCGTATTTATGTGGAAAAATGTAAACGCATTTTTCGGCCAATATTGCGGCACTAGTCTGGCTGTAACGCACACTGTATGTCTAGTAACGTTAATTTTAAAAATCTAAATCAGCGGTTGCATTAATAACCAATGCATCTTTCATTAGCTGTCCAACCTGTATTTTTTTAGTCAATCTAATCGATAAATAATCGTAAACTTAGGTGCCCTTCCAAGATGGCGCCGGCCAGAATGCATGCCATGTTTTGACTGATTACATAGCATAACCACGATTTGTGATGCTAAATATGCACATTTTCGAACAAACTCTATATGCATTGTGTAATATGATGTTACAGGACTGTCATCTGAAGAATTCTGAGAAGGTTAGTGAAAAAATTAATATATTTTGGTGGTGATAACGTTATCGCGCTTTTTGCCTTGAATCAATGCTGGGGTGATGTTAGCTCATGTGGTATGCTAATCTAACGATATATTGTGTTTTCGCTGTAAAACACTTAGAAAATCTGAAACATTGTCTGGATTCACAAGATGTTGGGCTTTCATTTGCTGTATGCTGTGTATTTTTCAGAAATGTTTTAGGATGAGTATTTTGGTAATTGACGTCGGTCTCTGTAATTATTCCGGCTGCTTCCAACGCTATTTCAGATTGCAGCTGCAATGTAGAACTGTGATTTATACCTGAAATATGCACATTTTTCTAAAAAAACATATGCTATACCATAAATATGTTATCAGACTGTCATCTTATGAAGTTGTTTCTTGGTTAGTGGCTATATATATCTTTATTTAGTCGAAATTGTGATAGCTGCCCATGCAGGAAAAAAATGGTGGAGAAAAAAAAGTTGTGTCTTTTGCTATCGTGGTTAGCTAATAGATTTACATATTGTGTCTTCCCTGTAAAACATTTTAAAAATCAGAAATGATGGCTGGATTCACAAGATCTGTATCTTTCATCTGGTGTCTTGGACTTGTGATTTAATGATATTTAGATGCAAGTATTTACTTGTGACGCTATGCTAGGCTATGCTAGTCAGCTTTTTTTACTGTGGGGGGTGCTCCCGGATCCGGGATGAGTACCAAGTAAAAGTTAAACAGTCACCACTAACATTTAGCGGCCGCTGCCAACATACTGACTCAACTCCAGCCACTTTAATAATAGGAATTGATGGAAATTATGTAAAAATTTACCACTAGCCACTTTAAACAATACCACTTAATATAATGTTTACATACCCTACATTACTCATCTCATATGTATATACTGTACTCTATATCATCTACTGCATCTTGCCATCTTTATGTAATACATGTATCACTAGCCACTTTAAACTATGCCACTTTATGTTTACATACCCTACATTACTCATCTCATATGTATATACTGTACTCTATACCATATACTGCATCTTGCCTATGCCGTTCTGTACCATCACTCATTCATATATCTTTATGTACATATTCATTATCCCTTTACACTTGTGTGTATAAGGTAGTAGTTGTGGAATTGTTAGGTTAGATTACTTGTTGGTTATTACTGCATTGTCGGAACTAGAAGCACAAGCATTTCGCTACACTCGCATTAACATCTGCTAACCATGTGTATGTGACAAATAACATTTGTTTTGATTTGATTTGATTTGAGAGGCAGGTCCTATGGGCAGGTCTATGCAGAACCTCAGAACTAGGAAACTGAATTTGATAAACTAATTAATTTGCGTACTACTAAGCTGTTTTTTCAACCCACAATGGCGGAAGGAGGAGAAGATATCGATTTGGTCGAGGATATAATTATAACGCCATTCTCAAGACAAACTTTTCAAGAAAAGTTAGACATTGTAAGGAGAGGTCGCCCAACGCCGACGCTACAAAGCCTGTCACAGGCGGGAAAGGGGTTCGTTCGCCACTTTCAAAGTTCCAACTACGAGCGCTATCAATGGCTCACAGGCTCCGAGAAGCACTGCAAACTGTACTGCTGGGAATGCCTATTATTTGCAAGTGATCGATTTGGTGTTTGGAGCCACACTGGCTTTGCAAACTTGAGTTGTCTAACCAAGGCAGCAACGAGACACCAAAGTACGGCTGGGCACTTACAAGCAATGCTGCTTTTGAAAACTTTTGGGGACACCCGAGTAGATCTACAGCTCAACGAACAAGTGCGCAGGGCAACGGAGCTGCACAATGAAAAGGTGAAGAAAAATAGGGAAATATTGAAAAGACTCATTGATTGTGTCATGTTTTTGGGTAAACAGGAACTTTCATTTAGGGGACACGATGAAAGTGCTGACTCCACAAACAAAGGGAACTACGCAACGCCTGGTTATACTGCGTTTCTGTCTAAATGTATAGTGTCTAGGAACCATGGCATCATAATGATGGTAATACGTGGTGGATTAATTCGGGTGGGACTGTGTAGGACCTCACTGAAGGCCCAGGCCCCAGGCCCACGGCACGCCACTGCCCAAAGGTCATTATAATAAAATGAGATATTAAACTAGTTTTATTGGTATTATTGGTATCACCAACAAACACCTACCCGAAGGTCATTATAATAAAATGAGATAATAAACTCGTTTTTGCATGTTATACTGTCAGTGCACAGAGCTACAGGCATGTGGACTTGAGTAGGAATGGTAGCCAAAAGGTGTCCCAAGCTCATGATTACTGTTATTTTCAGTGAAAATGTAATGCAATTCTGATACAGAGGGAATTAGTGTTCCAACAAAGTAGTGCAATTGGTGATTAATGGAACTAGAGGCTATAGCAGCCACTGTAGACCAGGTGGGTAGAATTCAATATTTGTTTTCAGTCTTTTAGACTAAAATATATAATAGGGAATACGTTGTATACCAATGACTAGGAATCAAACAGAAGCCCCTTGTACAAAAAGGCTTACCCACGTTTTCCACTGGTTACCGTTCTTCACGTGGTTCTCTACGATTGCGTTCAAAGTTAAGGTAATCCAGAAAGATATGCCTGCCTCACGGTCTCGTTGTAGGTGGCACACAAAGCTGAATTGGATATAAGCACAAGATAAACCTCATTGTTTTGGTAGACAGGCCACTAGTGCAGCGACCTGCGATGGTACTGTCGAAGTTGGAAGATTACATACACTTTAGCCAAATGCTAAAAACTGAGTTTAAATCTAAGTCCAGACATTTAATTCTAGCAAAGATTCACTGTCTTAGGTCAGTTAGGATCACCACTTTATTTTAAGAATGTGAAATTTCAGAAAAATAGTAGAGAGAATGATATATTTAAGATTTTATTGATTTCATCACATTCCCAGTGGGTCAGAAGTTTACATACACTCAATTAGTATTTGGTAGCATTGCCAGTAATTGTTTAACTTCTTGTGGGCAGGGGCCAGCATTTTCACTTTCAGAAAAATAGCATGCAAAAATTCAACTGCCTGCTACTCATCGCCAGAATATAAGATATGTATATTATTTGTAGATTTGGATAGAAAACACTCTGAAGTTTCTAAAACTGTTTGAATCATATCTGTGAGAATAACAGAACTTATGTAGCAGGCAAAACCCTGAGGACAAACCATTCAGAATTTGTATTTTTTTGATGTCACTGTCTTTTCAATTAGGTTTTTAGAGACATCAGATTTCTAATTGACTTGCTTGCAGTTCCAACCGCTTCCACTGGATGTCACCAGTCCCTGGAAATTGGTTGAGATTATTCCTTTGTGTACTGAAGAAGTAGGGCTATCGTAAATGAGGGTCACATGAAGTACATTTTTTGAGAGAGCCACGTTACGAAGAAAATTGGGTCAGTTTGTTTTCTTTTGCATTGGACAGAGATCGTCCCGTATTCAAATTGATCAATTATTAACGTTTAAAAATACCTAACGTTGTATTACAAAATTAGTTTGAAATGTTTTGGTAAAGTTTACATGTAATTTTTTATATATTTTGTAGAGAAGTGGCGATAGTTGGAAGCTATGTTTTTCTGGATGAAACGGTCCAAATAAATTGACATTTTGGATATATATCGACGGAATTAATCGAACAAAAGGACCATTTGTGATGTTTATGGGACATATTGGAGTGCCAACAAAATAATTTCGTCAAAGGTAAGGCATGATTTATATTTTATTTCTGCGTTTTGTGTCGTGCTTGCAGTGTTGAAATATGCTACTCTCTCTTTGTTGACATTGTGCTGTCATCAGATAATAGCATCTTATGCTTTCGCCGAAAAGCCCTTTTGAAATCTGACATGTTGGCTAATTTGGTATCTTACATGTGTGATTTAATGAAAGTTTGATTTTTATATCATGTTATTTGAATATGCTGCGCTGTATTTTCCCTGGCTATTGGCCGGTGGGACGTTTGCGTCCCACCTGCCCCAGAGAGGTTAACTTACGTCAATTGTTTTGGGTAGCCTTCCACAAGCTTCCCACAATAATTTGGGTGAATGTTGGCCCATTCCTCCTGACAAAGCTGTTGTAACGGAGTCAGATTTGTAGGCTTCCATGCTCGCACACACTTTTTCAGTTCTGCCCACACATTTTCTATAGGATTGAGGTCAGGGCTTTGTGATGGCCACTCCAATACCTTGACTTGTCCTTAAGCCATTTTGCCACAACTTTGGAAGTATGCTTGTGGTCATTGTCCATTTGGAAGACCAATTTGCGAACAAGCTTTAACTTCCTGACTGATGTCTTGAGATGTTGCTTCAAGATATCCACATATTTTTCCTGCCTCATCATGCCATCTATTTTGTGAATTTCACCAGTCCCTCCTGCAGCAAAGCACCCCCACAACATGATGCTGCCACCCCTGTGCTTCACAGTTGGGATGGTGTTCTTCGGCTTGCAAGTCTCCCCCTTTTGCCTCCAAACATAACGATGGTCATTATGGCCAAACAATTCTATTATTGTTTCATCAGACCATAGGACGTTTCTCCAAAAAGTACAATCTTTGTCCCCAAGTGCAGTTGCAAACCATAGTATGGCTTTTTTTCTGGCAGTTTTGGAGCTGTGGCTTCTTCCTTGCTGAGCGGCCTTTCAGGTTATGTCGATATAGGACTCGTTTAACTGTGGATATAGATACTTCTGTACCTTTTTCCTCCAGCATCTTCACAACGTCCTTTGCTGTTGTTCTAGGATTGATTTGCGTTTTTCGCTTCAAAGTACGTTTATCTCTAGGAGTCTCCTTCCTGAGCGGTATGACGGCTGCGTGGTCCCATGGGGTTTATACTTGTGTTCTACTGTTTGTACAGATGAACGTCGTACCTTGAAGCATTTGGAAATTGCTCCCAAGGATGAACCAGACTTGTGGAGGTCTACAATTGTTTTCTGAGGTCTTGGCTGATTTCTTTTGATTTTTCCAATGATGTCAAGCAAAGAGGCACTGAGTTTGAAGGTAGGCCTTGAAATACATCGACACCTCCAATTGACTCAAATGTTGTCAATTAGCCTATCAGAAGCTTCTAAAGCCATGACATCATTTTCTGGATTTTCCCAAGCTGTTTAAAGGCACTGTCAACTTAGTGTATGTAAACTTCTGACCCACTGGAATTTTGATACAGTGAAATAATCTGTCTGTAAACAATTGTTGGAAAATTACTTGTCATGCACAAAGTAGATGTCCTAACTGACTTGCCAAAACTATAAGACATTTGTGGAGTGGTTGAAAAACAAGTTAATGACTCCAACCTAAGTGTATGTAAACTTCAGACTTCAACTGTATATAAAAAGCGCAATAAAAAAACGTTTCAGTAGGCAGACGGAGCGATTGTTGCCTATATTTGCTATGCCCTGATAAAATACAGTATAGAGAGGGCCTTGAAGAATAGAAGAGTAAACCCTTATATCCACAGGAAGCTGCAGTGTGGACTGGTCCATTTATCTGTCTGACTTTTTTTATTTCACTTTTATTTAGCCAGGTAGGCCAGTTGAGAACAAGTTCACATTACAACCGAGAAAGCAAAGCAGTATGACAAAAACACAGTTACACGTGGGATAAACAAACGTACAGTCAATAACTGTTAAAATATTTTATCAAGGTTTAAGATAAATGATTAAATATTTCTACTCAGAAACTTAACCATTAGGATTAGAGGTTATGTAGCATGGACAAGGGGTAATTAACAATAACCATTGGGGAAGAAAGGAATGTATGTGTGTGCCGAAAGAAAGCAAAGAGACTCCTTAACCTATGTTTGAACCGACCCAGCTATAACTCTGTGGAGATAAGATAAGACAGGGAGAGAGCCCCTCCAGGTTTTCCGTATCTGGGGGGGACTGGAACTGTCAGCTGAGTGGTAATAAACTGTGGTGAGACTTCAGGGGATAATCCAAATATAGTTTGTATGTATGTGCGTAGTTTAAGAGAAGGTATAAAAGGAACGTTTTTGTATATGCACGTCAGAGCTCTCGCCAATAAAATTGTATCTTATTAATTGTGAGATGGGAATTATGTCTGTTTCATTTAAACCAGAGCTTTACAATCTCTGTGGTTCAGACCTAAAAAGATAATTGCAATTTATGAACAATAATTACAAAATTACATAACAATAACGCAATGGAATAATCTATATACAGAATGTGCAAATGTAGTAAGATTAGGGAGGTAAGGCAATAAGCCATAGTGGCAAAAATAATTTAAATTTAGCATTAACACTGGAGTGACGTGCAGATGATGAGTGTGCATGTAGAGATACTGGGGTGCAAAGGAGAAAAATAAATAACAGTATGGGGATGAGGTAGTTGGATGGGCTATTTACAGATGGGCTATGTCCAGGTGCAGTGATCTGTGAGCAGCTCTGACAGCTGGTGCTTAAATTTAGTGAGGGAGATATGACCCTCCAGCTTCTGTGGTTTTTGCAGTTCATTCCAGTCATTGGCAGCAGAGAACTAGAAGGAAAGGCGGCCGAAGGAGTAATTGGCTTTGGGGGTGACCAGTGAATATACCTGCTGGAGCGTGTGCTACGGGTGGGTGCTGCTATGGTGACCAGTGAGCTGAGAAGGCGGGGCATTACCTAGCAAAGACGTATAGATGACCTGGAGCCAGTGGGTTTGGCGATGAATATGAAGCGAGGGTCAGCCAACGAGAGTATACAGGTCGCAGTGGTGGGTAGTATATGGGGCTTTGGTGACAAAACGGATGGCACTGTGATAGACTGCATCCAATTTGCTGAGTAGAGTGCTTGGAGGCTATTTTGTAAATGACATCGCCAAAGTCAAGGATCGGTAGGACAGTCAGTTTTAAAGGGTATGTTAGGCAGGATGAGTGAAGGATGCTTTGTGCGAAATAGGAAGCCTTTTCTAGATTTAATTTGGAGATGCTTAATGTGAGTCTGGAAGGAGAGCCAGACACTTAGGTATTTGTAGTTGTCCACATATTGTAAGTCAGAACTGTCCAGAGTAGTGATGCTGGATGGGCGCGCAGGTGTGGGCGGGGATCATTTGAAGAGCATGCATTTAGTTTTACTTGCATTTAAGAGCAGTTGGAGGCCACGGATGGAGAGTAGTATGGCATCGATGAATACAGCTGCACAGTATTGTCTCTTTTCGATGGCAGTTATGATATCGTTTAGGACCTTGAGCGTGGCTGAGGTGCACCCATGACCGGCTCGGAATCCAGATTGTATAGCGGAGAAGGTACGGTGGGATTCTAAATGGTTGGTGATCTGTTTGCTAACTTGGCTTTCTAAGACCTTAGAAAGGCAGGGTAGGATAGATATAGTGTAGCAGTTTGGGTCTAGTGTCTCCCCCTTTGAAGAGGGGGATGACCACGGCAGATTTCCAATCTTTGGGGATCTCAGACGATACAAAAGAGAGGTTGAACAGGCTAGTAATAGGGGTTGCAACAATTTCAGCGGATCATTTTAGGAAGAGATGGTCCAGATTGTGTTGCTAGCTAGTATTAGCTACCTTTATAGCCAGCCTCGCAAGCTTTAGTCCAATGGAAAACAACGCAACCCTACTAGCTAGATGACAATGGGGTCCATATGAGATTCAAGGCTTTAATAAGTGCCATTGTGCAGAAATAGCAAAGAAAATACTGGTTGATGAGCTAGAAAGATAGCTATGACCGGCTACCAATGTGCATGCACAAATGCATGATGACACAATATCGAATTCAAGAAGGCATGCAGGACGGACTGGACTGTCGAATCTAGCTAGCGAATAAAAAATGCTGGTACACAGATGCTTAGCTCATCATACAATATTTTGTTTTAGTCAATGACAATACATGTTGAAAAGTAAATACCTGCATGAAATATATCTCATTGCATTGTGCTAGTTGTGATTTTTTTGCATAGGAAAGGGGACTGACCCAACAGCAAGCTTGTGAAAGGGGATACACATTTATGATGGCTAGTGACCGAAAATGAAAAACTCAGTGACCACTAGATGTCCTTATATACCCATATTTAGATCAAATGCACTTGATTTTTCATCAGTACTGTGTGAATGACATACCCCAAAACAGATTGAATGGGCATCTATAACAGTCATTAGGTAGGGGCACACTTCAGATAATTTGTCTTCATGAATGGTTTCATGTGAGCTTGGTTGCATCCTACATCTTGAAGTGTAATAAGGCATTTGATATCACAAAGTACACTGCATTTCCATTTCTGCTGGATTGCCATTTCTCATTTAGTTAACGCCACTCCAGCCATTGGAATGAGCTCAAATAAGCACGCACCAGCTGCTCCGGCATTGAGGTACATACAGTGGCTTGCGAAAGTTTTTACCCATCTTGGTATTTTTCGAATTTTGTTGCCTTACAAACTGGAATTAAAATAGATTTTTGGGGCTTTGTATCATTTTATTTACACAACATGCCTACCACTTTGAAGATGCAAAATATTTATTGTGAAAAACAAGAAATGAGACAAAAAAATAGATTTACTTGACCGTGCATAACTATTCACCCCCCCCAAAGTCAATACTTTGTAGAGCTGCCTTTTGCAGCAATTACAGCTGCAAGTCTCTTGGGATATGTCTCTATAAGCTTGGCACATCTAGCCACTGGGATCTTTGCCCATTCTTCAAGGCAAAACTCCTCCAGCTCCTTCAAGTTGGATGTTTCCACTGGTGTACAGCAATCTTTAAATCAAACCACAGATTCTCAATTGAATTGAGGTCTGGGCTTTGACTAGGCCATTCCAAGACATTTAAATGTTTCCCATTGAACCACTCGAGTGTTGCTTTATCAGTATACTTAGGGTCATTGTCCTGCTGGAAGGTGAACCTCCATCCCAGTCTCAAATCTCTGAAATGATTTTAGTCTCATCTGACCAGAGTACCTTCTAAATGTTTGGGAAGTCTCCCACATAACTTTTTGGAGAACACCAAATCTGTTTGCTTATTTTATATTTTAATCCAGCCGCTGTGTCAGATTTCAAAAAGGCTTTACAGCGAAAGCATAGCATGCAATTATCTGAGGACAGCGCCCCGCTTACAAAAGCATACAAACGTTTTCAAGCCAAGTAGAGGAGTCACGAAAGTCAGAAATAGCGATAAAATGAATCACCTACCTTTGATGAGCTTCATCTGGTTGCAGTCACAAGAGTCCCTGTTACACAATAAATGTGTGTTTTGTTTGATAAAATCCCTCTTTATATCCAAAAACCTCAATTTTGTTGGCGCGTTTTTTTCAGTAATCCACTGGCTCAATGGCGGTCACAACATGCAGACGAATACATCCTAATAGTACCGGTAAAGTTCGTCGAACCATGTCAAACGATGTTTATAATTAATCCTCAGGTTGTCAATTTTCTAAATAATAATTTCTAAATAATATAAATAATAATCAAACGGACAATAGCGTATTCAATAGAAAGGAAAAACAACGAACAGCACGCAATCGGTCAAGTGCAAAACCAGCACTGCATGATTCTACAGTCCACTGAGAGAAAGGTCTCATTCTTCTTCATATTTCAGAAAACAAGCCTGGAACAATGTCTAAAGACTGTTGACATCTAGTGGAAGCCATAGGAACTGCAATGTGGGTCCTAACCCATTAGAGACTGTATAGGCATTCAATTGAAAATACCCACATTAAAAAAATCCCACTTCCTGGATGGATTTTGCTCAGGTTTTTGCCTGCCATATCATTTCTGTTATACTCACAGATATTATCTTTACAGTGTTGGAAACTTTAGAGTGTTTTATATCAAAATCGACCAATTATATGCATATCGTAGCTTCTGGGCCTGAGTAACATGCAGTTTACTTTTGGGCACGCTTCTCATCCAGACTTCGAAATACTGCCCCCAAGCCATAAGAAGTTAACCAATTGGAATGAATGCCTAAACTTTTACACTTTGAGTTGTTCCTGTTTTAACACTGCAACCACACAGAATTAACCCTGTAACTGCACAGAATTAACATGTCAAAAAACACTTTCATCCATAATTCATAACATTTCGAAAGAAAACTATGAGATATTGTTGTATATGGCAGCCTCTTTTGGGTATTCTCTAACAAAGTGCTGAGCGGGCAGATTCCCCTTTGCACTTTAACTTTTGAGCCGTTTCGAGGGTTGACTTATTAATAGTGTTATCGTAACAGCTAAAAGTATTTAGTTAATTACATTAATTACAAGATGTTGAATGGACATGAATTCAGTTGTTTCTTTCTTGCTGTGGCTATTAATACAGTGGCAAAGCCATTCTCACTAAAGACTTCATTAAAGTATTTACAGAGTTACACATGGGATAAACAAACGTACAGTCAATAACACAATAGAAAATCTGTATACAGTGTGTGCAAATGGAGTAAGGAGGTAGGGCAATAAATAGGCAATAGTGGCAAAGTAATTACATTTTAGCAATTAACACTGGAGTGATAGATGTGCAGATGAGGATGTGCAAGTAGAAATACTGGTGTGCAAATGAGTATTATTTTTTTTAAATAAAAAAATACATATATTTGGATGAGGTAGGTAGTTGTTTGGATGTGCAATTTACAGATGGGCTATGTACAGCTGCAGCGATGGGTAAGCTGCTCTGACAGCCTTTGCTTGAAGTTAGTGAGGTGAGATATGAGTCTCAAGCTTCAGTGATTTTTGCAATTTGTTCCAGTCATTGGCAACAGAAAACTGGAAGGAAAGGCGGCCAAAGAAGGTGTTGGCTTTGGGGATGACCAGTGAAATATACCTGCTGGAGCGCATGCTACGGTTGGGTGTTGCTATGGTGACCAGTGAGTTGAGATAAGGTGGAGCTTTACCGAGCAAAGAGGTAAAAGTTTACTGGTTTGAACTTTAACACATGGAGTAAACATCCTGTTAGCAACATTGTTTGGTTCTTGGAAATCTCTTGCTGCCTAAATGATCACCACACACACCCCGTAACCAGTTTGCACATTTCTGTGTCTAATGAATTGCCACCCCTAACGAGATGAATATATCCATTACAATTCCTTAAAGAGGGTAAATCCACAAGGCTGCTAATTGTTCCGTGCTCCATCTTCTCCCCTTAGAGAACTGGAGGACTTGACTGTGTCTCTTGACGCCATATAACATTAAAGCCACTAAATGTACCCAGCTCCAGATACAGCAGATTGTCACCATTAACTAGTTTTCCATTAGGGAGCAGATTAATGTAACACAGCAATAATAATATACATATCCCCAGTATTATGAAAGGATGGGAGCCAAGCGCTAATGTTCTGTTGCTAACCCGGTGCACGTAGACAGAGCCACTTCTGAGGGTTTGTGACGCATGTCTAAATCAGCACACAGCGTGAGGTTTTAACATAATAAGTCTGTTCTTAAAAACACCATACTCTGATTAGTCACTATATCTATTTATTTTAACATCTAACATATCCTTTGTACCTCCATCAATCTAAATCCTACTCAAGGCCTTCTTGTTTAGTTCTGGGATGGTAATGACGCTGTCGTGGAAAATTCCCTTACAACGCATACTAACATTAAATTGAAATAAATTATAAATTAGTGAGAACTCAAACTCACTACAACTCAATTTACTTAAAATTGTGCACAAAGACAAATGGTAAAATGAGTGGTTAATTAACACTGATAATTAATCCCGACCAATTAACGTCACCAAGACAGCAGAGAACATACAGCAACACCTCTCTGTCTTAAGGGCCCTCTTCATTCTACTTGTCATAATGCCATTAATTAGAGACACATTCTTAAATTAGAATGTGCAATGTCACTGATTAAAATTAGGTCTAATTTAGTAATGACAACAGACACGTACACATGCACGCACACACACCCACACACACACACACACACACATACACAGACCTACAAAGACAGATACAGACCTACACAAACAGATACAGACCTACACATACAGATACAGACCTACACAGACAGACAAAGACAGACACACAAAGCCCACACGCACAAACAGACACACACCTTGTTGAAGGAAATGCTGAGGTTTGCTTGGCAGGTGCTGTTGGGACGGTAACAGCCAGGTTAAGGTGTGAGAGAGCTGCAATCATAGGAGATCAGAATTCTGCAGGTTTAGACAGTAAATCTTGTCAATTACAATATTTTTTTATTGTACCTGTAGGCAGGATGGGTCTCTTCCTCTTATTGCTGTTCTCAGCTCCGTTCCCAAGAGTACAGTCTGTCACCAGCAGCCCGTTGGAGTTGCTGAACTGCAGGGGCTCGTTTTTATTTTTTATTTTTTTATTTTACCGTTATTTTACCAGGTAAGTTGACTGAGAACACGTTCTCATTTGCAGCAACGACCTGGGGAATAGTTACAGGGGAGAGGAGGGGGATGAATGAGCCAATTGTAAACTCATTGGCTCATTCAGGGCCAATGCAGGGGCTCGTTGTTGGAAGACGGGTCAAAGGATAGCGGGTTCAGTCCTGAAACACACAGAAACACAACGAGCGGCCATGTTAAACCAGATGGACCATAGCTCTACAAACCATGACAGAAAATTGAGTTATACTATTGTAACTACAGTAAATAGAGAAATACAACTCTATTGAACGTGAACACACCATGCGTTCCCTATTTAACAGAGTCAAGAGTTGAACATACAAAATCACAGGAATGAAAACACACAGTTCCATTTTCAGCAGAGCCCATCATTCACTTACTGAATAACATACAAGAGACGTAGTTAATGATAAAACTCTGTTTTTGAGTTCTGTGTCTCTCCGTTCAGGTCTTTAGACAGTGAGGACACTAGGGAGGATCTCCAAACCAAAAAAGGTGTCTGAATGTCTTCTCTGGTCTCTTTTCTAATCCAGCAGTTTCATTTCCATCACAGCACATTTCTGTCCTGAGAGGAACAAAGGCAGGATTAAAAACATTAAGACCCCCATTAGTTATGAACCCACCACACACACTCTTAATATAATTAAATTATCTAAAGTGACTTCAGCTCTAAGCAGACAATCTTTCTAAAACAAGTCCTTCTATTCTTCCAAAGAGAGGAAGCATCTTCCAGAAGATAAAGCAATGAGGAAAGTAGAGGCTGATGAATTATGGAAACAATAACAATGTAGAAATTGTCCCAGAATCCTAGGAAGAAAATAGGGTGAGTCTTCATGAGGCCAGGACAAAAAAGTCACTGGGAGAATCTCAATTGCATACTCCTCGCGTCTTCTCTCCTCGCCTCCTTCTCAAAACCCCTGTGACTTTCTTCTCCGATGGGTTTTGAGGAGGCAAAGAGATAGGATTGCAAGGAGAATGGAATTGAGATCCTCAAAATGATTTGGGTCATTTTCATGAAATGGAATCCATAGAATGGTCCTTTTGAAGGAAGGAGTTTGCTAATTTATGACATTCTTTCCAAACCCAATCAAACAAATCTATTCATAAAGGCCATTTTACATCAGCAGTTGTTAGTAATTAAATGTTCTCAATTTTCTCTAACCCTCTCTCATTGACATCCATACAAAAATACCTCACTCATGGCCTTATTTTTGTGGACAGATGTTAGGCGGAGTAAAACCTCACGCTTTGCCGAACACTTCTCATAACTCTAAAAGCAGCAGAGATCCCCTCTATGAAATAACACATATGGAATCATGTAGAAACCAAAAAAGTGTTAAACAAATCTAAATATATTTTAAATGTGAGATACTTCAAAGTAGTCAACCTTTGCCTTGATGACAGCTTTGCACACTCTTCGCATTCTCTCAACCAGCATCTTGAGGTACTAACCTGGAATGCATTTCAATTAACTGGTGTGCCTTTTTAAAAGTACATTTGAGGAATTTATTTCCTTCTTAATGTTTTGAGCCAATCAGTTGTGTTGTGAGAAGGTAAGGATGGTATACAGAAGATAGCCATATTTGGTAAAAGAACAAGTACATATTATGGCAAGAACAGCTCAATTAAGCAAAGAGAAATGACAGACCATCATTACTTTAAGACATGAAGGTCAGTCAATCCAGAACATTTCAAGAACTTTGAAAGTTTCTTCAAAACCATTAAGCGCTACGATGAAACTGTCTCTCATGAGGACAGCCACGGGAAAGGAAGACGCAGAGTTACATCTGCTGCAGAGGATAGTTCATTAGACATACCAGCCTCTGAAATTGCAGCCCAAATAAATGCTTCACATCTCAACATCAACTGTTCAGAGACTGCATGAATCAGGCCTTCATGGTCAAATTGCTGCAAAGAAACCAATAATAATAATAATAATAAATGTTATAAATTATGTCATGCAATAAAATGCAAATTAATTACTTAAAAATCATACAATGTGATTTTCTGGATTTTTGTTTTAGATTCCGTCTCTCACAGTTGAAGTGTACCTATCATAAAAATTACAGACCTCTACATGCTTTGTAAGTAGGAAAACATGCAAAATCGGCAGTGTCTCAAATACTTGTTCTCCCCACTGTATTAGCATGTGGTACAGAGTTGGAGGCAGTTCCCTATGGGCACGAAATTCATCCAAAAGTGAAAATGCTGCCCCCTATACCAAAGAAGTTAATGCAACCACTGTGTCAGATTTCAAAAAGCATTACTGCAAAACACAATATTTAATAATATAAAAAAAGCATTCAGCCACAAAAGCAAACCATACAGTTACCCGCCAAACTGTGCAGTCAACAAAACTCATAAAATGCATTATTAATCTTCACTTACCTTTGCTGATCTTCATTGGAATGCACTCCCAGGACCACAAATTCCACAACAAATGATCGTTTTGTTTGGTAATGTCCATCATTTATGTCCAAATAGCTATTTTTGTTAGCGTGTTTGGTAAACAAATCCAACGTCAGGAAGCGCGTTCACTAAAAGCTGACGAAATGTCCAAAAGTTCCGTAACATGTCAAACGATGTATTGAATCAATCTTTAGGATGTTTTTAATATAAATCTTGAATAACATTCCAACCGGAGAATTACATTGACTTCAGATGAGCGATGGAACAGAGCACCCGCTCATGTGAACACTCATGGTCAAAGCATGGTCAGGTCATGGCAGACCTGACTAATTCCCCTCTCATTCGGCCCCGCTTCACAGTAGAGGCATCAGACAGGGTTCTACAGACTGTTGACATCTAGTGGAAGCCGTAGGAACTGCAAACTCATCCATATCTCGCTGTGAATTCAATAGGATCTTGGTTGAAAATCGACCAGCCTCAGAATTCCCACTTCCTGTTTGGAATTTTTCTCAGGTTTTTGCCTGCCATATGAGTTCTGTTATGCTCACAGACATCATTCAAACAGCTTTAGAACCTTCAGAGTGTTTTCTATCCAATATGAATAATAATATGCATATATTAGCAACTGGGACTGAGGAGCAGGCAGTTTACTATGGGCACCTCTGTGCACCTTTCATCCAAGCTACTCAATACTGCCCCTGCAGCCATAACAAGTTAAGGAGAAGTGGATCTAAAATTCCATGTATAACACTTGTATTTTCATCAAAATTTATAATGAGTATTTCTGTTAATTGATGTGGCTCTCTGCAAAATCACCGGATGTTTTGGAACTACTGAACATAATGCGCCAATGTAAACTCTGATTTTTGGATATAAATATGAACTTTACCGAACAAAACATACATGGTTTGTGTAACAAGAAGTCCTATGAGTGTCATCTGATGAAGATCATCAAAGGTTAGTGATTAATTTTATCTATATTTCTGCTTTTTGTGACTCCTCTCTTTGGCTGGAAAAATGGCTGTGTTTTTCTGTGACTTGGCTCTAACCTAACACAATCGTTTGGTTTACTTTCGTCGTAAAGCCTTTTTGAAATCGGACACTGTGGCTGGATTTACAACAATTGTATCTTTAAAATGATGTAAAATACATGTATGTTTGAGGAATTTTAATCATGGGATTTCTGTCGTTTTGAATTTGGCGCCCTGCAGTTTCACTGGCTGTTGATGAGGTGAGACGCTACCGTCCCACATACACTAGAGAGGTTAAGGACAACAACGTCAAGGTTTTGAAGTGGCCATCACAAAGCTCTGACCTCAACATTATAGAAAATGTGTGGGCAGATCTGAAAAGCGTGTGCGAGCAAGGAGGCCTACAAACCTGACCAGTTACACCAGGATTGAGCCAAAAATCGCCCAATTTATTGTGGGAAGCTTGTGGAAGGCTACCAGAAACGTTTAACCCAAGTTAAACAATTTAAAGACAATGCTACCAAATAATTGAGTGTATTTAAACTTCTGACCCACTGGGAATGTGATGAAAGAAATAAAAGCTTAAGTAAATCATTCTCTCTAATATTATTCTGACATTTTACATTCTTAAAATAAAGTAGTGATCCTAACTGACCTAAGACAGGGACAGGATTTTTTACTAGGATTAAGTGTCAGGAATTGTGAAAAACTGAGTTTAAATGTATTTGGCCAAGGTGTATGTAAACTTCCGACTTCAACTGTAGCTGACTATATGAAGTGATGGATACTCTGGGCAGATTAATCAACAAGGTGATTAACTGATCCAACTTAATATGATCACAAGCATGCCCGTTTTCTGGAGAATTCTCACCAGCCCTAGGTTTTCACTTGGTGCTAGATGCTAGTGTATTATAGCAGTAGAGACTAGAGAGAGAGAGTTATATTCAAATAGGCGGTGAATCAAAGGAAAGGTACCAAGATACCATTATCATCTCAGCCTCTTTTCCAGAGATTATTCATCCTTTCTTTAAAAAAATAAGTAACTGGTTTCACAAAACAGCGCTTTTTCAAATTGGCCCAGCTTTCCTAGGAGAAAGTTAAAAGCTTGTTTGAAAGCTTGTTTTTGGTTCCTGAGCTACAGGTAAAAAAAAACTCAGCCAGGGGAGGTATTGATAGCTACAGTGGTTCCTCCTTTTAAAAGTTGTGAGCTTACACCGTGGGACTTAGAGGTCCCCAGGCAAACGATTGTGTGACTAACTAACTGACTAGCTAATATTAGCCAGCTAGCTGGCTGGTGTTATGACATGAGTACAGTATGACATTGTAATTCATGTTGTTTAACCTGTTAGTGTGTAGGAGGCGCTATTTTCACATTGGGAAAAAATCGTGCCCAAATGAAACGGCCTTGTACTCTGTTCTAGATCGTACAATATGCATAGTATTATTACTATTGGATAGAAAACACTCAAGTTTTTAAAACTGTTTGAATTATATCTGTGAGTAAAACAGAACTCATTTTGCAGCAAACTTCCAGACAGGAAGTGACAAATCTGAAATCGAGGCTCTGTTCCAGGGCCTGCCTATTCAACTGGCTTATATCTATCGATATACATGCACTTCATACGCCTTCCACTAGATGTCAACAGGTAGTGGGAGGTGAAATGGGGTGTCTAGCTTGATCTGAGGTCGAACAAGAGCTTTTGGAGTGACAGCTCTGGAAATTTCATTGTCTTCGAAGGCGCGAGAAGGAACCCCAGATTGCCTTCTGAAAAGCCTTCGGTATACACGGCTAATATCTCCGGCTCTGATTTTATTTGATTCATGTGATAATATCATCGTAAAGTATGTTTTTTCAACCGAGTTTTATCAGATTATTCAACGTTTATAGGGACTTTTGGAGTTTTCCGTTAATTGCGTCGAGAGAAGATGGACATGTTCGCGCCACTTGGCTAGCTAAGGTTGCTAATTCGACAGGAGAAGAGGACATTCTAAAACCAAACAACAATTTATTCTAGACCAAGGACTCCTTGTACAAGATTCTGATGGAAGCTCAGCGAAAGTAAGAACAATTTATGATGTTATTTCGTATTTTTGTGTGAAATGTTTAGTCCTACTCTCCGCCCTTTTAGCGGGCGCTGTCTCGCAATAACGCAAGCTGTATGTCGTACTAAAGTTATTTTTAAAAATCTAACACAGCGGTTGCATTAAGAACCAGTGTATCTTTCATTTGCCATACAACAAGTATTTTAATGTAAAGTTTATGATGAGTTATTTGGTCAGATTAGGCGAGTGTCAGAAATATATCCGGACATTCTGGGAAAAAGTTGCTACATTTTCACAATGTATAACCACAGGTTTTCAAATATGCACATTTTCGAACAAAACATAAATGTTTTGTGTAACATGATGTTATAAGACTGTCATCTGCTGAAGTTGTCCAATTATTGCTGGTTTTTGCTAAAGCTATCTTTGCGCTGAATAAATGCGGTTGTGTGTTTGGCTATTGTGGTAAGCTAATATATTTCTATATTGTGTTTTCGCTGTAAAACACTTAAAAAATCGGAAATATTGTCTGGATTCACAAGATGTTTATCTGTCATTTGCTGTACACCAGGTATTTTTCATAAATGTTTTATGATGAGTATTTAGGTATTTCACGTTGCTCTCTGTAATTATTCTGGCTGCTTCGGTGCTATTTGTGATTGTAGCTGCAATGTAAAACTATGATTTATACCTCAAATATGCAAATTTTTCGAACAAAACATAAATGTATTGTGTAACATGTTATAAGACTGTCATCTGATGAAGTTGTTTCTTGGTTAGTGACTAATTATATCTTAAAGCTACCTATGCGGTGGATAAATAGCGTTGTGTGTTTGGCTATTGTGGTGAGCTAACATAAATATATATTGTGTTTTCGCTGTAAAACATTTAAAAAATTGGACATGTTGGCTGGATTCACAAGATGTTTATCTTTCATTTGCTGTATTGGACTTGTTAATGTGTGGAAGTTTTTTTTTTTTTTCGCACTCTGCGAAGGCAGCGGAATGTTGTGGGTGTTCTGCTAGCGGAACCCCGGGGCGAGAAAGGTTCATGTTTTAGGGACTCCTGAGAAACCAGCTGTTGTCTTGGGAAACAATGGATGTAAAGAATCTAGCTAGCTAAAGCATTTACTGCAAATTGAATGTACAATTGTGTAAGCTTGCCTTGCCGTGCAATGCAGCTTTAGAAACATAGCTAGCTAACTATTTACTTATTGTGTAGGATAAAAATAACTGTATGCCTATGGATGTGTAGCTAGTTACAGTATGTAGCCGATTTGTGTATGGACCCTAAAACGTTAGGTTCTGAACTAATATTCATACCAATCTATGAACCTTATGTGTCTCCATGTATGTATTACAATTATAAACTTCAAAAAACTATGCATATCTAACTCCCTTCATCTGCAATACAGAGGACACATGATAGTATTTCAATGACATACTTAATTTCAACCAGTGGAGAATGTGAAACGCATTATTGAAAGAAGATCATTATCCAGGTGTTATAAATACATGCATTATAATTATGATAATTGTAATATTATATTATAACTACAAGTTCAATCTGTAATTCAGTGCACATACGGTGTGCATTCTGCAACGAGGAAGAAAAACGAGGTGGGGATAGAGGAATAGAAGACAGAAAGGGAAAGAGGTAAGAACAGAAGCAGACAGCATATGATTAATGAATTACAGTGTCTCTAGCGGTGTCTCCTAACCAGTCTTGGGCCGCCAGTTGGCCCAAAGGTTATCTTAATCTTGACGCCAGGGGTCAGATTATTATATATTTTTTAAAATAACGTTCCCAAGGTAAACGGACTATTTCTCAGGTCCAGATCGTAGAATATGCATATAATTTACAGATTAGGATAGAAAACACTCCAAAGTTTCCAAAACTGTCAAAATATTGTCTGTGAGTATAACAAAACTGATTCTGCAGGCGAAAACCTGAGAAAATCTAAACCGGAAGTGATTTTTTTAAATCTGTTTCCTGGCCTGTCTTTCTTCCATTTAAAGGGGTATCAACCAGATTCCTTTTGCAATGGCTTCCTCAGGCTGTGACCAGACTTTTATTTTGAAAAATTAGCAAGATTTTTCAAAAGTAGTCAGGTGTCCTCTGAATAGTTCCTGCGCGGGAGAGGGTAGCTCTCCATTTTCTTTTTCTCTCTTATTAAATAGGTTACGGTCCGGTTGAAATATTATCGATTATGTTTGTTAAAAACAACCTGAGGATTGATTATAAAAAAACATTTGACATGTTTCTACGACCATTACGGATACATTTTGGAATTTTCGTCGAACAGAACGAGGCTTTGGTTTTCTGAACATAACGCGCAACCCAAATGGCGTTTTTTTGTTATAAAAGTAATATTTATCGAACAAAAATAACATTTGTTGTGTAACTGGGAGTCTCGTGAGTATAAAGATCCGAAGATTATCAAAGGTAGGCAATTAATTTTATTGCTTTTCTGACTTTCGTGACCAAGCTAACCAAGCTAATATAAGGCTAACTGTTCTAGCATTGATTGATACACTCACAAAAGCTTAGATTGCCTTCGTTGCAAAGCATATTTTCAAAATCTGACACGATAGGTGGATTAACAACAAGCTAAGCTGTGTTTTGGTATATTTCACTTGTGATTGCATGATAATAAATATTTTTTGTAATATTTTTGAATCTGACACGTTTGGGAATTTTCTTCTGCCTTTCAGCACCGGAATGAGGCTGTAGTTTTCTGAACATAACGTGCAACCCAAATGGCGTTTATTTGTTATAAAAGTAATATTTATCGAACAAAAATAACATTTATTGTGTAACTGGGAGTCTCGTGAGTGCAAACATCCGAAGATGATCAAAGGTAAGCGATTAATTTTATTGCTTTTCTGACTTTCGTGACCATGCTAATTTGGGGCTAGCTGTTCTAGCATTGATTGATACACTCACAAAAGCTTGGATTTCTTTCTCTGTAAAGCATATTTTCAAAATCTGACACGATAGGTGGATTAAGAACAAGCTAAGCTGTGTTTTGGTATATTTCACTTGTGATTGCATGATTCTAAATATTTTTTGTAATATTTTGCGCCCTGCAATTCAGCGGTTGTTTAGGAAAATGATCCCGTAAAAGGGATCCGTAGCGAGGAGAAGTTAAGAGCGGGTGAGGTGGCGATGACGGGACTGGCTTCCTCTCTCATATCAAAACATACCTGCAGACGAGAGACAGATGGATAGAGAGAGAGCATGTTTAAGCTTTGTTTTTTTTTATTCTAACACGGTCAGTCATCATTATCATCAGGAGGTGAAATGCAAAACTGACCTTGGATCATTAACTCTGGGACTACTACATCTCTATTTCAATCTAAAGCATCTCTTTAATAATACTTCCTGTTGACCTGACCTCTCACCTATGATCATGCTGTGCCGTCTGTGTCAGCCAGTTCAGATGCGGAAGGGGTTCACCGACACAGCTGATATAACCTAGAGGATTTAGGGAGAAGGGGGAGAGGGATGAAGTGAAGGAGAGAGACTGTTATTGTGTGTATGTGTGGTCTCACCTGGTGTCCAAATAGTACTTTTTGCTAAAAAACAGACACATGAGGACAAACAATAGAAGATAATGTCATTATTAGACAAAAATAACACTTGAAGCTTGATGACTTGATGATTTGAATCAGCTGTGCAGTGCTAAGGCAAAAACAAAAATGTGCACAGGTGTTTGGAGCATTCCGATATACCACAGCTGGTGAGGTCAGGTTCGCCTCTGTACGTAACCTCTCTGGGATATGTGGAACGTTAGCATCCCACCGGGCCAACATCCAGTGAAAATGCAGAGCGCCGAATTCAAATAAATTACTATAAAAATTTTACTTTCATGAAATCACACATTCAATATACCAAATTAAAGCTACAATTGTTGTGAATCAAGCCAACTTGTCAGATTTCAAAAATGCTTTATGGCAAAAGCAAACGATGCTATTATCTGAGGATAGCACCCCAGCTAACAATCACAGACCATTATATTTCAACTCTCCCGGCGCGACACAAAACGCAGAAATAAAGTTATAATTCATGACTTACCTTTGACGAGCTTCTTCTGTTGGCTCTCCAATATGTCCCATAAACATCACAAATGGTCATTTTTTTCGATTAATTCCGTCGATATATACCCAAAATGTCCATTTATTTGGCGCGTTTTATCCAGATAATCTCTGGTTCCAACTTGCACAACGTTACTACAAAATATCTCAAAAGTTACCTGTAAGCTTTGACCAAACATTTCAAACTACTTTTGTAATACAACGTTAGGTATTTTTTTACGTAAATAATCGATAAAATTGAAGATGGGATGATCTGTGTTCAATGTCGGAGGAAAACAATGTGTAGCATGCTTTCTGGTCACGCGCCTCTAACAAACAGTACACTTCACTCGACCCTCGTTCTGAACAGGGCTACTTCTTCATTTCTCAAAGGAAAAACCTCAACCAATTTCTAAAGACTGTTGACATCCAGTGGAAGCGATAGAAACTGCAGGAAGGTCCCTTATAAAATCTGGATTCCCAATGAAAAACATTGATAAGAGAGTGACCTAAAAAAAAAATCGGAATGGTTTGTCCTCTGGGTTTTGCCTGCCAAATAAGTTCTGTTATAGTCACAGACCTGATTCAAACAGTTTTAGAAACTTCAGAGTGTTTTCCATTCAATAGTAATCATAATATGCATATATTAGCATCTGGGACGGAGTAGGAGGCAGTTTACTCTGGGCACGCTTTTCATCCAAACGTGAAAATTCTGCCCCCTATCCTAGAGAAGTTAAAGGGTGATTAGTCCAACTCTCTGTGAAATGCTGCAGATCTGCACCCAGACGAGGTAGGAACACATACCCCACACAGAAGAGGTGGATAGAATTCGACAGGTCAAGGTATCCTTCTTCCGCCAAACTGTGCATGTGAGACAGGTTCCATGTACAACAAGACAGGCAGAGAGGAAGAGAGAAAATGATCACAGAACAGTTTAATTACCTCTGGTTATGGACGCTTTTGCCAGCAATAAAGCTTCCACGGCCTGGTCCTCGGACAGTGAACATCTGGCAATATCTACATTTTCAACCCCTTGATCAGCTCGCACTCTGAAATGAAAGAAAATAGCTTATTTTTTGTAGATATGAAAACAATAACTGAGATATGACCGTTCAATCTAAAGCAGCAGATGTCATTTTCAGGATATGTCAAAACAGCACAGATAACTTAACACCAGGCTGGTATTGTGGTTGTTCATTAGGTGACAGGAAATATGCAATATGTATCCAAAAGAATATACTTACGTATCTTGAAAAAAAAATCATTGGAATTAAAAGTGAAATGTTTAACCTATTAACCTGCTTCATTATTTATGTATTACCAGTTGATGAACAACTCCAATTTTCAAAATGTGTCTAGGAAAAAGAATAAAAAAATTCAAATAATTTCTTAGATTTGATGGAGACATTATACATAGTAGTATTACCTTACGTCCTTATCAATTTATAATTTGTATCAATGTGGACGAGAGACAGGGGTGCAGGAACAGAGTATTTTGCTGAGCAATGCAACGAAGCTAGATCATTCTGGCAATGATACCTGCACCATCTACACGCTGCAAAGACTTGTCGCCATTGTACACAATGGCCCATTGCTCTGAGACTTCCTTTGATCATTCTAAAGCCTGCATGGGGCATCCTTGCCTTAATGGCGCTGACTTTCTGGTCTAACTCTTCATCTGACATATCAGAATAGCATTCCCTGACAGACATATTGTGTTCTTTCATCCTTCTGTAAACAAAGCTAACCGTTACAATGTCATGAAATATGATTATATATCGACAATGAGTTGCCATGAAATAATGTTAGATTAATTCAACTGAAAATGGCGAGAACAGGTGTTCGTAGCTAAATGCTTTTGGTTAGCTTGAGAATAATAATTGCATGGTTTATCATTCTACGGTATGTGTCTATGTCATATAGTACAATGTTATGAACTGACACTGAATCGTAGGAGCTAACTACTAGCTATGTAAAAGTTGTACGGAAGAATTCCCAGTGGTGCTACTCTGAGATGCCATCACCACACTGTCCTTCTTCCTAGGTGTCCGCTATGACTTCCTTTGTGTAGGAAAGAGAGGCTGAACAGTATTGGTTGTAGGCAAACTGACATTCAAAAAAAAAAGTGTTGTTTTCAAATACATATTTTGTTCTCAAAATATTTTTGGGGAATAAAATGCATAAATGTTTGCCCTCTATTACAAAATATTCTAGAAGTTTCTAGAACTGTTTGAATGATGTCTGTGAGTATAACAGAACTCATATGGCAGGCAAAAACCTGAGAAAAAAATCAAACAGGAAGTGGGAAATCTGAGGTTTGTAGTTTTTGAACTCAGCCCCTATCGAATACACTGTGGGATATGGGTTATTTTGCACTAGATGTCAACAGTCGGTAGAACGTTGTTTCAGGCTTCTACCGTGAAAGGGGGCCGGATGAGAGCTGTTTGACTAAGGGGTCTGGCAGCAGCCTCGTTCTCAGTCACGCGTATTTCACATGAGAGGTAGCTCTCGTTCCATTGCTTTTCTACAGACAATGGAATTCTCCGGTTGGAACATTATTGAACATTTATGATAAAAACATCCTAAAAATTGATTCTATACTTAGTTTGACAAGTTTCTACGACCTGTAATATAACTTTTTGAACTTTTCGTCCTACTGGACCTGAACGCGCGTTTGGATTTGTTTACCAAACGCCCTAACAAAAGAAGCTATTTGGACATAATTTATGGACTTTATGGAACAAATCAAACATTTATTGTCGAACTGAGATTCCTGGGAGTGCATTCTGATGAAGATCATCAAAGGTAGGTGAATATTTATAATGCTATTTCTGACTAATGTTGATGGCGCAACATGGCGGATATTTCTTTTGGCTGTTTTGGGCTGAGATGTTGCTTCAATATATCAAGATAATTTTCCTGCCTCATGGTGCTATCTATTTTGTGAAGTTGTAGCGGTATTAATTAGAGAGGGGTAAAGAAGATTTTGTTCGGGCGCCAGGCAGGTATTAATAACCTTTTCTCAATATAGGGGGTGCTGTTTCAACGTTACCATTTATCGTTCCCAAATTAAACTGCCTCGTACTCAATTCTTGCTCGTACAATATGCATATTATTATTACTATTGGATAGAAAACACTCTCTAGTTTCTAAAACCGTTTGAATTATATCTGTGAGTTAAACAGAACTCGAGTTGGAGCAATTTTCCTGTGAGGAAGTGAGAAGTCTGAAATCATGCAGGCTGTTCTGAGGTCGGTTTATTAATTTGCCTGTCTTCTATTGGTTGAGATGCACTGCATACGCCTTCCCCTGGATTTCAGCAAATAGTGAGAATTGGAATGGAGTTGCTAGGCAGATCTGAGGCCTTATAGATAGGCTCGGAACGTGATGTCCTCTCTTTCCTTCGTTCGCCATGACGCAAGACAGACCTCAGAATGGCGTTCTAGAAAGCTCCCGTTATAGCCCTTAGATATATTGCGATTTTCGAAATGTTCTTTGTGCTGCGCAATAGTGAGTTGGGCACGTCTTCGCCACATGGCTAATGTTTACAGCTAATTCCAAAGTTGAAGGCGACAATCTACAACCGAGCAACGATTCTTTTGGACAAAGGACAACTTGCCCAAGATTCTGATGGAAGCTCATCAAAAAGAAAGAACTATTTATGATTATGTTAATTCGTTGTTCTGTTGAAAAATGTAAAACTCCTATTCCGCCATTGATTTCGATGCGGTCTGGCTTTAACGCACGCTGTATGTCGTAGGAACGTTAATTTTAAAAATCTAACACAGCGGTTGCATTAAGAACTAACGTATCTTTCATTTGCTGTCCAACCTGTATTTTTTAGTCAAGTTTATGATTAGTTACTGATTAGATTAGGTGCCTCTCCCAAGATTTCTTCTGACATATTGTTGGCAGCTTGGCTACTTTTCTCATTGTATAACCACAATTTGTGCCGCTAAATATGCACATTTTCGAACAAACTCTATATGTATTGTGTAATATGATGTTATAGGACTGTCATCTGAAGAAGTTTGAGAAGGTTAGTGAAAAATTTTATATCTTTTGCTGGTTTATTCGTTATCGCTATTGTTGGCTTGAATCAATGCTGTTGTATGGTTCGCTATTGTAGTAAGCTAATATAATGCTATATTGTGTTTTCGCTGTAAAACACTTAAAAAATCTGAAATATTGGCTGGATTCACAAGATCTTTGTCTTTCATTTGCTGTACGCTGTGTATTTTTCATAAATGTTTTATGATGAGTATTTAGGTAATTCACGTCGGTCTCTGTAGTTATTCTAGTTGCTTTGGTGAGAGTTGTGATGGTGGCTGCAATGGTAAACTATGATTTATACCTGAAATATGCACATTTTTCAAACAAAACATATGCTATACAATAAATATGTTATCAGACTGTCATCTGATGAAGTTGTTTCTTGGTTAGTGGCTATTTATATCTTTATTTGGTCGAAATTGTGATAGCTACCTATGCAGGAAAAAAATGGTGAAAAAAAAAAGTTGTGTCTTTTGCTATCGTGGTTAGCTAATAGATTTACATATTGTGTCTTCCCTGTAAAACATTTTAAAAATCAGAAATGATGGCTGGATTCACAAGATGTGTATCTTTCATCTGGTGTCTTGGACTTGTGATTTAATGATATTTAGATGCTAGTATTTACTTGTGACGCTATGCTAGGCTATGCTAGTCAGCTTTTTTACTGATGGGGTTGCCCCCGGATCCGGGATTGTGTGCAACTAGAAGTTATCCATGCCAAAAGGAAAAGAGTAGAACAGAGAGAGTACCACTACCAGACCCACACACATCAGCAGAAGAGACTGCCTAGAGTGTAGCCTGTTGACCAGATAGCCAGCGGACAGAAAAGAGAATACACACCCTATAGAACCCACATCACAGCACAGTCCTTCCACAATTCTTGGTAACCCCACCAAGCATACCTCATACAATAATAATACTAATAATGGCAGAGCAATTAAACAGCAACTTCATACAATAAAGAACCCAGTCATCAACAGAGGATTTGCAATCATTTCTATTCTCTTCCAGTGGAGGAGTGCAGAGGGTATGAATGTGGGGGTGTTCATATACACAGAGGCCTTAAAAATGTCCACAATCTTCTCAGCCACATGTCCTTAGTACACCCCACCTCAACACAGTTCAAATAATAACACACTTTAAAGCAATCTCCCTTTTAACTAAAATGTCCACCCAAATAGTTCTGGCAGGGCAATAATAGTCCAGCTCCAATGAACTTCACTGGGAAGTGCATTAGGAAAATAGAGAGTCTGTTGCAGGGTAAAGCACTGGAATGATGGAGGGAAGAGAAAGGGAGAAAGGGAAAAAGAGAGATCTTAGCTGTGGTCTTCAGGCGTGCAGGGGTTCTGTCTGACTGTCCGATGGTTTGTTTGTTTGTAGGTTAAAGCTTCGCAACAATGTTGCTACTAATCCATACGATCCATAACCGGCGCGGTCCCAAACGAAAACAACCAAGCAGTGGAGCGATCACACCGATGATCGAGTCAAATACGTTATAAACTACATACGCAAAAGAAAAAGCATAGCACATACAATCAAAACTGTCGCGCCACCCAAGAGCTCCTCCTCAAAGAGCTGAACGAGCTCTCTTTTATTTCCTCCTTCCTTACTGCTCATGCGCTCTTAAAGTGGCAGCGCACGGTGAAGGCTCTGTGCAGGATTTCGCCACACTCCTCCCCCCATGAAAAAACAAAGCCTGTAGAAACAGAGAGGATGCAGGCTTTGACAAGTTAATGTTCCTGCTATACAAAACCAGGGAAGTCCTCATCATCAGAGTCCTCCACGAAGAGGTCCTGCAGGTGTTGCTTTTGTCTGCGATCCAGCTCTTCTGCCGTAGGGTAGCAGGGCTTTAGGTCAACAACATGCACCGTCCTGACATCTTCCCCAGTGTCCTCCAAACAGACCAAGTAGTTCACTGGTCCCAACTGCTGCACTACACGGTATGGGCCTTTCCATCTCGAAGCTAGCTTGGCAGTGAACTTCTTAGACGCCTTTGACAGATGATGTGAACGTACCCAGACACGAGACTGAGGTGGGAAACACACGTCTCGTCTATGTTTGTCATAGTTTCTCAGCTGTCGTTGTTTGGCTTTGGTTTTGCTGGCCTCCCCTCTGGCTAGCAAGGTGTGGTGGTGTTGTACGGCATCAAACGCTGGGCAGTCAGGTGAAACATTAGAACTTTGCAAGACTCTGTCCATTGGACCTTTTAGTGGTCTTCCCAGGTGGAGTTCGGCGGGAGTGACCCCAGAAGTCTCCTGCACGGCAGAGTTCAGTGCAAAGCGAAATTCTGGAAGATGCTGATCCCACCTTGTGTGCTGATCCCCCACGAATGAAGCAATCATCCCCTTCAGGGTTCGGTTTACCCTCTCGATCAGGTTGGTCTGAGGATGGTAGGCCGTGGTCAGCTTGGCAATTACACCCCAGTAGGTACAGAGCTCTTTGTACACTGCTCAACAAAATAAAGGGAACACTTAAACAACACAATGTAACTCCAAGTCAATCACACTTCTATGAAATCAAACTGTCCACTTAGGAAGCAACACTGATTGACAATAAATTTCACATGCTGTTGTGCAAATGGAATAGACAAAAGGTGGAAATTATAGGCAATTAGCAAGACACCCCCAATAAAGGAATGGTTCTGCAGGTGGTGACCACAGACCACTTCTCAGTTCCTATGCTTCCTGGCTGATGTTTTGGTCACTTTTGAATGCTGGCGGTGCTTTCACTCTAGTGGTAGCATGAGACAGAGTCTACAATTGGTCTGACTTCACACTGCTGTACAAACTTCCGGGTATCAACCCACATGCCTGGCCAGTAAACCACCTCTTGTAGTCTTCGATACGTCTTAAAAACTCCAAGATGGCCACTCATGGGATTAGCATGATAAGCTTGGATTATCTGGTCACTCAATGTAGAGGGAATGAAGACGCGATAATGGGTGCTGTGTATTCCATCTCCTCTTGGAGTTTTTCGATACACTTTATCCTGAATTATGCTATACTTATCATTGAAGCGACTCTTCGAGTCTTCTTCAGACAGACTCTTGTGGATCGCCATGATGGCAGCATCCTTCTGCTGTGCTCTCCATACACTCTCATCATCCAGAGGAAAGGAATCATCCAGACACTTAGCGGTAGTGTAAGTGCTGCACAAGGGAGGACAAACATTGGCAGTCTCTGTAATCCGAGAAAGGGCATCTGGTACAACGTTCAGTTTTCCTTTGCGATACTCAATGATGAAGTCAAACTTCTGCAGTCTGATAGACCAGCGAATAAGACGGCTGTTGGTCTTGCCTGATGCCAGAACCCACTGCAGAGCAGCGTGGTCTGTGACAACGGTGAAGATCTTTGCCTCCAAGTAGTAGCTCCATTTCTCCAAAGCCCAGACCACAGCGAGGCACTCCCTCTCAGTCGTTGAATAATTCCTCTCGGCTGAATTAAGGGTACGACTTGCATAGGCAAGAACTTCTTCTGTTCCAAGTCCTGTTTGTTGAGCCAAGACTGCTCCAAGTCCTGTTTGACTTGCATCCGTGTACACAATGAAATGAGCATTCAGGTTAGGATGTCCAAGCACTGGAGGAGTAATGAGAATTTCACACCCTTCTTCTTAAGGTGGTTGAGGGGTGCGGCGACCTTTGAGAAGTCAGGCACAAACCTGTGGTACCATCCAGCCATACCCAGAAAACGCTGAACAGCCTTGAGGGATGTGGGAATTGGGAATTCCTGCACGGCTGCAACTTTGGCTGGATCTGCATGGATACCTTCAGCATTAACCACATGACCAAGGAACTTGAGTTCTGGCAAACAGAAACGACACTTCTTCAAGTTCAAGGTCAAACCTGCAGCCTTTAGTCTGTCGAAGACGGACTGTATGTCTTTCAGATGATCCGCGACAGAGGAGGAGTAGATTATGATGTCATCCAGATACACAAGACAATTTCGACCCCTCAGATCTCCCAGAACAGTCTCCATCAACCTTTTGGAAGGTTGCTGGAGCATTCTTCAAACCAAAAGGCATGACTTTGAAGGAGTACAAACCAGCAGGGGTGACAAAGGCAGTCTTGTCCTGACTAGCGGGATCCATTGCCACCTGCCAATAGCCACTGTTCAGATCCAGATGACTAAAGATAGATGCTCCTGCCAGAGATTCCAGTATGTAATTTATGTTTGGTAGAGGGTAGGCATCGCTTTCTGTTATGGCATTCGGCTTCCTGTAGTCCACACAGAATCGATATCCCCCATCTTTCTTAGGAATCAGGACAACCGGAGAAGCCCATCCGGAAAAAGAAGGTTCCACAATTCCATTCTCCAACATGCTTTTGAGCAGTTCATTGAGAATTGCCAGTTTGGCGGGGGACAACCTGTAGGGACGCTGCTTAACCTCTTTGGTTACTAAATTGGAAGCTGTTTTTTTCTGGATCAACGGCGCCAAATAAATGGACAATTTGGATATATATGGACGGAATTAATCGAACAAAAGGACCATTTGTGATGTTTATGGGACATATTGGAGTGCCAACAAAAGATTCTCGTCAAAGGTCATGCATGTTTTATATTTTATATCTGCGTTTTGAGTAGCGCCGGCATGGTTGAAATATGCTACACTCTCTTTGTTGATATTGTGCTATCATCAGATAATAGCATCTTATGCTTTTGCCGAAAAGCCTTTTTGAAATCTGACATGTTGGCTGGATTCACAACGAGTGTAGCTTTAATTTGATATCTTATATGTGTGATTTAATGAAGGTTTGATTTTATATAATTGTTTTTGAATTTTGCGCTCTACATTTTTCCCTGGCTATTGGCCAGGTGGGACGCTACCGTCCCGCTATCCCAGAGAGGCTAAAGGCTTCATGGGCATTAAGGCTGACCCAATTGTATGCAAGCCACTACGTCTGTCTAGACTGTCGGTCTTCTGTCCTTTCTGACCTTTTCCGGAATCCTGACGCTGGCCATTGCGGGGGCAAGAACCTGGAGGATGTTGCACTTTACACCTCCAGCACATCACTGGACTTTTGTCCTGGATCTTTGGTACAAATATCTGAGACGGTTTAGCCCTAGGAGAGCTATGGGTATACTGGGATGAAGGAACATAGTTTTTAGTTTGAAGGTGGTGCTTCCAGTCCTTCTCAAACTGAGTCCCCAGACGCACCAGATCATCCACATTCTGCACACATTCTCGAAGTTGACTAGCAAGGCGGGGTATCATGTTCTTAAGAATGAGTTTGACCATCTCCTGCTCAGTAATGTCAGTCTTCCATCTCCTACATAGAACTCGATAGGAGAAGGCAAAGTCCCGTATTGGCTCTGCTTCACCCTGGACTCTGTTACGCACACGTTCCGCCAGTTCATCCCCATAGTCCTCTGAGAGGAAGGCTGAGAGGAATATTTTTTGAAACTCCTCCCAAGTTGACACATGTTCACGGGCTATCTCCCACCAGTCTCTTGCTGTACCATGGAGAACACTTCGGAGGGTGGCAAGAACCTCCAAGTCAGTAAGGGGCCGGATAGAAAGAAAATCATTACACTTAGATAAGAAAAACAGTGGATCAACATCATCTTCTGGGCTGCCAAAAGTGGGGAAAAGCAGTTTGATAGGGAGGGAGCGCTCTAGAGGAGGCATGACAATTTCAGCGGGAGTTCTGTTTAACAGTATCTTCATAGGGGGTTTTGTAGTGCTACCTGTTCCTATTCCGTTACTGACCAAGCCAGTGGCAGAGGTAAAACCTGAGGGAGGTACAGAAGATTTGTCCAGAAGGGAAAAGCATTTCATTACCTCCTGGTGCAGCTCTTCCATTTGAAGGTCTGTGGCCTTCTGTGCTTTTTCCATCTCATTAACGGTGTCCTTTTGAGTCTGTTCAATCAACAATCGTAATTCCCCTGTGAGAGAGTTCTTCATGTCCTCCATAACTTCCTTCAGATAAGAACACACTCCCTTCACAACAGAGGCTGACTCCTCTGCTCTCTGTTTTTGTTCCTCCTCAAGATAGATTATGACTTGCTGATGGTTAGTTTCCATTTGTGTTTTGAACCGGTGCAGTTGTCCCTGAATATCCTGTTTCAGAGAATCTTGTAAATATTTCTGTCTCTGAACAATTTGTTGTTGGTTTTCCTCCATTTGACAGGGAAGGTAATCCAACCTCCGCTGCACATCTGTCTGATGAGCCTCCACACATTCACTGAGTTTGCGAATGGCATTCTCCTGCATGTGTCCCAGTCTCTCTGGACAGGGTAACAGGAAGGGTTGAGGGGAGGGTAATGGTGGAGATGTTATAGGCGAGCCGGAAACCTGGGGATTAGAGGTTGTTCCCTCCTACAGCAAAGCATCCCCACAACATGATGTTGCCACCCCATGCTTCACGGTTGGGAGGGTGTTCTTTGGCTTGTAAACCTCCCACTTTTTCCTACAAACATAACGATGGTCATTATGGCCAAACAGGTCTTTTTTTGTTTCATCAGACCAGTGGATATTTCTCCAAAAAGTACGATCTTTGTCCCCATGTGCAATTGCAAACCGTAGTCTGGCTTTTTTATGGCGGTTTATGAGCAGTGGCTTCTTCCTTGCTGAGCAGCCTTTCAGGTTATGTCGATATAGGACTTGTTTTACTGTGGACGTAGATACTTTTGTACCCGTTTCCTCCAGCATCTTCACAAGGTCCTTTGCTGTTGTTTTGGGATTGATTTGCACTTTTCTCTAGGATACAGAATGCGTGTCCTTCCTGAGCGTTATGACGGCTGAGTGGTCCCATGGTGTTTATACTTGCGTACTATTGTTTGTACAGATGAATGTGGTACCTTCAGGTGTTTGGAAATTGCTCCCAAGGATGAACCAGACTTGTGGAGGTCTACAATTTTTTTCTGAGGTCTTGGCTGATTTATTTTGATTTTCCCATGATGTCAAGCAAAGAGGCACTGAGTTTGAAGGTAGGCCTTGAAATACATCCACAGGTACACCTCCAATTGACTCAATTTATCAATTAGCCTATGAGAAGCTTCTAAAGCCATGACATAATTTTCTGGAATTTTCCAAGCTGTTTAAATGCACAGCCAACTTATTGTATGTACACTTCTGACCCACTGGAATTGTGATATAGTGAATTATAAGTGAAATAATCTGTCTGTAAACAATTGTTGGAAAAATCACTTGTGTCATGCACAAAGTAGATGTCCTAACCGACTTGAAAGAAACGATAGTTTGTTCACAAGAAATTTGTGGAGTGGTTGAAAAATGAATTTTGATGACTCCAACCTAAGTGTATGTATATTTCCGACTTCAACTGTCTGTATGTAATTGGCAATTAAAGCAAGTCTATAACAAACATTTCTATGTGAATTTGGTCGGGCTGCCCAAAAAGTTACAGACTATAGCTTTAAGATGGCAGCCCAGGGTTGAAAAGTAATATTGTGAACCAACCAGTTTTTATTGCAAGCCGTTAGTGTGTGTAACTGTGGAGCGCCATTAAATTGTGTGTAGTGACACATAAATTGTCTGAGAGGAATGTAGTCTGTGGTGCCAGCCAGGTTTCCGTTGGCGATGGTGGTGACATGTATAAGCAATTACACACACCAGTATACATTTGAAGCACATAAACACACACCTGGACAAACCACAGACACAACCAGTACCTCTCTCGCTCTCTTTAACATATTCCCTTTCAGTATCTCTCTGACAAATGCACACTTCCACACACACACCCATCTTGAGCCATTTCCGTTGACTTATCAGACTGCCACCTTTGTGTGAAAATAGGCTTAAATCAAACATAGGATCCACTCAACCTGCTTTGGAGAGTGTTTGGTAACATTTCTTAATGAAAGAGACCAATAGCAGCTTTTATGCTACTGAGCTGTGTATTGAGAAAGGAAGGCCATGGTGAATGTGATTCCTGGGGTGAGACCATCTCTTTATTGAATGTTTAGTAAGAGGGTATTATAGGAGAAGAGAGGCACAAGTCACTCCAGATCACGTTCATCACATTTAAGGCAGTGGCTCAATGCCGCTCACTTTGGCTCAGTTGGTAAAGCATGGAGCTTGCAATGCCAGGGTTTTGGGGTCGATTCCCACAGGGGACCAGTATGAATAAGAGCGAATGCTAAATTACTAAGACGTAAATGCAGCCATGGAGACTGCTGCTCAGATACTATGGAGAGATTTAGGTGGGAAGTCTTACCTAAAATAATTGTCAACAACTCAACAAAGATGTAGGGCCCTATACAATCTGTAATTTTTTTTGCCTAATTCCATTTTCTCTGTTTAGTTTTAAAATGTTCTCCGTTTCATTTTTTTTCTGGGGGGAGGGGGGGGGGGGTACCGGAAAATTGAAGAGCAGAGAGAACAGTCCATGGCTAGGGTGGCTGGAGTCTTTGACAATTTTTAGGGCCTTCTTCTGACACGACCTGGTATAGAGGTCCTGGATGGCAGGAAGATTTGCCTCAGTGATGTACTGGGCCGGATGCACTACCCTTTGTAGTTCCTTGCGGTCGGAGGCCGAGCAGTTGCCATACCAGGCAGTGATGCAACCAGTCAGGATGCTCTCGATGGTGCAGCTGTAGAACTTTTTTAGGATCTGATGACCCATGACAAATCTTTGCAGTCTCCTGAGGGGGAATAGGTTTTGTTGTGCCCTCTTCACGACTGTCTTGGTGTGCTTAGACCATGATCATTTGTTGGTGATGTCGACACCAAGAAACTTGAAGCGCTCAACCTGCTCCACTATAGCCCTGTTGATGAGAATGGGGGCGTGTTTGGTCCTCCTTTTCCTGTAGTCCACAATCATCTCCTTTGTCTTGATCACGTTAAGGGAGAGGTTGTTGTCCTGGCACACATGGCCAGGTCTCTGACCTGCTCCCTACAGGCTGTCTCATGATTGTCGGTGATCAGGCCTACCACTGTTGTGTCATCAGGAAACTTAATGATGGTGTTGGAGTCGTGCTTGGCCATGCAGTCATGAGTGAACAAGGAGTACAGGAGGGGACTGAGCACGCACCACTGAGGGGCCCCCATGTTGAGGAGCAGTGTGGCGGATGTGTTGTTACCTACATTTACTACCTGGGGGGTGGCCCGTCAGGAAGTCCAGGATCCAGTTGCAGAGGGAGGTGTTTAGTCCCAGGGTCCTTAGCTTAGTAATGAGCTTTGAGGGCACTATGGAGTAGAACTCTGAGCTGTAGTCAGTGAATAACATTCTCACATAGGTGGGAAAGGGCAGTGGAGTGCAATAGAGATTGCATCATCTGTGGATCTGTTGGAGTGGTATGCAAATTGGAGTGGGTTTAGGGTTTATGGAATAATGGTGTTGATCTGGACCAGCCTTTCAAAGCACTACTAGGCACAGATGTGAGTGCTACGGGTCGGTAGTCATTTAGGCAGGTTACCTTGGTGTTCTTGGGCCCAGGGGCTATGGTGGTCTGCTTGAAACATGTTGGTATTACAGACTCAGAGAGGAAGAGGTTGAAAATATCAGTGAGTACACTTGCCAGTTGGTCAGCGCATGCTCGGAGTACATGTCCTGGTAATCCGTCTGGCCCTGCGGCCTTGTGAACGTTGACCTGTTTAACCTGTCGGAACCCCTCGCCAACAGCCAAAGAAATTGCAGGGAGCCAAATTCAATCAACAGAAATCTCATAATTCAAATTTCTCAAACATACAAGTATTAGACACCATTTTAAAGATACAATTCTCGTTAATCCAACCACAGTGTCCGATTTCAAAAAGGCATTTCGGCGAAAGCAGAACATTTCATTATGTTAGATCAGCAAATAGTCACAGAAAGCATACAGCGATTTCCCAACCAAAGAGAGGAGTCACAAAAAGCAGAAATAGAGATAAAATGAACCACTAACCTTTGATAATCTTCATCAGATGACACTCCCGGGACAACATGTTACACAATACATGTATGTTTTGTTCAATCAAGTTCATATTTATATCCAAAAACCTCAGTTTACATTTGGCTTTGCCTCCAAAACATCCCGTGAATTTGCACAGAGCCACATCAATTTACAGAAATACTCATAATAAACATTGATAAAAGATACAAGTGTTATTCACAGATTTAAAGAAATGATTCTCCTTAATACAACCGCTGTGTCAGATTAAAAAAAACTTTACGGGAAAAGCAAACCATGCAATAATCTGAGTACGGCGCTCAGAGACCAACACAACCCAAACAGATATCCGACATGTTGGAGTCAACAAAAGTCAGAAATAGCATTATAAATATTCACTTACCTTTGATGATCTTCATCAGAATGCACTCCCAAAAATCCCAGTTCCACAATAAATGTTTGATTTGTTCGATAAAGTTCATCATTTATGTCCAAATACCTCCTTTTTGTGAGCGCGTTTAACCCAGTTTTCCAAATTCATGACGCGCGATCACTAGGAACAGACGAAAAGTCAAAAAGTTCCGTTACAGTCCGTAGAAACATGTCAAACGAAGTATAGAATCAATCTTTAGGATGTTTTTAACATAAATCGTCAATAATGTTCCGTCCGGATAATTAATTTGTTTTCAGAAATGCAATGGATCTCAAGCTAACTCTCACGTGAACGCGCATGGTCAGCTCGTGGCTCTCTGGGAGAGACTTTACTCAATCCCCTCTCATTCGGCCCCACTTCACAGTAGAAGCATCAAACAAGGTTCTAAAGACTGTTGACATCTAGTGGAAGCCTTTGGAAGTGCAATATGACCCCATAGACACTGTGTATTTGATAGGCCAAGAGTTGAAAACCTACAAACCTCAGATTTCCCACTTCCTGGTTGGATTTTTCTCAGGTTTTCGCCTGCAATATGAGTTATATTATACTCACAGACATCATTCACACAGTTTTAGAAACTTCAGAGTGTTTTAACTTCTTGCAACTATAGGGGGTGCTGTTCCGCATTAGCATTTTTTGGTCTCCAAATTAAACTGCCTCGTGCTCAATTCTTGATCGTACAATATGCATATTATTGTTATTATTGGATAGAAAACACTTTCTAGTTTCTATAGCCGTTGGAATTTTGTCTCTGAGTGGTACAGAACTATATCTACAGCACTTTTCATGACAGGGAGTCAGATTTCAGACATTTTTACCCCTGATCTGGGATCGGTTTTAAGGTGCCAGTAGATGCTATAGAGAAACCGACACTGCCTACGTCTTCCTCTGGGTGTCAGTACGTCATCACGTTTTGAATGGATTCGATTGCGCAATCACAGCCACTATAAAACACGAAAACGTAGAAGTACCGCTCTCTTCCTGCATGCGTCGTGCGCAAGATGGACATCAGACCTGCCTCCTTCCAAATCGTTGTTTAGAGAGTGATATTTCTCCGGTCATGTTTTTAGTCGTTATAGTTGTTAAAAACATCATAATGTAGTTAATTTGAACCGTTTTATAGCAATTTATATCCGTTTAGTGCGATTTTGAGGAATTTCTTTGGTGTGCACTCTGAAACTTTGGACACGTTTCGGGGTCCCGTTCGATCGTTAGTGGATATTTCGAAGGACAGAGGACATCTATCGACCAAAAGAAGATTACAACATAGAAAGGATACATTGCCCAAGAATCTGATGGAAGAACAGCTCAAAGTAAGCAATATTTAATATGATAAATCGTTGTTCTGTCGAAATATTTTAAACGCATATTTCGCCATTTTGTTTGTTATCGCGTCACTTGGCGAACCCTGTATTGAAAAGTAAGGATCATTTTAAAAATGTAAGTCAGCGGTTGCATTAAGAACTAATTTGTCTTTCGATTCCTGTCAACCCTGTATTTTTTTGTCAAGTATATGATTAGCTTTCGATTAAACTAGATCACTCTGAAAGCTGACGTCCCTCATTTTGATGCTTGAGTTGCTACTATTTTCATTGTATAACCACGGTTTTGTATGGCTAAATATGCACATTCTCGAACAAACTGTATATGTATGTTGTAAAATGATGTTACAGGAGTGTCATCGGAAGAATTCTGAGAAGGTTAGTGAAAAAATTAATATATTTTGGCGGTGATTACGTTATAGCGCTCTTTGGCTGGAATCGATGCTCTGGTAACGTTTTCACATGTGGTATGCTAACTTATCGATTTATTGTGTTTTCGCTGTAAAACGCTTAGAAAATCTGAAATATTGTCTGGAATCACAAGATCTGGGTCTTTCCATTGCTATGCTTTGTCTATTCTTATGAAATGTTTTATTAAGAGTAAATTGGTCATACACGCTGCTCTCTATAGTAATTCTAGTCGTCTTGTGATGGTCGGTGCAATTGTAAACTGTGATTTCTACCTGAAATATGCACTTTTTTTCTAACAAAACCTATCCTATACCATAAATATGTTATCAGACTGTCATCTGAAGAGGTTTTTTCTTGGTTAGTGGCTATCAATATCTTAGTTTAGCCGAATTGGTGATAGCACCTGAAGTAGTAAGAAACTGATGGAGTTAGAAAAGTGGTGTATTTTGCTAACGTGTTTAGCTAATAGATTTACATATTTTGTCTTCCCTGTAAAACATTTTAAAAATCTGAAATGGTGGCTTTATTCACAAGATCTGTATCTTTCATCTGGTGTCTTGGACTTGTGATTTAATGATATTTAGATGCTACTATCTACTTGTGAAGCTATGCTAGCTATGCTAATCAGTGTGTGGGGGGGTGGGGGGTGATCCCGGACCCGGGGTAGACGCTCGTTAGAGGTTAATATGCATATAATATAATACAGTCGGGCAAAAAAGTATTAGGTCAGCCACCAATTGTGCAAGTTCTCCCACTTAAAAAGATGAGAGTGGCCTGTAATTTTCTTCATAGGTACACTTCAACTATGACAGACAAAATGAGAAAATAAAATCCAGAAAATCACATTGTAGGATGTTTTATGAATTTATTTGAAAATTATGGTGGAAAATAAGTACACTGCTCAAAAAAATAAAGGGAACACTTAAACAACACAATGTAACTCCAAGTCAATCACACTTCTATGAAATCAAACTGTCCACTTAGGAAGCAACACTGATTGACAATAAATTTCACATGCTGTTGTGCAAATGGAATAGACAAAAGGTGGAAATTATAGGCAATTAGCAAGACACCCCCAAAAAAGGAGTGATTCTGCAGGTGGTGACCACAGACCACTTCTCAGTTCCTATGCTTCCTGGCTGATGTTTTGGTCACTTTTGAATGCTGGCGGTGCTCTCACTCTAGTGGTAGCATGAGACGGAGTCTACAACCCACACAAGTGGCTCAGGTAGTGCAGTTCATCCAGGATGGCACATCAATGCGAGCTGTGGCAAAAAGGTTTGCTGTGTCTGTCAGCGTAGTGTCCAGAGCATGGAGGCGCTACCAGGAGACAGGCCAGTACATCAGGAGACGTGGAGGAGGCCGTAGGGGGGCAACAACCCAGCAGCAGGACCGCTACCTCCGCCTTTGTGCAAGGAGGTGCACTGCCAGAGCCCTGCAAAATGACCTCCAGCAGGCCACAAATGTGCATGTGTCAGCATATGGTCTCACAAGGGGTCTGAGGATCTCATCTCGGTACCTAATGGCAGTCAGGCTACCTCTGGAGAACACATGGAGGGCTGTGCGGCCCCACAAAGAAATGCCACCCCACACCATGACTGACCCACCGCCAAACCGGTCATGCTGGAGGATGTTGCAGGCAGCAGAACGTTCTCCACGGCGTCTCCAGACTCTGTCACGTCTGTCACATGTGCTCATGTGCTCAGTGTGAACCTGCTTTCATCTGTGAAGATCACAGGGCGCCAGTGGCGAATTTGCCAATCTTGGTGTTCTCTGGTAAATGCCAAACGTCCTGCACGGTGCTGGGCTGTAAGCACAACCCCCACCTGTGGATGTCGGGCCCTCATACCACCCTCATGGAGTCTGTTTCTGACCGTTTGAGCAGACACATGCACATTTGTGGCCTGCTGGAGGTCATTTTGCAGGGCTCTGGCAGTGCACCTCCTTGCACAAAGGCGGAGGTAGCGGTCCTGCTGCTGGGTTGTTGCCCTCCTATGGCCTCCTCCATGTCTCCTGATGTACTGGCCTGTCTCCTGGTAGCGCCTCCATGCTCTGGACACTACACTGACAGACACAACAAACCTTTTTGCCACAGCTTGCATTGATGTGCCATCCTGGATGAACTGCACTACCTGAGCCACTTGTGTGGGTTGTAGACTCCGTCTCATGCTACCACTAGAGTGAGAGCACCGCCAGCATTCAAAAGTGACCAAAACATCAGCCAGGAAGCATAGGAACTGAGAAGTGGTCTGTGGTCACCACCTGCAGAACCATTCCTTTATTGGGGGTGTCTTGCTAATTGCCTATAATTTCCACCTTTTGTCTATTCCATTTGCACAACAGCATGTGAAATTTATTGTCAATCAGTGTTGCTTCCTAATTGGACAGTTTGATTTCACAGAAGTGTCATTGACTTGGAGTTACATTGTGTTGTTTAAGTGTTCCCTTTATTTTTTTGAGCAGTGTATTTGGTCACCTACAAACAAGCAAGATTTCTGGCTCTCACAGACCTGTAACTTCTTCTTTAAGAGGCTCCTCTGTCCTCCACTCGTTACCTGTATTAATGACACCTGTTTGAACTTGTTATCAGTATAAAAGACACCTGTCCACAACCTCAAACAGTCACACTCCAAACTCCACTATGGCCAAGACCAAAGAGCTGTCAAAGGACACCAGAAACAAAATTGTAGACCTGCACCAGGCTGGGAAGACTGAATCTGCAATAGGTAAGCAGCTTGGTTTGAAGAAATCAACTGTGGGAGCAATTATTAGGAAATGGAAGACATACAAGACCACTGATGATCTCCCTCGATCTGGGGCTCCACGCAAGATCTCACCCCGTGGGGTCAAAATGATCACAAGAAAGGTGAGCAAAAGAATGAATGTCATATGGTCAGATTAACTTATTCTTAATAGGTGGTGCTGTTTTCACTTTTGGAAAAAATCGTGCCAAAATTAAACGGCCTCGTACTCTGTTCTAGATCATACAATATGCATATTATTATTAATATTGGATAGAAAACACTCTGAAGTTTCTAAAACTGTTTGAATTTTATCTGTGAGTAAAACAGAACTCATTTGGCAGCAAACGTCCATACAGGAAGTGAAAATTCTGAAAACGAGGCTCTGTGTCAGGGCCTGCCTATTCAACTGGCTTTTATTTATGGATCTGAATGCACTTCATACGCCTTCCACTAGATGTCAACAGGCAGTAGAAGGTTGAATGGGGTGTCTAGCTTGATGTGAGGCCGAATAAGAGCTTTTGGAGTGACAGGTCCGCCCTATCGTCAGTATTCAGCTGCGCGCCGGGGAACCTCACATTGTCTTCTGAAAAGCGTTCGGTATACACTACGAATTGCTTCGGCTCTGATTTTATTTGATACATATGAGAAAAACATCATAAAGTAGGATTTTTCAACCGAGTTTGACCAGTTTATTCAACGTTTATTGGAACTTTTGGAATTTTTAGTTCCATGCGCAAACATTTCTTGGACACGTGAGCTCCGCATGGCTAGCCAAAGTTGCTAATTCGACAGAAGAAATGGACATTCTAAAACCAAACAACGATTTATTCTGGACCTAGGACTCCTTGCACAACATTCCGATGGAAGATCAGCAAAAGTAAAAGAAAATTTATGATGTTATTTCGTATTTCTGTGTAATATGTTGGCTCCAACACGGCGGAGAATAGGTGAGCGCTGTCTCACAATAATGCATGCTGTATGTTGTAGTGAAGTTATTTTAAAAAATCTAACACAGCGGTTGCATTAAGAACCAGTGTATCTTTCATTTGCCATACAACAAGTATTTTTATGTAAAGTTTATGATGAGATTTTTGGTTAGATTAGGCGACTGTCCAAAATATCTTCGGACATTCTGGTGAATTGTTGCTACGTATTCACAATGTATAACCACGATTTGCAGCTGTAAATATGCACATTTTCGAACAAAACATAAATGTATTGTATAACATGATGTTATAAGACTGATGAAGTTGTCCAAAGGTTAGTGATTAATTTTATCTCTATTGCTGGTTTTTGCGAAAGCTATGTTGGCGGTGAATAAATGCCTTTGTGTGTTTGGCTATTGTGGTAAGCTAATATAATTCTATATTGTGTTTTCGTTGTAAAACACTTAAAAAATCGGAAATATTGGCTGGATTCACAAGATGTTTATCTTTCATTTGCTGTACACTATGTATTTTTCATAAATGTTTTATGATGAGTATTTATGTATTTCACGTTGCTCTCTGTAATTATTCTGGCTGCTTTGGTGCTATTTGTGATGGTGGCTGCAATGTAAAACTACGATTTATACCTCAAATATGCACATTTTCGAACAAAACATAAATGTATTGTATAACATGATGTTATAAGACTGTCATCTGATGAAGTTGTTCAAGGTTAGTGATTAATTTTATCTCTGTTTCTGGGTTTTGTGAAAGCTACCTATGCGGTGGAAACATGGTGAAAACATGCCGTTGTGTGTTTGGCTATTGTGGTTAGCTAATATAAATATATATTGTGTTTTCGCTGTAAAACATTTTAGAAATCGGAAATGATGGCTGGATTCACAAGATGTTTATCTTTCATTTGCTGTATTGGACTTGTGATTTCATGAAATTATATTATATGATATCCCTGTCCCGTTAGGCTAGGCTATGCTAGTCAGCTTTTTGATGAGGATGCTCCCGGATCCGGGATGAGTATCACTGAAAGGTTAAACCAAAATTGAACTTTTTGGTAAAAACTCAACTCGTCGTGTTTGGAGGACAAAGAATGCTGAGTTGCATCCAAAGAACTCTATACCTACTGTGAAGCATGGGGGTGTAAACATCATGCTTTTGGGCTGTTTTTAGGACGACTAATCCGTGTAAAGGAAAGAATGAATGGGGCCATGTATCGTGAGATTTTGAGTGAAAACCTCCTTCCATCAGCAAGGGCATTGAAGATGAAACGTGGCTGGGTCTTTCAGCATGACAATGATCCCAAACACACCGCCCGGGCAACAAAGGAGTGGCTTCGTAAGAAGCATTTCAAGGTCCTGGAGTGGCCTAGCCAGTCTCCAGATCTCAATCCCATAGAAAATCTTTGGAGGGAGTTGAACGTCTGTGTTGCCCAGCAACAGCCCCAAAACATCACTGCTCTAGAGGAGATCTGCATGGAGGAATGGGCCAAAATACCAGCAACAGTGTGTGAAAACCTTGTGAAGACTTACAGAAAACGTTTGACCTCTGTCATTGCCAACAAAGGGTATATAACAAAGTATTGAGATAAACTTTTGTTATTGACCAAATACTTATTTTCCACCATAATTTGCAAATAAATTCATTAAAAATCCTACAATGTGATTTTCTGGATTTTTTTTTCTAATTTTGTCTGTCATAGTTGAAGTGTACCTTTGATAAAAATTACAGGCCTCTCTCATCTTTTTAAGTGGGAGAACTTGCACAATTGGTGGCTGACTAAAGACTTTTTTGCCCCACTGTATGCATATATTAGCAACTTGGACTGAGTAGCAGGCAGTTTACTCTGGGCACGCTTTTCATCCAAACGTGAAAATGCTGCTCCCTAGCCCAAACAGGTTAAATGTCTTACTCACATCGGCTACGGATAGAGTGATCACACAATCATCTGGAACAGCTGATGCTCTCATGCATGTTTCAGTGTTACTTGCCTTGAAGCGAGCATAAAAGTAATTTAGCTTGTCTGGTTGACTCGTGTCACTGAACATCTCTCGGCTGTGCTTCCCTTTGTAGTCTGTAATAGTTTGCAAGCCCTGCTCATCCGACGAGTGTCTGACCCAGTGTAGTGCGATTATATCATAGCAAGGATCAGGAGGATAGAATTCTGGTCAGAATTGCCAAATGGAGGGAGAGCATTGCTTGCTTCTCTGTGTGTGGAGTAAAGGTCGTCTATAGTTTTTTCCCCTCTGGTTGCACATTTCACATGCTTGTAGAAATGAGGTAAAACAGATTTAAGTGTCCCTGCATTAAAGTCCCCGGCCACAAGGAGCGTCACCTCTGGATGAGTGTTTTGTGTTTGCTTATGGCCGTATACAGCCCATTGAGTGCGGTCTTAGTTCCAGCATCTGTTTGTGGTGGTAAATAAACAGCTAAAAAGAATATAGATGAAAACTCTCTTGGTAAATAGTGTGGTCTACAGCTTATCATGAAATATTCTACCTAAGGCGAGCAAAACCTCGAGACTTCTTTAGATATCCTGCACCAGCTGTTGTTTACAAATATACATAGATCACCACCCCTTGTCTTACCAGAGGCTACTGTTCTATCCTGCCAATACAGTGTATAACTCTCCAGCTGTATGTTATTAATGTCGTTATTCAGCCACGACTCAGTGAAACATAAGATATTACAGTTTTTAGTGTTCCGTTGGTAGGATATACGTTCTTGTAGATTGTCTATTTTATTATCCAATGATTGAACGTTGGCTAATAGGATCGATGGTAAAGGCAAATTACCTACTCGCCGCCGGATGCTTACCAGGCACCACAACCTTCGACCTCGAGATCTCCGTCTCTTTCTCCTGCGAATGACGGGGATGAGGGCCTTGTCGTGTGCCTGGAGTAAATCCTTCTCGTCCGACTCATTAACCTCTCTAGGGTACGTGAGACGTTAGCGTCCCACCTCTTCAACAGCCAGTGAAACTGCAGGGCGCCAAATTCAAAACAACAGAAATCCCATAATTAAAATTCCTCAAACATACATGTATTTTACACCATTTTAAAGATACACTTGTTGTAAATCCAGCCACAGTGTCCGATTTCAAAAAGGCGTTACGACGAAAGCAAACCAAATGATTATGTTAGGTGAGTGCCTATTCACAGAATAACACAGCCATTTTTTCAGCGAAAAAAGCAGAAATATAGATACAATTAATCACTAACCTTTGATGATCTTCATCAGATGACACTCATAGGACTTCATGTTACACAATACATGTATGTTTTGTTCGTTAAAGTTCATATTTATATCCAAAAATCTGAGTTTACATTGGCGCCTTACGTTCAGTAGTTCCAAAACATCCTTTGATTTTGCAGAGAGCCACATCAATTTACAGGAATACTCATAATAAACATTGCTAAAAGATACAACTGTTATGCATGGAATTTTAGAGGCACTTCTCCTTAATGCAACCGCTGTGTCAGATTTCAAAAAACTATACGGAAAAGCAAAAACCATGCAATAATCTGAGGTCTGCGCTCAGAGCCCAATCAAGACACAAATATAGCCACCATATTATGCAGTCAACAAAAGTCATAAAAGCATTATAAATCTTCACTTACCTTTGCTGATCTTCGTCGGAATGCACTCCCAGGACTCCCACTTCCACAAGAAATGTTCGTCTTGTTCGGTAATGTCCATCATTTATGTCCAAATAGCTTATTTTGTTAGTGCGTTTGGTAAACAAATCCAAAGTCACGAAGCGCGTTCACAAAAAGCAGACAAAATGTCAAAAAGATCCGTAACAGTCAGTAGAAACATGTCAAACGATGTATTGAATCAATCTTTATGATGTTTTTAACATAATTCTTCAATAATGTTCCAACCGGAGAATTCCTTTGTCTTCAGAAGAGCAAATGGAACGGGAGAAAACTCTCATGTGAACGCGCATGGTCAGCTCGTGGCTGCTGGCAGACCTCTGACTCATTACTCTCTGCTTCGGCCCCAATTCACAGTAGAGGCATCAGACAAGGTTCTAAAGACTGTTGACATCTAGTGGAAGCCAATATCTTCAATAGGAGCTGCGTTGAAAATTGACCATCCTCAGATTTTCCACTTCCTGGTTGGATTTTTTTTCAGGTTTTTGCCTGCGATATAAGTTAAGTTATACTCACAGACATCATTCAAACAGTTTGAAACGTCAGAGTGTTTTCTATCCAATTCTAATAATAATATGCATATTCTAGCTTTTATGGCTTTGTAGCAGGCCATTTACTCTGGGCATGCTTTTCATCCGGACGTGAAAATACTGCCCCCTACCCCAAAGAAGTTAAAGGAAAAATAAATCTTATTTCAATACGAGGTGAGTAATCGCTGTCCTGATTTCTAGAAGCTATTTTCGGTCATAAGAGACAGCGGCAGAAACATTATGTACAAAATAAGTTATAAATAATGCAAAAAAAAAACATATAATAGCACAATTGTTTAGGAGACCGTAAAACGGCAGCCATCTCTCCAGCGCCACAGACATGAGAATTCCCACATTGCCTCTTCAGAAAATACAAATCACTAATGCATTTTGTTCATGTCATATAATAATCAATTTTTCATATTTTTTTATATGTTCAATACATTGAATTGATAACCTACTAAGTTTAATACATTTTTGAATTCCGTTGGATTCCGGGATTCTGTCCACGTTCTCTGCATCACGGATTTTTTGGGCCCTAAAGATGTCACCATGTGAAATTGAGGTGACTAATAGCCTAAACCCAAACCACAGAAGGTATTAAGCACATTTTACAAGAAGCCACTAATGTAGGTTAATAATATGCAGAGAGGGATACAAATCTCAAAATATTTTGCCTGTTGTGGTCTGGTAAAGGTTAATAGATTCCCTGCGGAAGATTTTATATTTTCAAAATATGCTAAATTCTCAGAACCTCTATGTGCATTCTACACTCGATCCCATAACTGCTGCTGTACAACAAAGTCAACACCTACACAGACACAGATCTAAAAATCTGCACGTTTGTAAAATTTTGGGAGACTGAAATTGTAGAAAAGGGAAAAGCAGATTGAGGAAAGAAGACATGCTAAGTAAACTAATCAACAAGCGAAAAAACAGTTAGCAGACAGATCAGGTTGTCACTGTTAAGCTATCCAAAGCTCCAATTTATCTTGTGTTGTGTCTTGAGGACAGCATCGAAGCCAGTCCATTTCTGCAACTGTCTCTCCAGCAGGGTCTACTCCAACATGCTCAGGTTGGTGTCCAAGGTTAAATGACAGAAGACTCTAAAATAATGTAATCAGTATTCATTATATAAGTGACAAGGGGAAATTCAACCTCGGCGCCCTCTGTCATTCCTACATGCCTCTGGGTATTCTCTAAAGGTTACTTTATTTAAATCTCCCATCCAGTCATCTCAATTCCATTAAACTAGACTAATGAATCTTTGGTTGGCTGTCTAATCAGCTTTCTACTCTCAAATCAGCTCATCTGATCTTTCTAATTACATAGCGTATAGGGCAATAAAGTAAAACGGCAGAAACATCTAAATCCTCCCTCCTTCCTCTGGAGCTCTAAACCACAGCCTCAAACTCCATTTCCCATCTGTCCCCTCTCCCCCATACACTGCACTGTTATAGAATGCAGTCATACCTATCTGATCTATCAGAGCAAGTACCAATAAAGCTATCGTGCAGTGGGAAAAAACACTTGACTTGACAGTGGGAAGAAACACAGAAACAATACTGTCATATGTAACACCATATTTTAGCTCTGTGTTTCTTCCCACTTGACTTTTTCTATACAGTATTTAATCCATTGTTTCTCATTGGTCAGTCCATGTTACAGTAACATGGTTATTGCTCATAGAGGAAAGGCTGTTTCTTCTTCACAGAATTTAGTCTATTTACTCCATTGATGTGTTTTCAAAATGTGTTTTGTATGTTTTTTGACGAAAGATGTGGATCGAGTCTATTCTAATGCCTACCCTAGATTTCCTCCATATCTGCGATGTTTTTCCTTCATCGTCAAGTGAAAGATCATTAGCATTTATTAACATTTTATTAAGTAATCTCCATGTAATCCACATGTGTCATTGGGAAGACAGGCGGATGGATGGATGTGCTGCAAATTAAGCTGGTTGGCGTTTCAAGTCATAGTTATTCCAGTAAATGTCTTTACACACAGCATGGGCACTTATCTCTTAGAGTGTGTGTATTTTTGTGAGTATGTGCTTAACCTGTTTGGGCTGCAGGGGCAGTATTGAGTAGATGGATAAAATGTGCCCATTTCAAACGGCCTTGTACTCAATTCTTGCTCGTACAATATGCATATTATTATTATTATTGGATAGAAAACACTCTCTAGTTTCTAAAACCGTTTGAATTATTTCTCTGAGTGAAACAGAACTCATTCTGCAGCCCACTTCCTATCAGGAAGTGAGATTTCTGAAATGAGGTCTCTGTTCGAGGGCTTGCCTATAAATGGGCATGATACTTATGACTATACGTGCACGTCATACACCTTCCCCTAGATGTCAAGAGGAAGTTAGAGGAGAAATGAGTTGATTATCTTGGTCTGAGGTGGAATAAAAGCTCTTGGAATGACGTGTCCGTCATTTCCTGTTTTTTGGAAAGCGCGAAGAGGAACCTGGAATTGCCTTCTAGAATGCTGTCGTTATAGGCGAATACTATCTCCGGCTTTGATTTTATTTGATACATGTTACAATATCATCGTAAAGTATGTTTTTTCAATATAGTTTTATTAGATTATTGAAATTTATTCGGGACGTTAGGCGTGTTGCGTTGTCTGACTTTGTTCACGAAGGAGAGCTTAGCGCCGCATGGCCAGTGTGCTTGCTAATTCAAGAGGGAAAGAGGTCGTTCTGAATCCAAACAAAGACGGTTCTGGACAAAGGACCCCTTGTACAACATTCTGATGGAAGATCAACAAAAGTAGGACCCAATTTGGGATGCTATTTCATATATCTGTCGAACTGTGCTATCGCTTACGTTTACCTGAATCAATGTTGTTGTGTGTTAGGCTATTGTAGTAAGCTAATATAACGCTATATTGTGTTTTCGCTGTAAAACACTTAAAAAATCGGAAATATTGGCTGTATTCACAAGATCTTTGTCTTTCATTTGCTATACACCATATATTTTTCAGAAATGTTTTATGATGAGTATTAGGTATTTGACGTTGGTGTCTATAATTACTCTGGCTGCTTCGGTGCATTTTGTGACGGTAGCTGTGATGGTAGCAGCAATGTAAAACTGATTTATACCTCAAATATGCAAATTTTTCGAACAAAACATAGATTTATTTTAACATGTTATAAGACTGTCATCTGATGAAGTTGTTTCTTGGTTAGTTTGGTTGGTTCTAGGTTAGTTTGGTTGGTTTAGTGCATGCTACCTGTGCTGTGAAAAAATGTCTGTACTTTTTTCTATTTGTTGGTGAGCTAACATAAATATACGTGGTGTTTTCGCTGTAAAACATTTAAAAAATCGGACATGTTGGCTGGATTCACAAGATGTTTATCTTTCAAATGCTGTATTGGACTTGTTAATGTGTGAAAGTTAAATATTTCTAAAAAATATATTTTGAATTTCGGGCCCTGCACTTGAGCTGGATGTTGTCATAAGTATACTGGCACCGCCCTGCAGCCTGAAGAAGTTAAGCAAATGTATATACAGTGGGAAGAACAAGTATTTGAAACACTGCCGATTTTGCAGGTTTTCCTACTTACAAAGCATGTAGAGGTCTGTCATTTTTTATCATAGGTACACTTCAACCGTGAGAAGGAATCTAAAACAAAAATCCAGAAAATCACATTGTATGATTTATAAGTAATTAATTTGCATTTTATTGCATGACATAAGTTTTTGATACATCAGAAAAGCAGAACTTAATATTTGGTACAGCTTTTTTGATTGCTCACTATACGAAGTGGAGCAGGCATAATCAAAATGACACTGAATCAAGGTTGAGACAAGCAATTTCTTAACTTTGGTGTTAAAATATCTAGTTTTACGATATAAACATTTCAATTTGTTTATAATTTTAGAAAGAATTTTAGCAGCAATCAGGTCTCCAGTAAGGGATTGATCAAGGGACACACCAAGATAAGTTACACTTGTCTTTGCCTGCACAGTTTACCTCTTTCTTGTCAGCCCTATGCAATCTACTTTTTGTTCCAAACAAAATCGATTCAGTTTTTCCAAAATGTAGCAACAATTTGTTGTCAGTCAAGCAATCTCGAACAAAATGCAATTACTTACTCAGGGTCTCATCTATGTAAACGGTATCCTTCCCTGATACCAGTATGGCTGAGTCATCAGCGTAAAGCAGCAGTTTGCACTTCACTCTATCTGGCATATCATTAACGTATATAAGAAATAAGAGAGGCCCTAAAATTTATCGTTGTGGTACTCTACAGGATATTTCTTTGGTCTCTGACAGAACATCACCAACATTACATACTTGTGTTCTGTTGGTCAGATAAGACCTAAACCAATTCACTGCTACATCATTTAGACCCATGCATTTCAGGTTCATCAGAAGAATATCATGTTCCACAGTGTCAAAAGCTTTTTGCAAGTCTAACATGACCATACCTGTATAGTTTCCCTTCTCACTTTCCTGCTTGATGTGGTCAGAAAGGTGGAGAAGGCAAGTATCAATGTAATGAGCTGTTCTAAAGCAAGATTGGAGTTCATAAAGCAGTTTGTGCTCGAGAAATTATCACTCAAGTTGATTTAAAACTAATCTTTCAACATCTTTGTATGAGGTTCTGAGGATCGACACAGGCCTGTAGTTTTCTACATTTATTTTACTGCTCTTCTTGTGGAGCGGAACCACTCGGGCTATTTTGAGATCATTGGGAAATGTACCACTACCAATAGAAATGTTTTCAGTGTGTTTTATAATTTTAGCAGTGACACAAGCACTAACTTGGGCTCCTGTGTGGCGCAGTGGTCTAAGACGCTGCATCTCAGTCACTGCAGTACCTGGTTTGAATCCAGGCTGCATCACATCCGGCCGTGATTTGGAGTCCCATAGGGAAGCGCACAATTGGCCCAGCGTCGTCTGGCTTTCGCTGGAGTAGGCCGTCATTGTAAATTAGAATTTGTTCTTAACTGACTTGACCAGTTAAATAAAGGTTAAATAAATAAATATAAAAAACCTTTATGAATCTTGCAGGAAGGTTATCCAGCCCATTTCCTTTGTCTGTGCTCATTAAGCATGGTAGATTGGAAACGTTGTTCCTCTGTTACCATGCACAGCTCAAACAAATAATTTGTGATACCTTAGCTATGGTAAAAGTTCTTAATAAAATACTGGCCATAGTGTCCAGAGCAGATCGGTAACTTCTTAACCAGAGATGAGACTATAGCGGTAAAAAATCTGTTAAAATAATTTGCAATCTTTGCCTGGTTATTCGATAAAACATCATCAACATCATCAATATCCAGGCCAATAGTACAGGATTTTACTCTATGGGGAGTTTTTGAGCCAATGTCCTTTCAAATTTTCCACCATTCATAAGGTTCATGTAAATTGTTATTAACAGTGTATGTAATGTTGGTATTTTGCCTTATCCATTTTGTATCTTGCCTGGTTTTTTCAGTTAATATAACCATCATAGTCTTGTTGTAGATTTGTCCTTCTGAATTTTGCCAGGTAGCGATCCCTTTTCCTTATGAGGTCTAAGATCTCAAAAGTAATCAATTTCCTTGTTTGCTGTTTGATTCAAATGTGTTTCATTGGAGCCAGAGAGTCGAGTGCAAACAGAAACAGATCTTTAAAAAGATACAAATCAGGATTCAGGATTAGACCCACCCATTGTATAAATAAAAAATGTTCCTCATCAATCTACACACAATACCCCATAATGGCAAAGCTAAAACAGGTTTTAGAATTGTTTTCATATTTATAAAACATGTAAAACAGAAATGTCTTATTTACATAAGTATTGCTATGAGACTCGAAATTGAGCTCAGGTTCATCATGTTTCTATTGACCATCCTTGAGATGTTTCTACAACTTGATAGTAGTCCACCTGTGGAAAATTCAATTGATTGGACATGATTTGGAAAGGCACACTCCTGTATATATAAGGTCCCATGGTTGATAATCCAAGTCAGAGCAAAAACCAAGCCATGAGGTCGAAGGAATTGTCCAGAGAGCTCCGCGACAGGATTGTGTTGAGGCACTGATCTGGGGAAGGTTACCAAAAAATTGCTGCAGCATTGACGGTCCCCAAGAACACAGTGGCCTCCATAATTCTTAATTGGAAGAAGTTTGGAACTACCAAGACTCTTCCTAGAGCTGGCCACCCGGCCAAACTGAGCAATCGGGGTGAAGGGCCTTGGTCAGGGAGGTGACCAAGAACCCAATGGTCACTCTGACAGAGCTGCAGGGTTTCTCTGTGGAGATGGGAGAACCTTCCAGAAGGACAACCATCTCTACAGCACTTCTCCATTTTGGCCTTTATGGGAGAGTGGCCAGACGGAAGCCACTACTTAGTAAAAAACACAGGAGAGCCCGCTAGGAGTTTGCCTAGAGGCTCATAAAGACTCTGAGACCATGAGAAACAAGATTCTCTGGTCTGATGAAACCAAGATTGAACTCTTTGGCCACGTGTCACCTCTTGAGGAAACCTGGCACCATCCCTATGGTGAAGCATAGTGGTGACAGCATCATGCTGTGGGGATGTTTCTCAGTGGCAGGGACTGGGAGACTAGTCAGGATCGAGGAAAAGATGAACAGATCAATGTACAGAGAGATCCTTGATGAAAACCTGCTCCAGAGCGCTCAGGACCTCAGACTGGGGTGACGGTTCACCTTCCAACAGGACAACGACCCTAAGCACACAGCCAAGACAACTCAGGAGTGGCTTTGGGACAAGTCTCTGAATCTCCTTGAGTGTCCCAGCCAGATCCCGGACTTGAACCCGATCAAACATCTCTGAAGAGACCTGAAAATAGCTTTGCTACAACGTTCCCCATCCAACCTGACAGAGCTTGAGAAATTCTGCAGTGAAGAATTGGAGATACTCTCCAAATACAGGTGTGCCAAGCTTGTTGCGTCATACCCAAGAAGACTCGAGGTTGTAATTGCTGCCAAAGGTGCTTCAAAAAAGTACTGAGTAAAAGGTCTGGGTCTGAATAGTCATGTAAATGTGTTATTTCATTTTTAAAATGTAATAAATTGGCACAAAAAAACCTGCTTTTGCTTTGTCATTATGGGGTATTGTGTGTAAATTGATGAGGGAAACAAATGTAATACATTTTAGAATAAGGCTGTAACGTAACAAAATGTGGAATCTACCCAATATGACCCCATTGTCCATGTTGAAATGACATGGGCGCCAAGTGGGAGAGCTTCTATTGGAGCATTGGAAGGAGATGGAAAGAGAGAGGTGACAAAAAAGCTGATGGGCAAACTCGGCCCAAACTCACCACCAGAGAGAATCACTCTTTAGAAGCATTAACTAACTCACTGTGGGATATATGGCTTTTCATCAAACCATCTATTTCAAGCAATTATTACAAGACCACCAGGGAGACTGAAGTAGAAATGTTAGAGCCGATTTGGACATATTTGTATAAAAGACTGAACATACTGAGCTCCATGTACATTTGTGTAAATATATTAAATATGAATGTATATGATGAAATATTAGGTACGTACCTTTATGATTTATTTACCTGATTGAGATATATTCATTTGTTATTAGTGTAACTCAGTTTTTGGCCCCCCCTCTTGCCCATTCATTGTACTGTGTTAATTGTGTTAGTATAAAGGCAGGAAGTTGGGCCTTCGGGGGGGGGAGTCCTTGCTAGATGCGGGAGCGGTATAGTTTTTTGACCATACAGACATACAGAAATACAGACAGGTCATATTATATTATGTATTTGCATTTCAAGTAATCTCTGCTTTAAGCTGATTGGAGAATACCTTTTTGTTAGATAAGAAGAATAAACATTTTTTGTTGCACCATATCCCTGGATCTCATTGAATGTTTGGCCGTTTGGAAACGTTGAGTGTGGACTGTATGCATCCGAAACAACCCCGCTTCAGGCTTGGGCAGTGGCTATGGTAAAGAGGAAAGGAAGCCACTACAAACAAGTAAAAAACTCCGTGAAGGATTACTACCGGAAGGAAATCTCCGGTTCGGACACGCTGGATTTTGTTCTAATTGTAATTGCATTCGGACCATAAGGACAGCTCGCTTGGAAGGATTTGAACTCCTAGATTTCGCCAGCCGTGAGTAACCACTGCGAATGAATGAGCTGCCCTGTTCAATGCGATCGTTTGATCATGCATATTATGGAAGCGCAAATGTGCTTATAATTGGAATGTTTGATAAACTTGGGAATGGAATTCAAAATACAGCGCTGTGAAAACAATTAAGAAGTTTAAGTTTGGGGAACACAGATCCTATGCACAATGTAGCCTAATCATATATCTAATATTTGGCCTAACGTGGAAATGCAATGCATCAACGCAACGAATGCAACTTAAGGATCTAAAGATACTGCGTGTTAACTTCATTAAAGGGACAAAACTTACAACGGGATGAAATGTTTAAAACGCATCTAAAATGCCGAACTTGACCATGTGCAATTCAAAATGGGTCAATTTGCTGAAATGGATGACTGTGTTTTTAAAGATTAAAGGAGGTCTAAAGGGGCATTACGTTTAACAATCAAACCAACAACCGTGTCATTGTAAATTGAGTGAACTAAAAGTGAATGATGGAGGATGAAATCCCAAATAAGACTCCACTGGAGAGGGCAGAGGAGCATCTAAATTCACTCTATGCAGCCCGGAGAGGCAAACTTGGAGTGTGTACACGCAAAATGAATGAAATAAAAGTCCTTCTTGTTGATGGAGGAAACATTGAAACTGTGAATGAGAGTCTTGAAGCATTTGATGCTGTTCTCAATGACTTTAAGAATGCTCATGAATCTGTGCTAGAGCTGGTCACAGAAGAGGAACAGGAACAGGAGAGCATTAACTATTATCAACCAAGAATGAGAACTTATGAACATTTCCTGAAAGAGGTGGAAATATGGAAAAAGGCTGAAGTTGAGCCACAAACGCTCATTGAACCACACGACAGCATTTCCAATGTGTCAAAAATATCAAGTAAAACTAAGTATTCTAAGACTGCTTCCTCAGTGTCCTCTGAACGCCTTAAAGCCGAGGCAGAACGAGCAGCTCTACTAGCTCGCCAAGCATCATTACAAGACAAGCATGCATTGGAACTGGAGAAAGCTCAACTGGAACAACAGAAAGCTCAACTGAATGTTAGGATGGAAAAAATGGCACTGGAAACGGACATAGCAGCATATAATGCCAAACTGAAGGTCCTGGAGAGTACTGAGTCAACTTCTCAATCCCATTCTGTGGCAGCCCATTTACTAAGCCAAGAAGATGGAATGAACTCTTATTTTGAGAAATAGGAACCAGAGGTCTATGTGGAACCTGAACCATCACCTGTTGAGTTTGCTGCATTAGGTGCAGTTCCAAAGACCCCACTACAAAGAGTTTTACAACAACCGACCACAAAGCCATCAAACCCTATTCCGAAAACAGTCGTAAACCACACTCTTCAGCAGCCAACAGCAAGGTCTAGCAATCAACACAGAATCAACACTGCGGGTATCAGCCATAATACCAGCCATGATAACCTCTCTACTGTCATGCAAAGGCAGAATGAAATTGCTGACCTCCTTGTACTACAGCACAAACAAGCCACACTCCCTGTTAGGGAGATACCTATGTTTGACGGTGATCCTCTAAACTTTAGGCCATTCATGCGTGCATTTGAGCATGGTATAGAAGATAAGACAAGCAGTCACCAGGATAGGCTCTATTACCTGGAACAATACACCTCTGGTCAGCCCAAGGATCTGGTCCGTAGTTGTCTGCATATGGAAGCCAGAAGAGGCTATGCAGTAGCTAAGAGGTTGTTAAAGGAACACTTTGGCAATGAAATCAAAGTCACCACTGCTTACATGGAAAAGGCTTGGAACTGGACAAACATCAAACCCGATGATGGAAAGGGACTGGGTGGTTATGCACTCTATCTAAGAGGTTGCTGTAACGCTATGCAAGACCTACAGAACATGGAAGAGCTTAATCTTCCCTCCAACATAAAGCTGATCATGTCAAAACTTCCCTACAAACTAAGGGAAAAATGGAGGTCTATGGCATGTGATATTTTAGAGAGAAGTCACCTGAGGGCCCAGTTCAGTGACCTGGTGACGTTCATGGAAAAACAGGCCAAAATACTGCAGGATCCGTTGTATGGAGATATTCAAGATCCCCTGTACAACAAAAGGTTTTTAAAACCCAAAACAGAAGCTGACTTTAAACAGCAGTTCAAGTCCAAGAGTAGGGGAAGCAGCTTTGCCACTACAGTAGCTGTAGTGGCAGATTGTGACTCTGGAAAACCTTTAAAAGAACAAACATTCAAAGTAAAGAGACCAGGCACCTACCCTTCTGATGCTCCCAGTATCTCATGTATATTTTGTGCTGGTGCGCATTTATTGGTCGACTGCCAACAGGTGAAGGCACAGCCACACGAATTCAAGGTTGAGTTTCTGAGATCAAAAGGCCTTTGTTTTGGCTGTTTGATGAGAGGACACTTAAGCAGAGAATGTAAAAGAAGGATGACCTGTCAGAGCTGTCAAAGAAAGCACCCCACTCTCCTGCACATTGAGGGAAGAGAGAGATTTAGATCTCAAAAGGCAGATATGAGTGGTGTAGCAGTAAAGCGGGAGGAGACTGTCAGCAGTGCTCTTGTTTCACTGGAAGCTGGTGAAGATACCGGGGCCGGTACAGATTGTGCACTTGCAATTGTGCCAGTTCAAGTAAAGGTGGCAAATGGAAGCAAGTCTGTGTTAACCTATGCGTTTCTCGATTCTGGTAGCTCAGCATCATTTTGTACGGAGAGACTCATGAGGCAGTTGCAAGCTAAAGGCAGTGCGACTGAAATTCTGCTACGCACAATGGGGCAGGAGAGTCCTACCAAGAGCTTTGAGATATCTGGATTAGAGATTGGCAATGTGGAAGGCGACACATTTCTTGCATTACCAAAGGTCTACACCCAACATAAGATCCCAGTGACAAGAGAGAACATTCCCACTCAGAAAGATCTCAAAAGGTGGCCATACCTGAAAGAGGTTCAGTTGAAGGAGATTGATGCCGACGTCGAACTTCTGATTGGCGTAAATGCTCCAAAGGCAATGGAACCCTGGCAAATCATAAATAGCCAAGGCAACGGACCGTATGCAGTGAAAACCCTCTTTGGATGGGTGATGAATGGTCCTCTCAACAGTTGTACCATGGCAGAAGAATCTGGGCGTCCTACGGTGATGGCCAATCGTATCTCAATGGCCGACCTGGGGGTTCTTCTTGTAAATCAGTACAACCATGACTTCCCTGAGAGAGAGTATGAAGAGAAAAGTGAGATGTCAGCTGAGGATCGTAGGTTTATGGAGATCGTATCAAGCTCCATAACCCTCAAAGACCATCACTACTACTTACCGTTGCCCTTTCGCAACAAAGATGTAGTCCTGCCAAACAACCGTGACATGGCAAAGCAGCGGGCTCTAAATATTATCAGGAAGTTCAAGAAGGACAAAGGTTACGCTGCAGAGTACAAAGGCTTCATGGAAGAGATGATAACAAAAGGTTACGCCGAGAAGGTACCACAAGAACAGCTCCTCAGAGAGAAAGGCAAGGTATGGTACATACCACACCATGGCGTTCACCATAAGCGCAAAGGAACGATACGAGTGGTGTTTGACTGTTCATCATCCTATAAAGGTACATCTCTTAACAGTGAACTCCTTCAAGGCCCTGACCTGGCAAACACGCCAGGTCAGGGCCTGGTGTGTTTGCTAAGATTTCGCAAATCTTGCTAAGATTTCGGGCAAGAGCACATTGCCATGATGGCAGACATCGAAGGAATGTTCCATCAAGTACGTGTCCATGAAGATGACTTAGACTTCCTGCGATTCCTATGGTGGCCGGATGGTGATACTAACAAAAGATTGGAGGAGTACAGAATGACAGTACATCTTTTCGGTGCTATATCCTCTCCAAGTTGTGCAAACTTTGCACTGCGAAAGACTGCAGAAGACAACTGTGAGAGGTACGATGAAGAGGTGATTCAAACAGTCAAGTCCAACTTCTATGTTGATGACTGCCTCAAGTCAGTGGCCACAGAAGAACAAGCCATAGCTCTCACAAGAAACCTCAGGGATGTGTGCTCTCAAGGTGGGTTCAAATTGACCAAGTGGGTCAGCAACAGCCGCACTGTACTAGCTTCTATCCCTGATGAACACAAAGCCAAGCAGATAAAAGAACTGGACCTGGACAGAGAAAAGCTGCCTGTTGAAAGAGCACTTGGAATCCGATGGAACATTGAAAGGGATGTGTTTACCTTCCAGGTCACTGTCAAGAACAGACCCCTTACAAGAAGAGGTATTCTCTCAACTGTCAGCTCTATTGATGATCCATTAGGTTTCCTCGCCCCATTCGTATTAAAGGCAAAGCAAATTCTTCAAGTGCTCTGCAAGCTAAAGTGTGGATGGGACGAAGTCATCCCTGAAGAACACTCTATTTCATGGAAGAGATGGCTCTCAGAGCTGGACCAGCTCTCCAGATTCCAGATCAACAGGTGTATGATGCCTGAGAACTTTGGTCAAATCAAGACCGCACAGCTGCATCACTTCGGTGATGCAAGTGAACAAGGTTATGGCACGGCAAGCTACCTTAGGTTCACAAACGTTATGGAAAAGGTCCACATCGCATTCATACTGGGGAAATCAAGGGTGACTCCACTCAAGCAGATGACGATACCCAGACTGGAACTTGCTGCAGCAACATTGGCAGTGCGAGTGGACAGGATGTTAAGGTTGGAGCTCCAGATTGAACTTGAGGAGTCAACTTTCTGGACAGACAGCCAGTCGGTGCTAAAATACATCCGCAACGATACCAAGAGATTCCATACTTTTGTGGCTAATAGGGTTGCTATGATCCGTGACCTATCGAAAGCAAAACAGTGGAGGTATTTAAACTCCAAACACAACCCAGCCGATGATGCCTCAAGAGGATTACATGTTGAAACTTTCCTGAACTCAAAGAGATGGCGCAAAGGACCAGAATTCCTGGAGAAAACAGAAACACAATGGCCGAAAGTCCCCGAGGAGCTTGGCTCCATCCCTCCAGATGATCCAGAGGTGAGAAAAGACGTCATCGTAAACAGTACATGTGTGGAAGAAAAGAGTCCGACCAGCAAACTGATTGAGTACTATTCAACATGGAACAGCTTGAAGAAAGCAGTTGCCTGGATGCTGAAACTGAAGAGACTTCTACTACAGTTAAGCCAGAAAAGGAAAGTTCTCACCCAAACTGATCCAGGATCAGATCAGAGTCTGACAAACTCACTGAAGGAACAAATTGACAAGTTCAAACTGACGTTTGCAAAAGAAAGTCTGTCTGTAGATGACCTAGATGAAGCAGAAAAGGTCATCATTCGATTTGAGCAACGACAGCACTTTAAACAAGAAATTGCACTAGTTGTAAAAGGAAAACAATGTGCCAAGAGAAGCGGCTCAATCTGTAAGCTTGATCCAATTGTTGACAATGGCATTCTGAGAGTAGGAGGAAGGTTAAGCAAAGCTGCTATGCCTACGGAACTAAAGAATCCTATGATCCTGCCCAAAGACTCCTACATATCCAGACTGATCTTACTCCACATCCATGAGCAGGTTGGCCACTCTGGGAGAGGTCACATGCTTTCTAGACTTCGCCAGCGATATTGGATACCCTGTGCCAACTCCTTAGCAAGGAAGATCCTTAAGAGCTGTGTCTTCTGCAGGCGGATGCAAGCTAGAGCTGGGGAACAGAAGATGACTGACCTTCCACAAGATCGGGTAGCACCTGATTTGCCGCCTTTCACCCATGTGGGCATAGATTACTTCGGCCCCATAGAGGTGAAGCGAGGCCGCGTTCATGTGAAGCGGTGTGATCTTTACTTGCCTTGTGAGTCGAGCTGTCCATCTAGAAGTTGCTAGTTATCTGGATACTGATTCCTGCATCAATGCCCTGCGCAGGTTCATCTGTCGAAGGGGCCCAGTAACAAGTATCAGAACAGACAATGGCACCAACTTTGTTGGAACACACAGAGAGCTAGGAGAAGCTCTGAAAGAGCTGGATCACAACAAGATTCAAAATAAATTACTGAAGGAAGGAGTGACATGGTCATTCAACCCTCCCTCTGGAGCCCACCATGGGGGGGTATGGGAGAGGTTGATCCGACTGGTGAAAAAGATCCTCTATTCAGTCCTTAAAGAGCAAGTACTGGATGATGAGGCTTTGCAGACAGCCTTGTGTGAAGTTGAGGCGATTATGAACGACAGACCAATCACTACTGTAACAAATGACCCTAACGATCTAGAACCCCTGACTCCGAACCATCTGCTTCATCTGAAAGCAAAGCCAGTCCTGCCACCAGGACTATTCCAGAGAAGTGACCTATACTCACGAAGGAGATGGAAGCAAGTACAATATATCACTGACCTCTTCTGGAAGAGATGGATCAGGGAGTATCTTCCACTTATGCAGGAGCGGAACAAGTGGAACAAAACTAAGAGAAACTTCAGTCCTGGTGACCATGTGGTCATCGTCGATGACACCGCCCCAAGGAACTCTTGGCTAATGGGGCGTGAGGTGAAGGCTTTGCCAGGGGCCAAAGGTCTTGTCCGGAGCGTCATGGTTAAGACTAAGACCAATATCTTACAGAGACCTATCAATAAACTCTGTCTGCTCCTTGAGGCGACGAAGTGAGACACACACACACACACACACACACAGTGCTCCATCTTTGAATCACGTGCACCTCTGATTCATTGATGTCGTACTCTTACATTCTTTGATGTCATAATTTTTTTGGACGTCAAACTCTTGACATTTTTTGGAAGTTGAACACCTTTACACTTCAACTCAGACTGAGATCTATGGACTATTTTCCTATATGGCACCTTGTATATTTGTATATAGTTATGAACTGTAATGGTGCTCTGGTATAGAATGTTTTTGTATTGGCTCTACGTTTGAATATTAAGTAATTGTTGTGCATTCAGTGCAGTCAACAATTAGGGGCCGGTATGTTAGAGCCGATTTGGACATATTTGTATAAAAGACTGAACATACTGAGCTCCATGTACATTTGTGTAAATATATTAAATATGAATGTATATGATGAAATATTAGGTACGTACCTTTATGATTTATTTACCTGATTGAGATATATTCATTTGTTATTAGTGTAACTCAGTCTTTGGCCCCCCCTCTTGCCCATTCATTGTACTGTGTTAATTGTGTTAGTATAAAGGCAGGAAGTTGGGCCTTCGGGGGGGAGTCCTTGCTAGATGCGGGAGCGGTATAGTTTTTTGACGATACAGACATACAGAAATACAGAAATACAGACAGACAGACAGGTCATATTATATTATGTATTTGCATTTCAAGTAATCTCTGCTTTAAGTTGATTGGAGAATACCTTTTTGTTAGATAAGAACAAACATTGAATGTTTGGCCGTTTGGAAACGTTGAGTGTGGACTGTATGCGTCCGAAACAACCCCGCTTCAGGCTTGGGCAGTGGCTATGGTAAAGAGGAAAGGAAGCCACTACAAGAAATATAGAGGTATAGACCGCATAAAGGTACTGGAGTTGTACTGTCTGTAGTAGGTGTTGTGATCTGATTGGATTATGTGTTTGACAGATCAGTTTTAAGAGCGACATGTTAAATCAGGTCAGACATATGAATAGCTGGGTGAATCACTTTATGGGATTGCAGTTAATAATATGCAATCAATACTGTGGCAGGGTTCAGGTTATCTTGTCGTGGGAGTAAACACAGTGATGTAGTGGTAAGAAAAACAACCATTAGTATTAACCAAAACGTATTACATTTTTAGAACTGTGTTGTTTGATTGCATTTTTATGCAGGTCTATAGAGAAGGCCTAGTGTAATTGTCTGTTTTGGAGGGGATTGAACTCTATTTCCCTCTAGATACACATACACTCTTACATATGCATTCACACATATGCATTCACACAGTGGGTAGAACAAATATTTGATACACTGCCGATTTTGCCGATTTTCCTACTTACAAAGCATGTAGAGGTCTGTAATTTTTATCATAGGTACACTTCAACTGTGAGAGACGGAATCTAAAACAAAAATCCAGAAAATCACATTGTATGATTTTTAAGTAATTTATTTGCATTTTATTGCATGACATAAGTATTTGATACCAACCAGTAAGAATTCCGGCTCTCACAGACCTGTTAGTTTTTCTTTAACTTCTCTGCGCTACGGATCCCTTTTACGGGATCACTTTCCTAAACAACCGCTAGAATTGCAGGGCGCCAAATGCATAAATATTACTAAAGATATTTATAATCATGCAATCATAAGTGAAATATATCAAAACACAGCTTAGCTTGTTGTTAATCCACCTATCGTGTCAGATTTTGAAAATATACTTTACAGCGAAAGAAATCCAAACTTTTGTGAGTGTTGCAATCAATGCTAGAACAGCTAGCCCCAAATTAGCATGGTCACGAAAGTCAGAAAAGCAATAAAATGAATCACTTACCTTTGATAATCTTCGGATGTTTGCACTCACAAGACTCCTAGTTACACAACAAATGTTCTTTTCTTTCGATAAATATTACTTTAATCACAAAAAAACGCCATTTGGGTTGCGCATTATGTTGAGAAAACCAAAGCCGTGTTCCATTCGACAAATTCCAAAAAGTATCCATAATGGTCGTAGAAACATGTCAAATGTTTTTTATAATCAATCCTCAGGTTGTTTTTAACAAACATAATCGATAATATTTCAACCGGACCATAATCTATTCTTTAAGAGAGAAAAGGAAAATGGGGAGCCCCTCTCTCGCGCGCAGGAAACATTCAGAGGACACCTGACTACTTATGAAACATCTCGCTCATTTTTCAAAATAAAAGCCTGAAACTATGTCTAAAGCCCGATCACAGCCTGAGGAAGCCATTGGAAAGGAATCTGGTTGATACGCCTTTAAATGGAGGATAGACAGGCCAGGAAACACAGATTATTTATTTTTTTATCACTTCCGGGTTACATTTTGTCAGGTTTTCGCCTGCAGAATAAGTATTGTTATACTCACAGACAATATTCTGACAGTTTTGGAAACTTTGGAGTGTTTTCTATCCTAATCTGTAAATGACATGCATATTCTACAATCTGGACCAGAGAAAATGTCTGTTTACGTTGGGCACGTTATTTAAAAACCCTAGCGCTAAGAAGTTAAGAAGCCCTCCTGTTCTCCACTCATTACCTGTATTAACTGCACCTGTATGAACTCGTTACCTGTATAAAAGACACCTGTCCACACAATCAAACAGACTCTAACCTCTCCACAATGGCCAAGACCAGAGAGCTGTGTAAGGACATCAGGGATACAATTGTAGACCTGCACAAGGCTGGGATGGGCTACAGGACAATAGGCAAGCAGCTTGGTGAGAAGGCAACAACTGTTGGCGCAATTATTAGAAAATGAAAGAAGTTCAAGATGACGGTCAATCACCCTCGGTCTGGGGCTCCATGCAAGATCTCACCTCGTGGGGCATCAATGATCATGAAGAAGGTGAGGGATCAGCCAAGAACTACACGGCAGGACCTGGTCAATGACCTGAAGAAAGCTGGGACCACAGTCTCAAAGAAAACCATTAGTAACACACTACGCCGTCATGGATTAAAATCCTGCAGCGCACGCATGGTCCCCCTGCTCAAGCCAGCGCATGTCCAGGCCCGTCTGAAGTTTGCCAATGACCATCTGGATGATCCAGAAGAGGAATGGGAGAAGGTCATGTGGTCTGATGAGACAAAAATATAGCTTTTTGGTCTAAACTCCACTCGCCGTGTTTGGAGGAAGAAGAAGGATGAGTACATCCCCAAGAACACCATCCCAACCGTGAAACATGGAAGTGGAAACATCATTCTTTGGGGATGCTTTTCTGCAAAGGGGACAGGACGACTGCACCGTACTGAGGGGAGGATGGATGGGGCCATTTATCGCGAGATCTTGGCCAACAACCTCCTTCCCTCAGTAAGAGCATTGAAGATGGGTCGTGGCTGGATCTTTCAGCATGACAATGACCCGAAACACACAGCCAGGGCAACTAAGGAGTGGCTCCGTAAGAAGCATCTCAAGGTCCTGGAGTGGCCTAACCAGTCTCCAGACCTGAACCCAATAGAAAGACCTGAACCCAATAGAAAATCTTTGGAGGGAGCTGAAAGTCCGTATTGCCCAGCGACAGCCCCGAAACCTGAAGGATCTGGAGAAGGTCTGTATGGAGGAGTGGGCCAAAATCCCTGCTGCAGTGTGTGCAAACCTGGTCAAGAACTACAGGAAACGTATGATCTCTATAATTGCAAACAAAGGTTTCTGTACCAAATATTAAGTTCTGCTTTTCTGATGTATCAAATACTTATGTCATGCAATAAAATGCAAATTAATTACTTAAAAATCATACAATGTGATTTTCTGGATTTTTGTTTTAGATTCCGTCTCTCACAGTAGAAGTGAACCTATGATAAAATTTACAGACCTCTACATGCTTTGTAAGTAGGAAAACCTGCAAAATCGGCAGTGTGTCAAATACTTGTTCTCCCCACTGTATATGCTGAATGTCCGCCCTAGGACACACATATGGGCACAGGAGTTCAGGGAGGTGGGCTTGTTGCCTTTGGAGTTCAGAGTGGACCAACTTAAACTTAATCATATGTTTGACATCTTAAATGATTGTGCCCATATGAAAAAACACATTGATATGGTCTATAACCAACACAGTTACAATGTCTTGTAAAATCCCAAGAGTAAACATTACTGCGAGGATCACGTTTTCCTATACAGACATTTGCCAATGGAATAGGCTTGGAGATCAAAGAAAAAGTATAAATGTTTTTTGTAGTTTTGTCTTACCTTTAAATCATTATACAGTGAGGGAAAAAAGTATTTGATCCCCTGCTGATTTTGTACGTTTGCCCACTGACAAAGAAATTATCAGTCTATAATTTTAATGGTAGGTTTATTTGAACAGTGAGAGACAGAATAACAACAAAAATATCCAGAAAAATGCATGTCAAAAATGTTATAAATTGATTTGCATTTTAATGAGGGAAATAAGTATTTGACCCCTTCTCAATCAAAAGGATTTCTGGCTCCCAGGTGTCTTTCATACAGGTAACGAACGGAGATTAGGAGCACACTCTTAAAGGGAGTGCTCCTAATCTCAGTTTCTTACCTGTATAAAAGATACCTGTCCACAGAAGCAATCAATCAATCAGATTCCAAACTCTCCACCATGGCCAAGACCAAAGAGCTCTCCAAGGATGTCAGGGACAAGATTGTAGACCTACACAAGGCTGGAATGGGCTACAAGACCATCGCCAAGCAGCTTGGTGAGAAGGTGACAACAGTTTCTGTGATTATTCGCAAATGGAAGAAACACAAAAGAACTGTCAATCTCCCTTAGCCTGGGGCTCCATGCAAGATCTCACCTCGTGGAGTTGCAATGATCATGAGAACGGTGAGGAATCAGCCCAGAACTACACAGGAGGATCTTGTCAATGATCTCAAGGCAGCTGGGACCATAGTCATCAAGAAAACAATTGGTAACACACTATGCCGTGAAGGACTGAAATCCTGCAGCGCCCGCAAGGTCCCCCTGCTCAAGAAAGCACATATACATGCCCGTCTGAAGTTTGCCAATGAACATCTGAATGATTCAGAGGACAACTGGGTGAACGTGTTGTGGTCAGATGAGACCAAAATGGAGTTCTTTGGCATCAACCCAACTTGCCGTGTTTGGAGGAGGAGGAATGCTGCCTATGACCCCAAGAAACCATCCCCACCGTCAAACATGGAGGTGGAAACATTATGCTTTGGGGGTGTTTTTCTGCTAAAGGGACAGGACAACTTCACCGCATCAAAGGGACGATGGACGGGGCCATGTACCGTCAAATCTTGGGTGAAAACCTCCTTCCCTCAGCCAGGGTATTGAAAATGGGTCGTGGATGGGTATTCCAGCATGACAATGACCCAAAACACACGGCCAAGGCAACAAAGGAGTGGCTCAAGAAGAAGCACATTAAGGTCCTGGAGTGGCCTAGCCAGTCTCCAGACCTTAATCCCATAGAAAATCTGTGGAGGGAGCTGAAGGTTCGAGTTGCCAAACGTCAGCCTCGAAACCTTAATGACTTGAAGAAGATCTGCAAAGAGGAGTGGGACAAAATCCCTCCTGAGATGTGTGCAAACCTGGTGGCCAACTACAAGAAACGTCTGACCTCTGTGATTGCCAACAAGGGTTTTGCCACCAAGTACTAAGTCATGTTTTGCAGAGGGGTCAAATACTTATTTCCCTCATTAAAATGCAAATCAATTCATAACATTTTTGACATGCGTTTTTCTGGATTTTTTTGTTGATATTCAAATAAACCTACCATTAAAATTATAGACTGATCATTTCTTTGTCAGTGGGCAAACGTACAAAATCAGCAGGGGATCAAATACTTTTTTCCATCACTGTATGTGTCACTGTTTTTACCATCGAGGACCTCTATGGAAACAAGCATTTTAACTTCTCTAGGATAGCATTCTAATAATATGCATAGTATTAGTAGATTTGGATAGAAAACACTCTGAACTTTCTAAAACTGTTTGAATCATGTCTGTGAGTATAACAGAACTTATTTAGCAGGCGAAACCCAGAGGACAAACCATTCAGATTTTTTTTTTTGGAGGTCACTCTCTTTTCAATGATATTTCATTGGGAATACAGATTTCTAAGCGACTTGCTTGCAGTTTCTACGGCTTCCACTGGATGTCAACAGTCCTGAGAAATTGGTTGAGGTTAATCCTTTGTGTAATGAAGAAATACGGCCATCTTGAAGTCGAGTCACTCTAGGTGTCCTGTTAGATTGAAGCTCATGACCAGAAGGCATGCTACATTTGGTTTTAATCCTGTATTGAACACACATCATCCCGTCTTCAATTTTATTGATTATTAACGTTATAAAATACCTAAAGTTGTATTACAAAAGTAGTTGTAATTTTTGGGCAAAGTTTACAGGTAACCTTGAGATATTTTATCGTCACGTTTGAGCAAGTTGGAACCTGTGTTTTTCTGGATCAAACGCACCAAATAAATGGAGCTTCTCAACTGTTTTTACCCCCAAGCGATAAGACTCCTGAACAGGTAAGCAAATGGCTACCCGGACTATTTGCATTGTGTGCCCACCCAAACCCCTCTTTTTTACGCTGCTGTTACTCTCTGTTTATCATATATGCATAGTCACTTTAAGTATACATTTATGTACATAATACCTCAATTGGGCCGACCAACCAGTGCTCCCGCACATTGGCTAACCGGGCTATCTGCATTGTGTCCCACCCACCACCCGCCAACCCCTCTTTTACACTACTGCTACTCTCTGTTCATCATATATGGATAGTCACTTTAACCATATCTACATGTACATACTACCTCAATCATCCTGACGAACCGCTGTCTGTATGTAGCCTCGCTACTGTATATAGCCTGTCTTTTTACTGTTGTTTTATTTCTTTACCTACCTATTTATCACATAATACTTTTTTTTGCATTATTGGTTAGAGCCTGTAAGTGCGCATTTCACTAAGGTCTACACCTGTTGTACTCAGCACGTGACAAACGTTGAATTGATTGATTTGATTTCAGGTGATATCCTCTGGGTACACATTGTACATTTTGTTTTATATGTCTGTTACCCAAAATAAATTAAATTCCTATTCGACAAGTTACCACCGGCTAAATCGATGATGTTAAAATGCCTATTTACTCTGTTCCATCTGACTGCCCAATCCACTGTCTCATCAACCCTATCTACAGGCAGATCTCCACTATAAAAAGGATCTCGACATTATCTCACATTTCTTTAAGAATAACATTTAGTTTTCAACAGCGGAGATTTGTATAAACCTTGTCTCTCTGACATTTGCAACATTGTTTCAATATTCAAATTCAATCTCCAGCTGTCCCATAGTAATGAACGGGTAGGGGTCGGTAGTCAGGACGAGAGACAGGCAGGCAGAATTTCTCAGCCAGTCAAAATCATGAATCAGCTGGCATAATTTTTATGGATATATCCAAAGAAATGTCAATGGAAAAAAGGTAAAACTAAACCAAGTGCAGCTAGTTTGCAGTCTTTTCAGCTTCAGTGTTTGAAGTGATTGTGTTAGCTGTGTTGTTGGCTAGCTCCTCTGAACAACCAAGTCCCGACGAGAGAGCCCATTTTCTATGCCAGGCGAAGTCGCGCCTCATTAGCTCATTGTTATGGATGCATCCAAATAAATGTCACTAGAAAACAGCTTACACAAATGCAAACACAGCTACTGTTATTCTTTTTGATGTTTGACGTGACTGTAAGTTAGCCAGAGCTTGCTAGCTAGCAAGCAAGGGATAAGAACATTGCCAGTCAGTATGGCAATGGAACATTTAGAACGAACGACTGGGTCGCGCCCATAGATACAGAACAAAAAGACTGAACGTCTGGGTCACGTCTCTGGCAAACGAACCAATAGAATGAACGACCAGCCGGGTTGGGTAGCAACCCTAGATTTGTGACAGGAATATATCTTCTGGAAGGATGAAATAGTATTCAAAAATTCATAAAAATAACATTTTTCATGAAAATATGTCAAACATAATTTGAATATGTTGGTAACCCATTGTATAAAGGTGATAATGCCCTTGAAGCCAGTGCCAATATATCCTACAAACACCGGTTTATTGGGCATTATCACTTAATTAATCAATTATAGAATAAGGCTGTAACGTAACAAACTGTGGAAAAAGGGAAGGGGTCGGAATAGTTTCCATATGCACTTTAGGCCTAAATAGCATCATTGATGATACTTGACTTATAAAGTATGGTTACATTCAATTTGCTCTGTTAAACCTACCCTTTGGAATTACTTCGATAGCAACAGTGAATCTAGTGGAGATTTCTCAACACGCATTCTCACGATAGCATATTGGTAATAGTCAGAAAAATATCAAAGCTAAGCAGGGCTTGGTTAAAATCCTGGATGTGAGACTGAACGGATAGCTGTAGATAGATCAACTCGCCAGTAGGAGTTGATTCCCACGATGAAGTGCTGACGTACTTTCAATGGTCAACATATTTTACATCTGCCTCACCTAAAGCCCATAACAGTCAGTATCTGGATAATATGTGTGAAATGATTAATGTATGTGTCACGTTCTGACCTTCTGACATTAATGTATGTGTCGCGTTTGCCTGTTACCAAACCTTGGGATACCCCCCCTTCTCTCAATTTCCACCTGAAGACATACCCTAATCTAACTGTCTGTAGCTCAGGCCCAGAAGCAAGGATATGCATATTCTTGGTATAATTTGAAAGGAAATACTCTGAGGTTTGTGGAAATGTGAATTGAATGTAGAAGAATATAACACAATAGATCTGGTAGAAGAAAATAAATATAAGTTTTCTGTTTTGTATTGTTGCATCATCTTTCAACTGAACAAGAACAGCCAAACATTCAGATATGATGCTGGGGATAATTTCGATGCAGAACATAAGAGGGCAACAGTATTTGAGAAATGTTACAGACATATCTTCAGGAATGAGTGAGCTACATGACATTGAGCATGTAGTCACCCAGGTGTCCCACAAACGTTGCCCAAATGTACCCAAGTGGCCGAATTGGTACAGTGATACATTTTGATGTGAATAACTATATAGAAAATACTAAAATGCTATTCTAACACACCCCCCAATTTTTTTAACAAAAATAACATTTGAAAGAAATAAAAATAACGGTAACTATTTACACACATTCAATGTATAATGTACAATATTGTGAAGACCCTCAGTCCTCTACACAATATTGTGCTGCTGATGCCATGCCCCATAGCAGTCTCTTTCTGTGGTTTTGCAGGCCTCAACCACACTGGTAGAGGTTTTATTTTGCAGAGCATATCAAACCTTGCTGTGCCTCGCTTCTTCTCGTTGTCCTCATCAACTTCTGGGTCACTGATATGAAGCGCCTGTGAGATTGTCAGAAACCTTTTGTATGACATGACAGTGGAGGTGAGCGGTTTTCCAGTAGTCTTTCAGGGTTTTCAGCTTCACAAGACCCATGTAAATGACCATTGACAGGTAACAAAAAAGATCTGACATGGAAATGGGCTTCCATCCCTCTTTCTTGCCTGCCTGCTTCTTAGCACCATACTTATTAGTGTTCAACACTAGGCAGTCAACAACTGACGAGGTGAAAAACAGCTGAAAAAGTTGAATGGGGCTTTGAGGTCATGTCCAGCTGAGGTCCTGGTGGCCTTTTGAATCTGATTGTTTGAGGAACTGGCTCGACATCCTCCTCCAGCACAGAGTGCTAACGACCCTCTTCCTCTCTGTTGCAGGTTTATCTCTTCCCCACCTCCGCTTCTTTGTCACTGACTTCACTGACTTCACACCCGGCCGGGCGGGGGTAGGTGTGGAGCCGGAGACAGCAGGGGTCCGGCTGGATGAACCAGCTTCTGTGGGGGATGGGCACCTTGGCAGTGGGGGCTCCCAGTCAGAATCGCTGGGACTGTGAAATAAAGACAGACACAGACACAGATTATATATAGAGGAGGGAACCAAATCACTATGGTGAGGTGTTGTTCCATTCTACCCATTCCATGTTTAGATAAAATAAAAATATATATTTTTTAAATATATACAGACACACAGATACAGACACAGATTATATATAGAGGGAACCAAATCACTATGGTGAGGTGTTGTTCCATTCTACCCATTCCATGTTTAGATAAAATAAATGTTAAAAATATCTAGTATATACAGACACACAGACACAGACACAGACATACACACAGACATACATACATACCTGCCCATACACCATGTAGAGCCATGTGTACTTTACAAATTTAATGACTGATTACATTTTTATTATTGGCAAATAAAATAAAAATATCTCCAAAACAACTCAAATTAATAATATTTGATTTTATTAATTTCAATCAACGGCATGAAAAGTACTTACCAGTCCAACACTGCATCTTCTCCATACAAGAACATCTCCTCGGATTTGCGAGTCAAAACTATTGTCACTATCTGACTCATCTTGTAGTAATTCCGTCTCACTTTCAATTTCGTTGATAATATCGTGTAGATATGTATACCTAGACTTTGCCTTTGATTTCCCCGATTTAGTCGCCATAATTCCTCAGATAAAACTGCGAAAAATGCTCTCTAAACAATACTGCTTTTGCATAACCAGCATGGCTGCTTCAGGTAAAATTTTCAATGGCGAATGAGTGTCTTTACGCTCGAGTTTCAAGCAAGGGCTAGTCTTCCCGGATATAACCATTACACATTGCCGTTTACCTCAGCTCATTGGCTATCTACCAAGCTATATTACAAGACGATCAGTGGTCATTGGGCTGAAATACAGTCAATCAACGAAGCACTGGTCATATCATTGGTGCGCAATGAGGTCATTGTAAATGTAAATGTAAAATGTAAAATGTTGTTTGGTGTTTTCAAATCAGTTCCTTTCGGTCAATACGTCCCATGAAAAGAACCATGAAGTATGGTTGTGTTACTAACAGAGGATTGCAATGAAACCAACCATGACTAGATAAACGTAAGTTTTAGTGTGAGTAATTACATCGAATGTTTCGTCGAATGTTGAAGGAGACGGAATTCATGACACAAGCCGTTTACAAAATGTTTTGTGTTAGGCTATAAAAATGGATTTTATCGAACAAAACAACCATTTATTGTGTAGATTGGACCTTTTGTATTGCCAAAAGAAGAAGATCTTGAAAGGTAATTGATTATTTTATTGCTATTTCTGACTTTCGTGACGCTAATGCTTTGTTGGAAAATGCTAGTAATACTTGTGTGCTGGGCGCTGTCCTCAGATAATTGCATGGTATGCTTTCGCCGTAAAGCCTTTTTGAAATCTGACACAGCGGCTGGATTAACAAGAAGTTAAGCTTTTAAACGAGTTGTCATTTTATTTTATTTGTCGCGCTCTGGTCAATGTTGAGTAAGGATACACACCTGATTATGCATAGAAGTAGGCCTAGGCTACCTGGACTGCACGCAAACGTAGGCCTATAAATGTGACCATTTGGGGATCTGATAGTATTTCTGATTGTCTTATTTGTCTTAACCACTGTGAAGCTTCTCAAAGTAATGTTTTCTTTACCTCAAACAGTAAGTAAACATAGCTCTCTTTCGATAACCACTTGTGTGAAAGGGGCAAAACATTTCATAATCTGATCCAGTGGAAACGTAAAAAAATAGGCCTACCTGATTACTTCTTATCCCTTGCGCAAATAGCATACAGCTGTGTCTGTCTGGAACTCACTGGAGTGAGAAACTGAGGGAACAGAATATTTAATACAATGTTGCAAGTTTGTTAGCAAGAGCTTCAGACCAAGCCAAGTTGATACAATGTTTCAAGTTCCTTGTCAGACAGGCCCAGCATTGCCAATGTGATTCATAGGATTTTTATCAGGATATTTCATACCTGCAGGCTTCAATGTTTTTATTTGTTGGCTTTATATAGAATATTTTTACATAGTTGGCTACGGAAATATAGGTTATTTTGAGATACGAAGACTTTAATATAAATTCAATTAAACTGTTCCATATGAAAATCATAACTGGCACGCAGATCGGTAGAAATGGTAAGATAATTGGCACTCCAAATGGAAAAGGAGGTCGACCCCTGGTGTAACCTATTACCAGCAACTTCAGGAGCTTAATTATTTAATCACAGTGTGCTTAAAACATCTGACAAGCTCAGTAGCCTACATATAGCCTATTTGATTTTATTAATACATAGGATGTGTCTAAATGTGGAAAAAATACACATTTTTAAATTTCAACTTTCAAACGACCCAGATTTATTTTAGTAAGGGACAGCCCTACATGAACTGAAATTGAACTGAGACAGCATCCTTTAGAACTGAGAATATGTATTCCCATGTAGCCTAATGTATTAATATTGTAATATCACACATGTTCAAAGTTAAGCCATCGCTCAGGGATTTAATCCAGGCCTATGAACTCTGTTATACAACAGGTGGAGGATGAGTTTGTATGAAGAGAGATTGTTTGACTCTCTTTATGGAGTACAATTGTTTTACATGGAGTTTAAAATCTTCCTAGAGAGTCCAATTTGGGTGTTGCTTTATTTTCTGCCAACTCAGCATCCAAAATCTCCTCAGATGGCTCTGTACCCCCAGAGTGACATCATCAGCGCAAAACATCTGTCAGTGCTGCAAATGTATTTTAGAAAAGTGTGCTGGCAACCACTGTTTATTTTAGAGGATGGTTGCAGCATTACTCCTGACCACTAGAGTGTGATTAGCTGCTCTTCTGCTCTGATAAGAGGAGAGGATCCTGCAGGGCTGTGTCTCTCAGAGAGTAAGTAACAGGCCATTTTTAGACAATGACTCCACAGCCAGGACTAATGGCCCAAGATGCTGAATGGCTGCCTGGTGGCTTTGCTGCCTCTGGGCAAACAGAAATGGGCTCCATTAAAAGTAACGTTTCATTAAGTTGTGAGGGTGTGATGTGGAAACTGGGGATTGCTTGTTGGTTCTGTTGGCTGGGTTGAGCTGAACTGAGCTGCATTGCTCTGTGGTAGTCCTGGAGCCAAGCCCAGACCTATCTGTCTCACTGCAGCTGTAGGCCAGCGAGCACGCTAAAATGCTAAAGCTAACACGCCAGGATAGGAGGAACAGATTTCATAGAGCATATGGAGGCTCACCAGGGCCCAAAATAAGCAGGCTGCTGCTGAAGCCCTCTGCAGAAAACAATTAATCCTCACTGTTCCCTGCCTCACAGAGAGGGGAGGATATGGTGAGGGAAAATGAGAGGGAGAAAAGTGGAAGATATATAGGGTTCAGAAAACATGTCATGTTGCTCTTATTAGAGACAGAGGAAGGAAAAAATAGTTCTTTAAAACTGAAAAGACAGCAATGTTCTTTGGCTTTTCACCCTGCCCAGACACTCTTCTCCAGTCACCTGTCCATGACCCTGGAAGATTCATATTTTTATTTGCTGAGAAAAAGAGAATGACACAGACAGCAGAAATTGTTTATAAAGACATAGGATGCACACAAAGTAGAGAGAATGGTGAAAATACAGGGTTCAGAAAGAAGAGAAGTACATGCTACTCTCGTCTGTTTCCATTAGAACAGGTATTCACAAACTGGGGTACGCGCAATGCCGTCAGGGGCACACATTTAAAATATATATATATATATATATATATTATTCACATTTACAAACAGTTAATTTATATTTTCCAATGCGGCTATACATTTGGATGAGGTTTTTTTCTCGCCTGAGTAGCCTCTTTTCACTGCCAACAATAAAATAAAACCACCTAGTGTTCAGCGAAATAACAACAATGTCAAATACAGGTAACCTAGTAAAATAATTAACCTCTCTAGGACGTTCCGCTAGCGGTTCATATTTATATTTATATAAATTTATTTATATATTTATTTATATGAACCGTGTGGCTCAGTTGGTAGAGCATGGCGCTTGCAACGCCAGGGTTGTGGGTTCAATTCCCACGGGGGGACCAGGATGAATATGTATGAACTTTCCAATTTGTAAGTCGCTCTGGATAAGAGCATCTGCTAAATGACTTAAATGTAAATGTAAATGTAAATATCCAAAAACCTCAGTTTACATTTGGCTTTGCCTCCAAAACATCCCGTGAATTTGCACAGAGCCACATCAATTTACAGAAATACTCATAATAAACATTGATAAGATACAAGTGTTATTCACAGATTTAAATAAATTCTTCTCCTTCTTAGCGCTAGGGGTCAGATTATTATTATTTTTTTAAATAACGTGCCCAAAGTAAATGGACATTTTCTCTGGCCCAGATCGTAGAATATGCATATAATTTACAGAATATGATAGAAAACACTCCAAAGTTTCCAAAACTGTCAAAATATTGTCTGTGAGTATAACAATACAATACTTATTCTGTAAGCGAAAACCTGAGAAAATGTAACCCGGAAGTGATATTAAAAAAAAATTATCTGTGTTCCCTGGCCCGTCTAACCTCCATTTAAAGGGGTATCAACCAAATTCCTTTTCCAATGGCTTCCTCAGGCTGTGACCAGGCTTTAGACATAGTTTCAGGCTTTTCTTTTGAAAAATGAGCGCCATTTTTCAAAAGTAGTCAGGTGTCCTCTGAATATTTCCTGCGCGCGACAGAGGGGCTCCCCATTTTCCGTGTCTCTCTTAAAGAATAGGTTATGGTCCGTTTGAAATATTATCGATTATGTTTGTTAAAAACAACCTGAGGATTGATTATAAAAAAACATTTGACATGTTTCTACGACCATTATGGATACTTTTTGGAATTTGTCGAACGGAACACGGCTTTCGTTTTCTCAACATAATGCGCAACCCAAATGGCGTTTTTTTGTGATAAAGTAATATTCATCAAACAAAAACAACATTTGTTGTGTAACTGGGAGTCTCGTGAGTGGAAACATCCGAAGATTATCAAAGGTAAGCGATTAATTTTATTGCTCCAAATATTAATCCCAGCTTCGAAGCCATCATCACAGTAGGCATTGATTTCCAAAATGCTCTGTGTAGTCCATTTTTCTTCTCCAGATCGGGCGAATTCAGTCTGTAGAAACTGGCATGTGACAGAAAACTCAGCTTCCACAAAGTCTCATGAGATTAAGTCCAGCAGTGACTTCACTTTTTCCACATACATAAAGGTTTCATTCTCTGGGTGCAAGGCACACAGGGCCTCAACAAGTTGGCTTTTTTGTTCATTAAATCTTGCTGACATTTCTCCCAATACAGCATCCAGAGTGCTAAAAAACAGTATTTTGCACTCCCTCTCATTATCCCCTTCTTGCTGGCCCATTGTTGTTTCAATCAGATATTCTTTCAGATTACTACTCACTACTCTTTGCCGTTTGCTTGGAGCAAGAGTATCCGTGTGCTTGTATTTCTCCCATAACTCATCAAACTCAGTCATGTCACAGTTTTTCTAATTAATTGTGGGCACTGCGGACGACTTGGATGCCAGTGTACAGATCAGTTGCCTGAAGTAAATTGTTAGGGGGAGGTTGAGCAGGCTGAGGATTTTGTGGACCATGATGGCAATGAATCTGAAGCTCGGCTCGGAAACAGTCACACCTCTGTAACGTAGGTGCGGGTACTCTCGATTTTTCTAAGCAGGTGGCCAAATGACCAGTCCATCGCTGCTCAAGTAGCCATTTCAGTTTCTCTCCTGTATATTGTGCAGCCACAGTTGGTTTCCTGAGAAACACTGTAAAGGGAATTACACACATAAAAAAAGTCATCCAATGCACCCTCAGAGGACATGGCGTGCACTATGACTAAATGCAGCTCGTAGTTAAAGCACTCCACATACAGCACATCCCGATTCAGTTTGTCCTACACTTCCTTTTTCATGCCCCCATGTTACCAGACATCACCCTGCCCCATCATAATATTGACTAAGAATATTCTCGGTGCTAAGACCACCATTTGTTAGCTCTGACAGGACCAAGTTAGTCAGTAATAAAGCATCACGTTCTTCACTAGTTGCCATTGACAGTAGCCGCTCACAAACACGGTTGTTTTCGCCCACATAACGGAGTACAATTGAAGTGTTCTCACACCCGGTTGGGTCTTTAGTCCCATCCACTTTAGGTGTGTACCATGAATCACCTACTTCCTTCACAATTTCCTCTGTGACTATCTCACTCATGAGCCCAATTATTTTGTTCTGGATGTCATGAGAAGTGGCATGAGATGTGGCATTATGGGGAAGTTCCTTGTCTTTCCTGAGTTTATAATCCAACATTGCCAGGAATAGTCCACCACCCCCCTCCCCTCTTGCATCCATCACATCCAAAGTTCCCCTGAGAGTAAGCTCGTTGTGTCACGTTCCTGACCTGTTGGTTTAGTTGGTCAGGGCGTGAGTTGGGGTGGGCATTATATGTTTTGTGTTTCTTGTTTAGGTCACTTGAAATTAGCCTTATATGGTTCTCAATCAGAGACAGGTGTTTGACGTTTTCCTCTGATTGAGAACCATATATAGGTTGGCTGTTTCACACTGTTTGTTTGTGGGTGGTTGTCTTCCGTGTCAGTGTATGTTCGCACCACACGGGACTGTTTCGTTGTCGTTAGTATATGTAGTCTGTTCCTGTTCGTGCGTTCTTCATGTTTTATGTAAGTTCTCTCGTTCAGGTCTGTCTACGTCGTTTTGTTGTTTTGTAAAATTATCAAGTGTTCTTCGTGTGTTTAGTTTCGTCTTGTTAATAAAAATATCATGTCATCATACCTCGCTGCAAATTGGTCTTCCGATCCCTCTCTCCTCTCCTCGTCCGAGGAGGAGGAAGAATTAGAGTTGCGTTACAGAACCACCCACCAAATTACCAGAACCAAGCAGCGGGGAAAAGGGCAGCGACAGCAACCACAGAAATCCCAGGATTCATGGACATGGGAGGAGATCTTGAACGGAGAAGGACCCTGGGCACAGGCTGGGGAGTATCGCCGCCCCAAAGCTGAGCTGGAGGAAGCGAAAGCTGAGCGGCGGCGATATGAGGAGGCAGCACGGCAGCGGGACAGGTACGAGAGGCAACCCCAGAATTTTTTTGGGGAGGGGGCTAGAGAGGAGTGTGGCTAAGCCAGGTAGCAGACCTGAGCGCACTCCTCGTGCTTATTATAAGCAACGCGTCACTGGTCAGGCACCGTGTTATGCGGTTAAGCGCACGGTGTCGCCAGTGCGTGCCCATAGCCCGGTGCGCTATAGGGCAGCCCCCCGAAAGTGTCAAGTGAGTGTGGGCATCCAGCCGGGGCGTATTGTGCCTGCTCAGCGCGTCTGGTCTCCGGTACGCAGTTTCGGTCCAGGGTATCCTGCGCCGGCTCTGCGTGCTGTGTCTCCGGGGCGCTGGGAGGGTGCAGTGCGTCCTATGCCTACACTCCGCTCGTACCGGGCAAATGTGGGAGTGGAGCCTAAGGGAGAAGTGCGCGTAGTAGGCACTAGATCTCCAGTGCTCATCCACAGCCCGGTTCAACCTGTGCCTGCACTCTGGAGGGTACGGGCTGGAGTAGTATGCCAGCCTGGGGGAGTGGTGCCAAGGCTGCGCACCAGAGCTCCAGTGCTCCCCCACAGCCCGGTCCTTCAGGTGCCTTTTAACATCAAGCCTCCTGTAGGTCGCTCCAGCCTGGTGGGTCCTGTGGCAGCCCCACGCACCAGGCTGTCTCTCCGTCTCCTCCCTACAGGTGTGCCCGTCTGCCCAGCGGCACCTGAACTGCCCGTCTGCCCAATGGCGCCTGAACTGCCCGTCTGCCCAATGGCGCCTGAACTGCCCGTCTGCCCAATGGCGCCTGAACTGCCCGTCTGCCCAATGGCGCCTGAACTGCCCGTCTGCCCAACGGCGCCTGAACTGCCCGTCTGCCATGAGCCTGCAAAGCCGCCCGTCTGCCATGAGCCTGCAAAGCCGCCCGTCTGCCATGAGCCTACAGAGCCGTCCGCCAGACAGGAGCCGCTAGAGCCTTCCGCCAGACCGGATCAGCCAGAGCCTTCCGCCAGACCGGATCAGCCAGAGCCTTCCGCCAGACCGGATCAGCCAGAGCCTTCCGCCAGACCGGATCAGCCAGAGCCTTCCGCCAGACCGGATCAGCCAGAGCCTTCCGCCAGACCGGATCAGCCAGAGCCGTCCAGCCAGGACCAGCCTTCAGAGCCGTCCAGCCAGGACCAGCCTTCAGAGCCGTCCAGCCAGGACCAGCCTTCAGAGCCGTCCAGCCAGGACCAGCCTTCAGAGCCGTCCAGCCAGGACCAGCCTTCAGAGCCGTCCAGCCAGGACCAGCCTTCAGAGCCGTCCAGCCAGGACCAGCCTTCAGAGCCGTCCAGCCAGGACCAGCATTCAGAGCCGTCCAGCCAGGACCAGCCTTCAGAGCCGTCCAGCCAGGACCAGCCTTCAGAACCGTCCAGCCAGGACCAGCCTTCAGAGCCGTCCAGCCATGACCAGCCAGAGCCGTCAGCGAGCCATGACCAGCCAGAGCCATCAGCGAGCCATGACCAGCCAGAGCCGTCAGCGAGCCATGACCAGCCAGAGCCGTCAGCGAGCCATGACCAGCCAGAGCCGTCAGCGAGCCATGACCAGCCAGAGCCGTCATCCAGCCAGCCAGGATCCGCCAGAGCCAGCCAGCCAGGATCCGCCAGCCAGTCCGGTGTTGTCCCTCAGTCCGGAGCTGCCGTCCCTCAGTCCGGGGCTGCCCCTAAATCCAGCGGGACCCATGTCTAGGGTTCCCAGTCCAAGGTCGGTGGCGAGGGTCGCCACCTTGAGAAGGCCACAGAAGGGGGGATTTATTATGGTGGGATGGGATCCACGTCCTGCGCCAGAGCCGCCGCCGCGGACAGATGCCCACCCAGACCCTCCCCTAGACTTTTTTGTGGTGCGTCCGGAGTTCGCACCTTAAGGGGGGGGTTCTGTCACGTTCCTGACCTGTTTTATGTTATTTTTTGTATGTGTTTAGTTGGTCAGGGCGTGAGTTGGGGTGGGCATTATATGTTTTGTGTTTCTTGTTTAGGTCACTTGACATTAGCCTTATATGGTTCTCAATCAGAGACAGGTGTTTGACGTTTTCCTCTGATTGAGAACCATATATAGGTTGGCTGTTTCACACTGTTTGTTTGTGGGTGGTTGTCTTCCGTGTCAGTGTATGTTCGCACCACACGGGACTGTTTCGTTGTCGTTAGTATATGTAGTCTGTTCCTGTTCGTGCGTTCTTCATGTTTTATGTAAGTTCTCTCGTTCAGGTCTGTCTACGTCGTTTTGTTGTTTTGTAAAATTATCAAGTGTTCTTCGTGTGTTTAGTTTCGTCTTGTTAATAAAAATATAATGTCATCATACCTCGCTGCAAATTGGTCTTCCGATCCCTCTCTCCTCTCCTCGTCCGAGGAGGAGGAAGAATTAGAGTTGCGTTACACGTTGACAGCAAGACATTCCACAATGTCCACAATTGATGACAAATACATACAGAATCTGTGCAGAATTCACAAGTGTTGAAGTCTCCGCTCCCTGTGAATTCCTTGCTTGCCTTTCTGACCAAAGTACCATGAATTTCAAATGTTCTTTGCTTGATGCGTGCCTCCCAAGTCCCTTGTTGCTATCAATGGCATGTCACCAGTTATTATATCCAGTTTGGGTGAATGCCTTATCGGCCTTTTAACCAAATGCTACAAAATGCCCATTTTCTCCAACAGTACAGGCGGATTTGGTATTTCCCCAGACAAACCTGCGCTGGCTCCTCATCACCGAGGTTGTCAGGCACTAACCGAGGTGTGGGTGCTGGTAATATCCTGGTGGTGCTGCTGCTAGTTTCGGTCTTGGTGACTGCAGGCCGGTTGGTTACCTCCTATGTCACAGGCTGCAAGACGGTTGCGCAGGTACCTTTGCTGCTGGGCTTGACGTCCTTGGCCTCTGTGATTAGCATCGGCTCAGCGGCCTTGTGGCAGGCTTCTCCCCCTCCCTGCCGCTTTGATCCGATGCTGCCTTTCTAATATCCATCATGCTATTAGCTACCTACCTAACATTAGCTAAATTACATCCAGCAGCACAGTTAAACTTGTATTTATTTCCTAGTACGTAACTTTGAAAGTAAACCTAAACGGTCAAATTGACCCCGTCCTTCTACTGTGAAGGTCAATCAAAATTCATATTTTTCAACTGCGTTACCCCCTTTTGCCCCCTTGTGGCGCCTACGTAACATGGATTTTTTTCAATTTACAGAATGTTGACAAGGCTTCCAGCTTCCCCTTCTCACCCGGATATATGCAATTTCAGCAGAAGGTTCTGGAACACAAAACACCACAGCACCCAGTTGCTTTTCCATGGTCCCTCTCTACCTCTAGAGCACATACAGTATACCAAGTATCCCACCAGGAAAAACACAATCTGCCCGCTGGGCCAATGCGGAGATGTGGCCCGGATAGACTGGGGATCAGTTGGGTATACCCTGGCTCAAGACAAAATGTGAAGTAGTAGACTGAAGCAATTCCAATCCTGATTTAAAATGCAACAGCTGTAATATTGGTGGGCTGGCTTTAGGACCACACAGAGCATTGCTCGGAGAGCAGCTGCCAGCCTGCGCCCTTTTCTTTAACTTTTAGAAGGCAGCGACAGTGCCAGTTTTCTTTGCCAGTCAGACCATTTCTTTGAATTTGATGTTGATATTTGTATTTGGCCTTGTAAATCTCGTTGTAGTCTGATAGCTAGGAGTTAATTGAATTGTGAGGTGAGGGAACCCTCCTTTTTGGTGACCATTTTATTTCTGTTAAAAAATACTCTAGGCCTAATTCATATGTTCATTCATTTGCCCAGCAGGCTTGTGCAATTTTGGCTTCATGTATTGGTATGAAAATTAACAACATGCAATTTACTGAACTGAAAAACATGCAATTTAGATTATTCCCCCAAAAGACAATTGTAGGCTATAACAAATGTACATTGTCATGCAGTGACAGAATGATAATTGAGATAATGCAAATCATTCATGATTTAGTTAGGCTAACTTTTTGAAATGTATTGCTGTGGGCCTACATGCCAAAAGTGGTCTCTTCACAGTCCCCAAGTCCAGAACAGACTATGGGTGGCACACAGTACTACATAGAGCCATGACTACATGGAACTCTATTCCACATCAAGTAACTGACTCAAGCAGTAAAATTAGATTTTAAAAACAGATAAAAAAACACCTTATGGAACAGCGGGAACTGTGAAGCAACACAAACATTGGCACAGACACATGCCTGCCTACACACACACACACACACACACACACACACACACACACACACACACACACACACACGATAACATACACACTATACATAGACATGGATTTAGTACTGTAGATATGTGCTAGTGAAGTAGGGGCCTGAGGGCACAAAGTGTGTTGTGAAATCTGTGAATGTATTGTAATGTTTTAAAATTGTATAAACTGCCTTAATTTTGCTGGACCCCAGGAAGAGTAGCTGCTGCCCTGGCAGCAGCTAATGGGGATCGATAATAAATATATCCATCTTCCCAGAAAATCTTACAGCTTAATCTTGCTGGCAAAACGTCATTAAATATTGCTAAGTTAATTAGCTGTAATGTGGATGTAGGAAACTTAAATATAATAATCACCCAGATAGTGCAAATACCTGGGGAAAAATGTACGATCCACCCCTTTGTTGGCAACTATGTTGCAGTCAATATTCTCAGAGCCGCCTTGTTTATACAAAATGTTTCAATATCCTTAGAGCTGCGCTGTTGATACATTGCTTCAATATTCCCTGGCGAATAATGGAGACTGGCAAATGCTAAAATTTGCGGGAAGAGCAGGTGACAATTTTAGTGGAAAGCGCAGGAGACAATGACACTGTCATAGTACACTGTATGCACCGTTCCAGAAGGGGGTTTTCATATAGCCTATAGCAGGGGGTTGGCAATCTTTTTCATGTGGAGTGCCAATTTACAATTGATCCTACCATTTCTAAAGATCTGCATGCCAGTTATGATTTTTATATGCATTGTAGGTTACCTAACTGTGCCCAAAACATTTCTAAAGGACCACAAACTAAATAATTCTATAGCTGGTTACTAAACAGAGGCGCTGTCCATTCAGCGCCGAGGTGCTGTCCATTCAGCGGCCTTAAATCTCCTTTTAAAAAGGCATGTGTAGATTTTCCTTTTGTATATCATGATTTTCTTCAGTCTAGTTTATTTGTCTTCATGCATCCTTGTCGATTATAGGCCTAAGTAAGTCCTTTGATTTTTTATATTTTTAGCTTTATTTAGGCAAGTCACTTCTTACGGCTGAGATCCCGTTAACGGGATTGATATGACAACAGCCAGTGAAAGTGCAGGGCGCCAAATTCAAAGCAACAGAAATCTCATAATTAAAATTCCTCAAACATACAAGTATTTTACACCATTTTAAAGATACACTTCTTGTTAATCCCACCACAGTGTCTGATTTCAAATAAGCTTTTCGGCGAAAGCACCACAAACGATTATGTTAGGTCAGAGCCAAGTCACAGAAAAACACAGCCATTTTTCCAGCCAAAGAAAGGAGTAACAAAAATCAGAAATAGAGATAGAATTAATCACTAACCTTTGATGATCTTCATCAGATGACACACATAGGACGTCATGTTACACAATGTTTTGTTCGATAAAGTTCATATTTTTATCCAAAAATCGTAGTTTACATTGGCGAGTTATGTTCAGTAATGTTTTGCCTCCAAAACATCCAGTGATTTTGCAGAGAGCCACATCAATTTACAGAAATACTCATAATAAACATTGATAAAAGATACAAGTATTAAACTATAAACTTTTCCTTAATGCAACCGCTGTGTCAGATTTTTTTTAAACTTTACGGAAAAAGCACACCATGCTATTATCTGAGTGCAGCGCTCAGAGCCCAAATAAGCCATAAAGATATCCGCCATGTTGTGGAGTCAACAGATGTCAGAATAGCATTATAAATATTCACTTACCTTTGATGATCTTCATCAGAATGCACTCCCAGGAATCCCAGTTCCACAATAAATGTTTGTTTTGTTCGATATAGTCCATCATTTATGTCCAAATATCTTCATTTTGTTCACGTGTTCAGTCCAGTAATCCACATTCATGGCGCGCAGGTCAGACAAAGTCAAACAATTCCATTACAGTTCGTAGAAACATGTCAAACGATGTATAGAATCAATCTTTAGGATGTTTTTAACATAAATCTTCAATAATGTTTCAACCGGAGAATTCCTTTGTCTTCAGAAATGCGATGGAAAGCAGGTCACGCTCACGTGACCGCCCATGTTCAGCTCGTGCCAAACACCTGACTCAGAGCTCTCCTTCCCTCATTCTTCACAGTAGAAGCATCAAACAAGGTTCTAAAGACTGTTGACATCTAGTGGAAGCAAAATGAGCAATATCCCACTGTATTTTGGATAGGCAAACTTACAAACCTCAGATTTCCCCATTCCTGGTTGGATTTTATCTCAGGTTTTTGCCTGCCATATGAGTTCTGTTACACTCACAGACATCATTCAAACAGTTTTAGAAACATCATCATGTTTTCTATCCAAATCTACTAATAATATGCATATCTTAGCCTCTGAGCCTGAGTAGCAGGCAGTTTACTCTGGGCACCTTTTCATCCAAGCTACTCAATACTGCCACCCAGCCATAAGAAGTTATTTAATGCCACACGGTCAAGGATAGGCTTGCACAGATCGGGAGGACCGTAGGAACGTTCCTGTGATTGAATTGTCCTTCTAGCCCTAACAGTTCCGCCTCTGTCCCCCAAAAGCACCTGAAATTTAGGGCCAGGCTTCATTTTGGGCCTACTTTTTTGAACGGTCGCTGCGCTCAGAACGAGTGAGCTACGGTAAAGTGGGGTATCTCGTTGAACTCTGCACGGCCTAGAGAATAGGTTGATGGCATTTGTTTCCATTTCTGTGATGATTTCAGCCTGTCTGTAAGTTTCTAGTAAATATTGTGCTTCCAGAACAGCAGGAATACAGACTACAGCAGGTCTTTATTGTTTATTTCACTTTTGTTTATTATGTACTTCACTTGCTTTGGCAATGTTAACATATGTTTCCCATGCCAATAAAGCCTAACTGTTTTTTCCAACCTTGAAAGACAGTAAACACAGTGAAAGTTCAACACTTGCATATTAAGTGACGCAGACCAAATCCAAACCTTAAAAAAAGCACAACACAAAGAATTACTCAAATAATTATTTAATAAAACAGCACAAACCTTGACATTATAAAGAATCACACCGAAATAGAAAATAGAACAGACAGTTAGAGTAAATTACACACATTGTACATTTTTGAAATCTGAACAAGCACACGCCAAAATAGAAAACCACACCAAACAAAATCAGAACAGAGTAAATGTAAGACAGTCTTTAAGAGTCTTCGGGAAGAGGAAGTCTCATTGTTGGTCAGCTCCCCTTCCTTCTAGATGCATCAGGGCTCCCCTCTTCCCTTGTGAGCCTCCTTTATCCTCCTTGAGGCAATGGCTTTTTTGAGTCTGACTCTTTTTGAATTCAGCTGGATTCACAAGCTGTTTATCTTCTTTGGGCTGCAGGGGCAGTATTGAGTAGCCTGGATAAAAGGTGCCCATTTCAAACGGCCTCATACTCAATTCTTGCTCGTACAATATGCATATTATTATTACTATTGGATAGAAAACACTCTCTAGTTTCTAAAACCGTTTGAATTATATCTTTGAGTAAAACAGAACTCATTTTGCAGCAAACTTCCTGACAGGAAGTGGAAAATCTGAAATCGATGCTCTGTTCCAGGGCATCCCTATCAATTTGCTTGTAATTTATGACTATACATGCACTTCATACGCCTTCCACTAGATGTCAATAGGCTGTGAGAGGTGAAATGGGGTTTCTAGGTATATCTAGGGTCAAAAGAGATAGCTTGGAATGACATGACCCCAGAAATCCTCTGTTCAGGAAGCGCATAGAGGTCACCAGTTTTGGCTTCTGAAAAGCATTCGTTATAAGACGTCTATATCTCCGGCTTTGATTTTATTTGATAAATGTGATAATATCATCGTAAAGTATGTTTTTTCAATATAGTTTTATTAGATTATTGAATTTTTTTCGGGACGTTAGGCGTGTTGCGTTGTCTGCATTTGTTGACAATGGAGAGCTTCGCGCAACTTGGCTAGTTTGGCTTGCTAATTCGAGAGGGAAAAATGCCATTCTAAAATCAAACAACGATTGTTCTGGACAAAGGACCTCTTGTACAACATTCTGATGGAAGATCATCAAAAGTAGGACCCATTTTATGATGTTATTTCATATATCTGTCGGAACATGCTTACTATTAGTTTTGCGCCCAGATTTTGGGCACTCTCTCGCAATAACGTAAGCTGGATGTCGTAATGAAGTTATTTTTAGAATTCTAACACGGCGATTGCATTAAGAACTAGTGTATCTATCATTTCCTATACAACATGTATTTTTTAGTAACAATTATGAATAGTTATTTGGTAAGAATAGTTGTGTCATAAAAATATCTGGACTTTCTGGGGAAAAGATGCTACGTTAGCACAATGTATAACCACTGATTTCAGCTCTAAATATGCACATTTTCGAACAAAACATAAGTGTATGTATAACCTGATGTTATAGGACTGTCATCTGATGAAGCTTATCAAGGTTAGTCAAAAATTATATATCTTTTGCTGGTTTGTTACGATCGCTAACTTTTGCTGCTGGTAAATGGCTTGTGTTTCTGGCTATTGTGGTAAGCTAATATAATGCTATATTGTGTTTTCGCTGTAAAACACTTAAAGAATCAGAAATATTGGCTGGATTCACAAGATGTCTGTCTTTCATTTGCTGTACATCATGTATTTTTCATAAATGTTTTATGATGAGTATTTAGGTATTTCAATTTGGTCTCTGTAATTGTTCTAGCTGCTTCGGTGCTATTTCCGATTGTAGCTGCAATGTAAAACTATGATTTATACCTCAAATATGCACATTTTTCGAACAAAACATAGATTTATTGTATAACTTGTTATAAGACTGTCATCTGATGAAGTTGTTTCTTGGTTAGTTTGGTTGGTTCTTGGTTAGTTAGGTTGGTTTTGTGCAAGCTACCTGTGCTGTGAAAAATGTCTGTGCTTTTTTGTATTTGGTGGTGAGCTAACATAAATATACGTGGTGTTTTCGCTGTAAAACATTTTAAAAATCGGACATGTTGGCTGGATTCACAAGATGTGTATTTTTCATTTGCTATATTGGACTTGTTAATGTGTGAAAGTTAAATATTTCTAAAAAATATATTTTGAATTTCGCGCCCTGCACTTGGACGGGCTGTTGTCATAAGTGTACCGACACCGGGCTGCAGCCATAACAGGTTATCTTTCATTTGCTGTATTGGACTTGTGATTTCATGAAAATTATATTATATGATATCCCTGTCCCGTTAGGCTAGGCTATGCTAGTCAGCTTTTTTGATGAGGAGGATCCCGGATCCGGGAGAGAGAGGCGGTAACTTCTCTAGGATAGGGGGCAGCATTTTCATTTTTGGATAAATAGCGTGCCCAATATCAACTTCCTTCTACTCATCCCCAGAATATAAGATATGCATATCATTAGTAGATTTGGATAGAAAACCCTCTGATGTTTCTAAACTGTTTGAATCATGTCTGTGAGTATAACAGAACTTATGTAGCAGGCAAAGCCCCGAGGACTAACCATTCAGATTCTTTTATTTTTTTTTCTGTTCAATGATTTTTCATTGGGATACTAGATTTCTAAGGGACTTATTTGCAGTTCCTACCGCTTCCACTGGATGTCACCAGTCTTTGGAAATTGGTTGAGGTTATTCCTTTGTGTAATGCAGAAGTAGGGCTATCGTAAATGAGGGTCACATGAAGTAAATTGTTTGAGAGATGCACGTTACGAAAAAAGTTGCGTCAGTTTGTTTTCTTTTTGTATTGAACACAGATCATCCCGTCTTCAATTTGATCGATTATTAACGTTTAGAAATACCTAAAGTTGTATTACAAAAGTAGTTTGAAATGTTTTGGCAAAGTTTACACGTAACTTTTGAGATATTTTTTAGTGACGTTGCGCAAATTGGAAGCTGTTTTTTTCTGGATCAAACGCGCCAAATAAATGGACATTTTGGATATATATGGACGGAATTAATTGAACAAAAGGACCATTTGTGATGTTTATGGGACATATTGGAATGCCAACAAAAGAAGCTCGTCAAAGGTAAGGCATGATTCATATTTTATTTCTGCGTTTTGTGTTGCGCCTGCAGGGTTGAAATATGCTACACTCTCTTTGCTTACGTTTGTGCTATCATCAGATAATAGCATCTTATGCTTTCGCCGAAAAGCCTTTTTGAAATCTGACATGTTGGCTGGATTCACAACGAGTGTAGCTTTAATTTGGTGTCTTACATGTGTGATTTAATGAAAGTTTGATTTTTATATAATTTTATTTGAATTTGACGCTCTGCATTTTCCCTGGCTTTTGGCCAAGTGGGACGCAAGCATCCCGCCTATCCCAGAGAGGTTAACATGATGCCTTCTAATTGCAGTCGCTGTACTCATAATATACAGGAGAGAGGATAGCTGTGCTGCAAGCCCAGCATCAGACGCAATCATTAGGCAAGGGTAATTTCAGTGTAGGAAAGGATGAAATAGCGTCTGTGCCACCAGTAAGTACAGATAGTAGTATAAATCCCCTCGCACAGTCCCCGCAGCCGGACAACTTTCTCATGGCTTCTGGAGGGAAATGCTGTAGGAATGCTCAACCGGTGTCGCTCATTCAGCCGACAGAAACTTTCAACCCTTTTTTCCCCATTAAGCAGCGGGTCGGAGTCTGAGGCCGAGCATTATCTTGTTTCCACTCCTCCCGTTACGGGGTCTGAGACGCCGAAGCTTCCCACCATTAGCTCTGACAAATTGAAAACCCTAGTCATTGGCGACTCCATTACCCGCAGTATTAGACTTAAAACGAATCATCCAGCGATCATACACTGTTTACCAGGGGCCAGGGCTACCGACGTTAAGGCTAATCTGAAGATGGTGCTGGCTAAAGCTAAAACTGGCGAGTGTAGAGAATATAGAGATATTGTTATCCACGTCGGCACCAATGATGTTAGGATGAAACAGTCAAAGGTCACCAAGCGCAACATAGCTTCAGCATGTAAATCAGCTAGAAAGATGTGTCGGCATTGAGTAATTGTCTCTGGCCACCTCCCAGTTAGGGGGAGTGATGAGCTCTACAGCAGTCTCACAACTTAATCGCTGGTTAAACTGTTTTCTGCCCCTCCCAAAAGATAGGCAGCAGGCTGTTAGCCAGGCTGTTAGGGGAGTCTGCCACTAGCACAGTCAGTGTAGTCAGCTCAGCTATCCCCATTGAGACCATGTCTGTGCCTCGACCTAGGTTGGGCAAACTAAACTAGGATAAATACCTCCTCCATTCCTGCCATTATTGAAAGAGATCGTGATACCTCACATCTCAAAATAGGGCTACTTAATGTTAGATCCCTCACTTCAAAGGCAGTTATAGTCAATGAACTGATCATAATCTTGATGTGATTGGCCTGACTGAAACATGGCTTAAGCCTGATGAATTTACCGTGTTAAATGAGGCCTCTCCCCCATGCATCCCGCAAAGGCGGAGGTGTTGCTAACATTTACATTAGAAAATTTCAATTTACCAACAAAAAAAAAGACATTTTTGTCTTTTGAGCTTCTAGTCATGAAATCTATGCAGCCTCCTCAATCACTTTTTATAGCTACTGTTTACAGGCCTCCTGGGCCATATACAGCGTTCCTCACTGAGTTCCCTGAATTCCTATCGGACCTTGTAGTCATAGCAGATAATATTCTAATTTTTGGTGATTTTAATATTCACATGGAAAAGTCCACAGACCCACTCCCAAAGGCTTTCGGAGCCATCATCGACTCAGTGTGTTGTCCAACATGTCTCTGGACCTACTCACTGCCACAGTCATACTCTGGACCTAGTTTTGTCCCATGGAATAAATGTTGTAGATCTTAATGTTTTTCCTCATAATCCTGGACTATCGGACCACCATTGTTTTACGTTTGCAATCGCAACAAATAATCTGTTCAGACCCCAACCAAGGAGCATCAAAATTCTCAGACAACACAAAGATTCATTGATGCCCTTCCAGACTCCTTCTGCCTACCCAAGGACGTCAGAGGACAAAAATCAGTTAACCACCTAACTGAGGAACTCAATTTAACCTTGCACAACACCCTAAATGCAGTTGCACCCCTAAAAACATTTGTCATAAGAAACTAGCTCCCTGGTATACAGAAAATACCCAAGCTCTGAAGCAAGCTTCCAGAAAATTGGAACGGAAATGGCGCCACACCAAACTGGAAGTCTTCCGACTAGCTTGGAAAGACAGTACAGTGCAGAATCGAAGAGCCCTCACTGCTGCCCAATCATCCTATTTTTCCAACTTAAATGAGGAAAATAAGAACAATCCCAAATTTATTTTTGATACTGTGGCAAAGCTAACTAAAAAGCAGCATTCCCCAAGAGAGGATGGCTCTCACTTCAGCAGTAATAAATTCATGAACTTCTTTGAGGAAAAGATCATGATCATTAGAAAGCAAATTACGAACTCCTCTTTAAATCTGCATATTCCTCCAAAGCTCAGGTTTCCTGAGTCTGCACAACTCTGCCAGGACCTAGGATGAAGAGAGACACAAGTGATTTAGTACTATATCTCTAGACACAATGATGAAAATAATCATGGTCTCTAAACCTTCAAGCTGCATACTGGACTCTATTCCAACTAAGCTACTGAAAGAGCTGCTTCCTGTGCTTGGCCCTCCTATGTTGAACATAATAAACGTCTCTCTATCCACCGGATGTGTACCAAACTCACTAAAAGTGGCAGTAATAAAGCCTCTCTTGAAAAGGCCAAACCTTGAACCAGAAAATATAAAAAACTATTGGCCTATATCGAATCTTCCATTCCTCTCAAAAAAAATTGAAAAAGCTGTTGCTCAGCAACTCACCTTCCTGAAGCCAAACAATGTACACGAAACACTTCAGTCTGGTTTTAGACCACTGAGACATAGCACTGAGACTGCACTTGTGAAGGTGGTAAATTACCTTTTAATGGCGTCAGACCGAGGCTCTGCATCTGTCCTCGTGCTCCTAGACCTTAGTGCTGCTTTTGATACCATCGATCACCACATACTTTTGGATAGATTGAAAACCCAAATTGGTCTACATGGACAAGTTCTGGCCTGGTTTAGATCTTATCTGTCGGAAAGATATCAGTTTGTCTCTGTGAATGGTTTGTCCTCTGACAAATCAACTGTGAATTTCGGTGTTCCTCAAGGTTTCGTTTTAGGACCACTATTGTTTTCACTATATATTTTACCTCTTGGGGATGTCATTCGAAAACATAATGTTAACTTTCACTGCTATGCGGATGACACACAGCTGTACATTTCAATGAAACATGGTGAAGCCCCAAAATTTCCCTCGCTAGAAGCCTGTGTTTGACATAAGGAAGTGGATGGCTGCAAACTTTCTACTTTTAAACTCGGACAAAACAGAGATGCTTGTTCTAGGTCCCAAGAAACGAAGAGATCTTCTGTTGAATCTGACAATTCATCTTGATGGTTGTACAGTCGTCTCAAATAAAACTGTGAAGGACCTTGGCGTTACTCTGGACCCTGATCTCTCTTTTGACGAACATATCAAGACTGTTTCAAGGACAGCTTTTTTCCATCTATGTAACATAGCAAAAATCAGAAACTCTCTGTCCAAAAATGATGCAGAAAAATGTATCCATGCTTTTGTTTCTTCTAGGTTAGACTACCGCAATGCTCTCCTTTCCGGCTACCCGGATAAAGCACTAAATAAACTTCAGTTAGTGCTAAATACGTCTGCTAGAATCCTGACTAGAACCCCAAAATTTGATCATATTACTCCAGTGCTAGCCTCCCTACACTGGCTTCCTGTTAAGGCAAGGGCTGATGTCAAGGTTTTACTGCTAACCTACAAAGCATTACATGGGCTTGCTCCTACCTATCTTTCCGATTTGGTCCTGCCGTACATACCTACACGTAAGCTACGGTCACAAGACGCAGGCCTCCTAATTGTCCCTAGAATTTCTAAGCAAACAGCTGGAGGCAGGGCTTTCTCCTATAGAGCTCCATTTTTATTGAATGGTCTGCCTACCCATGTGAGAGACGCAGACTCGGTCTCAATCCTTAAGTCTTTACTGAAGACTCATCTCTTCAGTAGGTCATATGATTGAGTGTAGTCTGGCCCAGGAGTGTGAAGGTGAACGAAAAGGCTCTGGAGCAACGAACCGCCCTTGCTGTCTCTGCCTGGCCGGTTAACCTCTCTCTACTGGGATTCACTGCCTCTAACCCTATTACAGGGGCTGAGTCACTGGCTTACTGGTGCTCTTCCATGCCGTCCCTAGGAGGGGTGTGTCACTTGAGTGGGTTGAGTCGCTGACGTGATCTTCCTGTTTGGGTTGGCGCCCCCCCCCCCTGGGTTGTGCCGTGGCGGAGATCTTTGTGGGCTATACTCAGCCTTGTCTCAGGATGGTAAGTTGGTGGTTGAAGATATCCCTCTAGTGGTGTGGGGGCTGTGCTTTGGCAAAGTGGGTTGGGTTATATCCTGCCTGTTTGGCCTTGTCCGGGGGTATCATCGGATGGGGCCACAGTGTCTCCTGACCCCTCCTGTCTCAGCCTCCAGTATTTATGCTGCAGTAGTTTGTGTCGGGGGCTAGGGTCAGTCTGTTATATCTGGTGTACTTCTGCTGTCTTATCTGGTGTCCTGTGTGAATTTAAGTATGCTCTCTCTAATTCTCTCTTTCTTTCTTTCTTTCTTTCTTTCTTTCTTTCTTTCTTTCTTTCTTTCTTTCTTTCTTTCTTTCTTTCTTTCTTTCTTTCTTTCTCGGAGGACCTGAGCCCTAGGACCATGCCTCAGGACTACCTGGCATGATGACTCCTTGCTGTCCCCAGTCCACCTGGCCATGCTGCTGCTCCAGTTTCCACTGTTCTGCCTGCGGCTAAGGAACCCTGACCTGTTCACCGGACGTGCTACCTGTCCCAGACCTGCTGTTTTCAACTCTCTAGAGACAGCAGGAGCGGTAGAGATACTCTCAATGATCGGCTATGAAAGCCAACTGACATTTACTCCTGAGGTTCTGACTTGCTGCACCCTCAACAACCACTGTGATTATTATTATTTGACCATGCTGGTCATTTATGAACATTTGAACATCTTGGCCATGTTCTGTTATAATCTCCACCCAGCACAGCCAGAAGAGGACTGGCCACCCCTCATAGCCAAATCAAATCAAATCAAATGTATTTGTCATATACACATGGTTAGCAGATGTTAACCTTTTCTCAATACAGGGGGTGCTGTTTCCACTTTGGAAAATATCGTCTCCAAATTAAACTGCCTCATACTCAATTCTTGCTCGTACAATATGCATATTATAATTACTATTGGATAGAATATGCGAGTGTTGCGAAATGCTTGTGCTTCTAGTTCCGACAATGCAGTAATAACCAACAAGTAATCTAACCTAACAAATCCACAACTACTACCTTATACACACAAGTGTAAAGGGATAAAGAATATGTGCATAAAGATATTTGAATGAGTGATGGTACAGAACGGCATAGGCAAGATGCAGTAAATGGTATAGAGTACAGTCTATACATATGAGATGAGTAATGTAGGGTATATAAACATAAAGTGGCATAGTTTAAAGTGGCTAGTGATACATGTATTACATAAAGATGGCAAGATGCAGTGGATGATATACAGTACAGTATATACATATACATATGAGATGAGTAATGTAGGGTATGTAAACATTATATTAAGTGGCATTGTTTAAAGTGGCTAGTGATACATTTTTACATAATTTCCATCAATTCCCATTATTGAAGTGGCTGGAGTTGAGTCAGTATGTTGGCAGCGGCCACTTAACAGTCTGATGGCCTTGAGATAGAAGCTGTTTTTCAGTCTCTCGGTCCCTGCCTTGATGCACCTGTACTGACCTCGCCTTCTGGATGATAGCGGGGTGAACAGGCAGTGACAACTGGTTGTTGTCCTTGATGATCTTTATGGCCTTCCTGTGACATCGGGTGGTGTAGGTGTCCTGGAGGGCAGGTAGTTTGCCCCCGGTGATGCGTTGTGGAGACCTCACTACCCTCTGGAGAGCCTTACGGTTGTGGGCGGTGCAGTTGCCGTACCAGGCGGTGATACAGCCCGACAGGATGCTCTCGATTGTGCTTTTGGTGACAAGCCGAATTTCTTCATCCTCCTAAGGCGCTGCTGCGCCTTCTTCACAACGCAGTCTGTGTGGGTGAACCAATTCAGTTTGTCCGTGATGTGTACATCGAGCAACTTAAAACTTCCCACCTTCTCCACTACTGTCCCGTCGATGTGGATAGGGGGGTGCTCCCTCTGCTGTTTCCTGAAGTCCACAATCATCTCCTTTGTTTTTTGTTGACGTTGAGTGTGAGGTTATTTTCCTGACACCACACTCCCGAGGGCCCTCACCTCCTCCCTGTAGGCCATCTCGTCGTTGTTGGTAATCAAGCCTACCACTGTAGTGTCGTCCGCAAACTTGATTATTGAGTTGGAGGCGTGCATGGCCACGCAGTCATGGGTGAACAGGGAGTACAGGAGAGGGCTCAGAACGCACCCTTGTGGGGCCCCAGTGTTGAGGATCAGCGGGGTGGAGATGTTGTTACATACCCTCACCACCTGGGGGCGGCCGTCAGGAAGTCCAGGACCCAGTTGCACAAGGCGGGGTCGAGACCCAGGGTCTCGAGCTTGATGACGAGTTTGGAGGGTACTATGGTGTTAAATGCTGAGCTGTAGTCGATGAACAGCATTCTCACATAGGTATTCCTCTTGTCCAGATGGGTTAGGGCAGTGTGCAGTGTGGTTGCGATTGTGTCGTCTGTGGACCTATTGGGTCGGTAAGCAAATTGGAGTGGGTCTAGGGTGTCAGGTAGGGTGGAGGTGATATGGTCCTTGACTAGTCTCTCAAAGCACTTCATGATGACGGAAGTGAGTGCTATGGGGCAGTAGTAGTTTAGCTCAGTTACCTTAGCTTTCTTGGGAACAGGAACAATGGTGGCCCTCTTGAAGCATGTGGGAACAGCAGACTGGGATAAGGATTGATTGAATATGTCCTTTAACACACCAGCCAGCTGGTCTGCGCATGCTCTGAGGAAGCGGCTGGGAATGCCGTCTGGGCCTGCAGCCTTGAGAGGGTTAACACGTTTAAATGTTTTACTCACCTCGGCTGCAGTCAAGGAGAGCCCGCAGGTTTTGCTAGCGGGCCATGTCAGTGACACTGTATTGTCCTCAAAGCGAGCAAAAAAGTTATTTAGTCTGTCTAGGAGCAAGACATCCTGGTCCGCGAAGGGGCTGGTTTTCTTTATGTAATCCGTGATTGACTGTAGACCCTGCCACAAACCTCTTGTGTCTGAGCTGTTGAATTGCGACTCTACTTTGTCTCTATACTGGCACTTAGCTTGTTTGATTGCCTTGCGGAGGGAATAGCTACACTGTTTGTATTCGGTCATGTTTCCGGTCACCTTGCCCTGGTTAAAAGCAGTGGTTCGCGCTTTCAGTTTCACGCGAATGTTGCCATCAATCCACGGTTTCTGGTTTGGGAATGTTTTAATCGTTGCTGTGGGTACGACATCGTCAATGCACTTTCTGTTGAACTCGCTCACCGAATCAGCGTATTTGTCAATGTTGTTGGACGCAATGCGGAACATATTCCAATCCACGTGATCGAAGCAGTCTTGAAGCGTGGAATCAGATTGGTTGGACCAGCGTTGAACAGACCTGAGCGCGGGAGCTTGCCGTTTTAGTTTCTGTTTGTAGGCTGGAAGCAACAAAATTGAGTCGTGGTCAGCTTTTCCGAAAGGAGGGCGGGGGAGGGCCTTATATGCGTCGCGTAAGTTAGTATAACAATGATCCAAGGTTTTACCAGCCCTGGTAGCACAATCGATATGCTGATAGAATTTAGGGAGTTTTATTTTCAGATTAGCCTTGTTAAAATCCCCAGCTACGATGAATGCAGCCTCAGGGTGTGTGGTTTCCAGTTTACATAACGTCAGATAAAGTTCGTTCAGGGCCATCGATGTGTCTGCTTGGGGGGGAATATATACGGCTGTGATTATAATCGAAGAGAATTCCCTTGGTAGATAATGCGGTCGACATTTGATTGTGAGGAATTCTAAATCAGGTGAACAGAATGACTCGAGTTCCTGTATGTTGTTATGATCACACCACGTCTTGTTAATCATAAGGCATACACCCCCGCCCCTCTTCTTACCAGAAAGTTGTTTGTTTCTGTCGGCGCGATGCGTGAAGAAACCAGCTGGCTGCACCGACTCCGTTAGCGTCTCTCGAGTGAGTAATGTTTCCGTGAAGCAAAGAACGTTACAGTCTCTGATGTCTCTCTGGAATGTTACCCTTGCTCGGATTTCATCAACCTTGTTGTCAAGAGACTGGACATTGGCGAGTAGTATGCTAGGGAGTGGAGCGCGATGTGCCCGTCTCCGAAGCCTGACCAGAAGACCGCTTCGTTTGCCCCTTTTACGGCGTCGTTGTTTAGGGTCGCCGGCTGGGATCAGATCCATTGTACTGGGTGGAAGGCAAAACACAGGATCCGCTTCAGGAGAGTCATATTCCTGGTTGTAATGATGGTGAGTTGACGTTGCTCTTATATTCAGTAGTTCCTCCCGACTGTATGTAATGAAACCTAAGATTACCTGGGGTACCAATGTAAGAAATAACACATCAAAAAATAATATACTGCATAGTTTCCTAGGAACGCGAAGCGAGGCGGCCATCTCTGTCGGCGCCGGAAGTAGCCTGTAAGTAGAAGTAGCCTGGTTCCTCTCTAGGTTTCTTCCTAGGTTTTGGCCTTTCTATGGAGTGTTTCCTAGCCACCGTGCTTCTACACCTGCATTGCTTGCTGTTTGGGGTTTTAGGCTGTGTTTCTGTACAGCACTTTGAGATATCAGCTGATGTAAGATGGCTATATAAATAGATTTGATTTGATTTTATGGTCTGTGTTTGTTTGCTTGGGTGCTATGCTCAGATAATAGCATCGTTTGCTTTCGCCGTAAAGAATTTAAAAAATCTGACACCGTGGCTGGATTCACAACAAGTGTAGCTTTAATTTGGTATATTGAATGTGTGATTTCATAAGAGTTTAATTTTTATAGTAATTTATTTGAATTTGCCTCTGCATTTTCACTGGATGTTGGCCAGTTGGGACGCTAGCGTCCCACATATCCCAGAGAGGTTAACAAACCTCCAAACGAACTGCTCTTACATGCAAGTAAAAATGAAAAGCATGCCCTTGAACCGATCGCTGCAACCACCCACCCGACTAGCATCACTACTCTGGACAGTTCTGATCTAGAATATGTGCAGAACTATAAATACCTTGGTGTCTGGCTAGACTGTAAACTCTCCTTCCAGACCCACATTAAGCATCTCCAATCCAAAATGACATTTTTGAATTGGCTTCCTATTTCGCAACAAAGTGTCATGCCCTGACCATAGAGAGCCTGTTATTCTCTATGTTGGTTAGGTCGGGGTGTGACTAGGATGGGTCATCTAGGTAATTATATATCAATGTTGGCCTGGTATGATTCCCAATCAGAGGCAGCTGTTTATTGTTGTCTCTGATTGGGGATCATATTTAGGCAGCCATTCCCCTTTGAGCTTCGTGGGATCTTGTCTAGGTATAGTTGCCTGTGAGCAGTACTCTGAGCTTCACGTTTCGTTTGTTCGCTTTATTGTTTTTTTGTTATTTGAGTTTTCTCTTCCTAATAAAAAGGATGGAAACATACCACGCTGCATATTGGTCCACTCCTTATGACGATCGTGACAGAAGATCCCACCACAAACAGACCAAGCAGCATGGCCAGGAGGAGAAGACATCCTGGACTTGGGAGGAGATAATGGCAGGAGACGAAATCCTTCCATGGAAGCAGACGCAGGGGGCAGCAAAGGATTATCAACGGCGACTCCGAAGTTCACGACCACGACGGAAGCCCGAGAGGCAGCCCCCAATTTTTTTTGGGGGGGGGGCACACGGGCTGGTCGGCGAAGCCGAGAGGCGAGTCTGCAAGCGAAGAGGAATATTTGGATAGACTGAGCGAGGAGTATTGTGAGATAGTTGAGGGGAGTGATGAGGTAGAGTGGATGTTTGGTGTCTGGAGCAAGACAGTCGCCATGAGGAGCGTGGGACCAGTCAGGCACCATGTTTTGCGGAGATACGCAATGTGTCTCCAGTGCGCATCCACAGCCCGGTGCATTCTGTGCCAGCTCCTCGCACTTGCCGTGCGAAAGTGAGCATCCAGCCAGGACGGGTTGTGCCAGCTCAGCGCTCCTGATCTCCAGTACGCCTCCTCGGTCCAGGATATCCTGCGCCGGCTCTACGCACTGTGTAGCCAGTGCACCTTCACAGCCCAGTGCATCCTGTACCAGCGCCCCGCACATGCCGGGCTAAAGTTAGCATCCAGCCAGAACGCGTTGTGCCAGCTCTATGCTCCAGACCTCCGGTGCACCTCCACGGCCCTGTATATCCTGTGCCGGCCATAAATACTGTGTCTTCAGTGCACCTTCACAGGCTGGTGCGTCCTGTACCTCCTCCCCGCACTCTCCCTGAGGTGCATGTCATCAGCCCGGTGCCACCTGTACCGGTCCCACGCATCAGGCCTCCAGTGCGCCTCCACAGTCCAGTACGTCCTGTGCCTCCTCCCCGCACTCGCCCTGAGGTGTGTGTCATCAGCCCGGTGCCACCTGTACCGGTCCCTCGCATCAGGCCTCCAGTGCGCCTCCACAGTCCAGATTTTCCGGTGACAGTTCCCAGTCCAGAGCTTCCGGCGACAGTTCCCAGTCCAGAGCTTCCGGCGGCAGTTCTCAGTCCAGAGCTGTGTAACTGTGTGTTGTTGGTTTTGTCGCACTGCTTTGCTTTATCTTGGCCAGGTCGCAGTTGTAAATGAGAACTTGTTCTCTTAATAGCCCCTTTTTTTCAACTTTCGCCTAAAATGACATACCCATACAGTTGCCTGTATTTCAGGACCTGAAGCATGGATATGCATATTCTTGGTATCATTTGAAAGTCAACAGTTTAATGTTTATGGAAATGTGAAAGGATACGTAGTAGAATATAACACAATATATCTGGTTTAAGATAAAACAAAGAAAAAAACAACCATTCTATTGTATTTTTTGTGTACCATCAACTTTGAAATACAAGAGAAAGACCATAATGTGTTTTTCCAGCCCTGGTGCAATTTAGATTTTGGCCAATAGATGGCCGAAGTGTATGTGCAAAGTTTTAGACTGATCCAATGAACCATTGCATTTCTGTTCAAAATGTTGTATCAAGACTGTCCAAATGTGCCTAATTTGTTTATTAATAATTTTTCATGTTTAAAATTGTGCACTTTCCTCAAACAGCATGGACTTTTTTCACTGTAATAGCTTCTGTAAATTGCACAGGGCAGTTAGATAAACAAGAATTTAAGCTTTCTGCCAATATCAGATATGTCTATGTCCTGGGAAATCTTCTTGTTACTTACAACCTCATGGTAATCGCATTAGCCTACGTTAGCTCAACCGTCCCGTGGAAGGGACACCGACTCCAAAAAGGTGATTATTTTTTTAATTTTTATAAATCATCTCTGGAGAGACCGGAAAATATCTGAGCGACAATCCCCATCTAAGCTTGTGAGGATCTGCAGTAAGAATGGGAGAAACTCCCTAAATACAGGTGTGCCAAATTTGTAGCGTCATACCCACAAATACTCTTGACTGTAATAGCTGCCAAAGGTGCTTTAACAAAGTACTGAGGGTCTTACAGTACCAGTCACAAGTTTGGACACACCTACTCATTCAAGGGTTTTTCTTTATTTTTACTATTTTCTACATTGTAGAATAATAGTGGAGACATCAAAACCATGAAATAACACATTTGGAATCATGTAGTAACCAAAAAAGTGTTAAATAAATCAAAACATATTTTATATTTGAGATTCTTCAAAGTAGCCACGCATTGCCTTGATGAAAGCTTTGCACACTCTTGCCATTCTCTCAACCAGCTTCACCTGGAATGCTTTTCCAACAGTCTTGAAGGAGGTCCCACATATGCTGAGCACTTGTTGGCTGCTTTTCCTTCACTCTGCAGTCCAACTCATCCCATACCATCTTATTTGGGTTGAGGTCGGGTGCTCTCCGTCACTCTCCTTGTTGGTCAAATAGCCCTTACACAGCCTGGAGGTGTGTTGGGTCATTATCCAGTTCAAAAACAAATGATAGTCCCAGTAAGCACAAACCAGATGGGATGGCATATCACTGCAGAATGCTGTGGTAGCCATGCTGGTTAAGTATGGCCTGAATTCGAGATAAATCACAGACAGTGGCACCCGCAAAGCACCCCCACACCATCACACCTCCTCCTCCATGCTTCATGGTGGGAATCACTCATGCAGAGATTATCCATTCACCTAATATGCGTCTCACAAAGACATAGCGGTTGGATCTAAAATTCTCAAATTTGGACTCATCAGACCAAGGTACAGATTTCCACCGGTCTAATGTCCATTGCTTGTGTTTCTTGGCCCAAACAAGTTTATTTTTCTTATTGGTGTCCTTTAGTAATGGTTTCTTTACAGCAATCAGACCATGAGGGCCTGATTCACGCAGTCTCCTCTGAACAGTTGACATTGAGATGTGTCTCATACTTGAACTCTGAGAAGCATTTATTTGGGCTGCAATTTCTGAGGTGCAGTTAACTCTAATAAACTTGTCCTCAGCAGCAGAGGTAATTCTGGGTTTTCCTTTCCTGTGGCGGTCCTCATGAGACATTTTCTTCATAGCACTTGATGGTTTTTGCAACTGCACGTGAAGAAACTTTCAAAGTTCTTGAAATGTATTACTATCCATTTGCCTTGCTAGTTATCGCATCATGCTAGCTAGCTAACATTGAACCTGGTTGGTTAACTACCTGCGGATTCATGCACGGTAGTACCGTTATGAGTTGGGATTATGGTTCATTGTTTAGCTAGCTAGCTACATGTCTAAACAAAAGACTCCACTGCGATTTCAGATCATTCTCATCTGAGTGTGCCAGAGCACAGAATAACAGACACATTTACCAACGCTCAACGCCCATTGAATACGGCCAGTGTCAGTAAACGTTGGCCAAAAAAATGCTTTATTAAATTGTTGCCAACAGCACAAACGCTCTGGATGACGTAAAAAAAGCCTAACCAGCTCCAATAGTGCCAGTAAAATGGTCAGAGTGTGCTGTTCTCTCATTTGTGTCTGGAAGTAGCTAGCAAGCTAGCCAACTTCAGCCAGGTAGCTTGGGTGCTTGACTACTGTTGTTAGGTCAGAAAGCTTGGATCAACCCTATTTTTCGGCCAGAGCATCCAGTGTATGCTCCGAGAGCGAAATGTTCTGAGTTTACGAACACCCAGTGCACACTCTGGCAGATTAAATTTACGAACACAGCCGTAGTATAAACCAGGCGTTAGTCTTGAAATCTTTGGTTGTTTATTACACAGCCTCACATGTGAATCTTTAAAGAGATAGGTGAGAAAAAAGCTTAAAAGGGTGTGAATGATCCTGAATGGGTGTAGACAAAGAAGACCTCTCCAGTAGGTACCAAAACATTCAAGGGCCATTTTGTCAAACGTGAGGTTACAAGTTTATCAACTTTCAAAGCAGAATTACTTTCCCATTGTTCTTCAACTGTAGTGTATGATATACCATTTTCTAGTTCTGAGTCTCAGCTTTTATCAAATGTAAAAAGCACCATTTAAAATGTTGCTACATAAGACCGAATTGAGCTGGTCGATCACAAATTTGGAAAAAGTCAAGGGGTCTGAAAACTTTCCCGATGCATTGTAGTTCAAAGAACAGGGTCAAAAGAACAGATGGGATTTTCAAGAAAACAACCTAAAAATAACACCCTCAAGACCTCTAAATGACATATCAAAATAGTCAACAGCCAGCTTTGGTGAATCCCACCTTGCCATGTACCAAATATAATTTCAAGTGAGAGGAGCTCCATTCTCCTGTCCCATGTCTCCTCACACGTTGGTCATGGTACAGACCAGACTGATCATCTCTGTCTGGCCCAATTGACTGATGGAAATCCAGCCACTGCAACAGACAAAAATATTAAGTGGGCTGCAGCAACAAATTACTTTATACTGTTTCCCAGGGTGCAGCAATTGGCTCAGCAATTCCTGCCTGTTATTGTCTCGGAAGGGTGTGACTAAGTTAATTTCTTGCTAGACAAGCACAAAAACGTTAACATACTGATACAATAGATGAAACCAGTGATATCAACCACTTGGGTTGTTGTTTAATCTGGTCATAGGAAAGGACTGAAAAAACAGGCTGAACAGATACAGTGGCTTGCGAAAGTTTCCACCCCCCTTGGCATTTTTCCTATTTTGTTGCCTTACAACCTGGAATTAAAATAGATTTTGGGGGGGTTTGTATCATTTGATTTAACCAACATGCCTACCACTTTCATATGTTTAATTGTGAAACAAACAAGAAGGCAAAAAAACATAACTTGAGCATGCATAACTATTCACCCCCCAAAGTCAATACATTGTAGAGCCAGCTTTTGCAGCAATTACAGCTGCAAGTCTCTTGGGGTATGTCTCTATAAGCTTGGCACATCTACCACCGGGATTTTTGCCCATTCTTCAAGGCAAAACTGCTCCAGTTCCTTCTAGTTGGATGGGTTCCGCTGGTGTACAGCAATCTTTTAGTCACACCACAGATTCTCAATTGGATTGAGGTCTGGGATTTGACTAGGCCATTCCAAGACATTTAAATGTTTCCCCTTAAATCACTTGAGTGTTGCTTTAGCAGTATGCTTAGGGCCATTGTCCTGCTGGAAGGTGAACCTCTGCCCCAGTCTCAAATCTCTGGAAGACTGAAACAGGTTTCCCTCAATAATTTCCCTGTATTTAGCGCCATCCATCATTCCTTCAATTCTGACCAGTTTCTCAGTCCCTGCCGATGAAAAACATCTCCACAGCATGATGCTGCCACCACCGTGCTTCACTGTGGGGATGATGTTCTCAGGGTGATGAAAGTTGGGTTTGCACCAGACACAGCATTTTCCTTGATGGCCAAAAAATATCAATTTTAGTCTCATCTGTCTCCCACATGCCGTTTGTCGAACACCAAATGTGTTTGCTTATTTTTTACTTTAAGCAATGGCTTTTTTTCTGGCCACTCCGTAAATTCCAAGAGCTGGGATTCCGTAAATCCCAGCTCTTGGGTTAAAGTGGTCCTATGGAAAGATACTCCAATCTCCACTGTGAAGTGTTGCAGCTCCTTCAGGGTTATTTTTGGTCTCTTTGTTGCTTCTCTGATTAATGCCCTCCTTGCCTGGTCTGTGAGTTTTTGTGGGCGGCCCTCTCTTGGCAGGTTGGTTGTGGTGCTATATTCTTTATTTTTTTTTATAATGGATTTAAGGGGGCTCTGTGGGAAAGTTTCTGATATTTTTTTATAACTCAACCCTAATCTGTACTTTTTCCAAAACTTTGTCCCTGACCTGTTTGGAGAGCTCCTTGGTCTCCATGGTGCCGCTTGCTTGGTTGGTGCCCCTTGCTTTGTGATGTTGCAGACTCTGCGGCATTTCAGAACAGAGGCATATATACTGACTTTATTTAACTAATTATGTGACTTCTGAAGGTAATTGGTAGCACCAGATCTTATTTGTGGGCTTCATAGCAAAGGGAGTAAATACATATGCACGCACCACTTTTCCCCCCCCAAATTTTTTTTAGAAACAAGTAATTTTTTAAATTTCACTTCACCAAATTGGACTATTTTGTGTATGTCCATTACATGAAATCCAAATAAAAATCCATTTCAATTACAGGTTGTAATGCAGCAAAATAGGAAAACGCCAAGGGAGATGAATTATTTTCCAAGGCACTGTATAAACAACATTTTTCCCCCGTCAATAAAATTATTAAAAAGAATGGGAGGTACAGAGGCAGATTAGGGTGCTAATAATTTTGGACTGGAGCCTGGCCTTTAGGCCTTACATCATGTTGAACTGCCATCTAAGACACAGCCTTGCCTGGCATAAAATGTTGTGTGGTGGGGAGGGGGGTGTATGATGGGGTTTTATACTATGCATGTTGTGTCAATTGATTCTATATATTTATGTGGAAGCAGCAGCACTCTTTAATTGTCGGAGTCAAATCTCCCCTCGTAGGAAATAAAGAATATCATATATCAAATTAATTTCCCTCTGGTAGTCAAGGTAAATAACCTTTCCTAAATTGATGTCTTTGGCGTAACAAAACAACATACATTTAAACACATTCTATTATACTGCGATTTTTACCGTCTCCTTAGTTTTCTACAATAGTTTTATATAATTATGATGGTGTTCTACAAAGCAAAGGTCCTCGGTAAATGCGGAAGACCCATTTCAGTTGAATACATTCAGTTGGAGAACTGACTAAGTATCCCCCTTTCCTTTCCCTTTCCCTCTATTGTGACATTCAGAAATATTCAATGTGCAATAAACAGCATTCAAGTTAACATTTTGTACATACAGTACAAAAAAAAGGCAAATTAAGCATGATTGGCATGCTGCTAAGGAAAATGTGTGCTTTTACTGGGCTCCAGAGTGGCGCAGCGGTCCAAAGCACTGCATCTCAGTGCTAGAGGTGTCATTACAGACCCTGGTTCCAGGCTGAATCAAAACTGGCCGTGATTGGGAGTCACATAGGGCGGCACACAATTGGCACAGCATTTGGGTTTGGCCGGGGTAGGCCGTCATTGTAAATAAGAATTTCTTCTTAACTAACTTGCCTAGTTAAATAAAAAATTATGAAATACTGTAAAACTGCATAACTGTGTGGGAAAGATTGTATCCCTCTGTGCCACAGACCTGACTATTTTCACATTATTACTGGTCACATTTCTCTATTATGAAACAAATCCTAAATTGTATTAATGGAGACAACATCCTGGATGGCCTGGGCCTCTTCTGGGTCTCTGTGATTTAAGTGTGCCTGTCATGGTTGATTCCCACTCCTAAAACCCACTGACACAGGGGACATTTAGTAGCAGATCTGCATAAGTCGACAAGGCCGGGGAGAAAAGACCCACAAATACAAGACAATGTCTTCATGTTGCATAGCAACATTGCATAGAAATACATTCTCAGAGTCTAATTCAATTGCTATGGGTACATCTCTGTTGCCAGGTGTTTAGAAGAGAAAGATAATTGTTGTTAAATATCAGATATAATGAACAGATATCTACAGTATCTATAGCTGACGAGTCATGTACTGTACACCATGACCAATACGAGTAAGACGAACACCGTATACAAAGCCAGCAATGGTACATGTGGTTCAAAGGTATGTCTGTATTCTTGCAGGATCAATTACAACTTAGAAAAAGGGGATTTAAACTGGTTAAAAACTGTCAGGTGTGTTGGTCACATATTTCCCTCTCCGCTCCATTGTAGTGAGTGGGGCTTAGCAGAAAGGACCTGTCTGGAGACCTTATCTTGCTGTGGAGCATGAAGCACTGTGCAGCATGTGCTGCTGTCTCTATTGACAGGATGATGGAGGGGAAGCCTGCCTTTCCAGATAAACAGTCCCTCTGTTCTCAGGACAGTTCAGCAGGCCTCCTGTTTGCTGCCACCTCTGGAGAAACTGCTCCTACTGCCGTTAGAAACCTCCCATGTATATGGAGACAAGCTAGTTTAACTGACTGTGGGAGGGGGCATATACTGGAAAGTGAATAGAATAAAATAGAGAAAGATGGAGTATAGAAGAGAAGAGAGGAGGGGGGCACAGACTGGTGAGAAAGGATGGATGGGGACAAATTCGGGGATGACGAAGTGGACAGATGCTGTTGCAGATACTGTTATGTAATTTGGTTGTTACTTTTTATTACATTTTTTATGTAGTACATATTTTCTTAACTCTATTTCCTGAACCACATTATTGGTTAACCTCTCTTGGGTACGTGAGACGTTAGCGTCCCACCTCTTCAACAGCCAGTGAAACTGCTGGGCGCCAAATTCAAATACAGAAATACTCATTATAAAAATTCAGAAAACAAAAATATTTGACATTTTACAAGATTAACTTGTAAATCCAACCACGGTGTCAGATTTAAAAAATGCTTTACTGTCACGTTCTGACCTTAGTTCCTTTGTTATGTCTTTATTTTAGTTTGGTCAGGGCGTGAGTTGGGGTGGGAATTCTATGTTGTTTTTCTATGTTTTGTTCTGTTGGTAGATTTCTATGTGTTGGGCCTAGTGTGGTTCTCAATCAGAGGCAGGTGTCAGTCGTTGTCTCTGATTGTGAGCCATATTTAGGTAGCCTGTTTTTCATTGTGTTTTGTGGGTGATTATTTTCTGTTCTGTGTTTTTGTTTCACCGTACAGGAATGTTTGTTTGTCGTTTTCTTGTTTTTGTTCAGTGTTCATTATTTCGTATTAAAACAATATGGACACTTACCACGCTGCACATTGGTCCTCCTCTTCTTCCAACCATGACAAGCGTTACATTTACGGCGAAAGCATACCTTACGATTATTTGAGAACATAGCCCACTAGACAAATCATTACAAACAGTAACCAGCCAAGTAGTTACACAAGTCAGAAATAGAGATAAAATTAATCCCTTATCTTTGATGATCTTCATATGGTTGCACTCTGCAGACATTCATTTACTAAATAAATGTTCCCTTTGTTCGATAAAGTCTTTTATTTCGCGTTTTCTTCAGTAATCCACAGGCTAAAACCCAGTCAAAACAGACAGACAAAAAAATAAAAGTTCATAGAAACATGTCAAACCATGTTTCTATTCAATCCTCCGGTTGTTTTTAGCCTAAATATTCGATAATATTTCAACCGGACAATAACGTCGTCAATTTAAAAGGTAAACAAGAAAGGCACTCTCGGTCGTGCGCATGAAAAAGCTCTGTGACACTTTAGGGTCCACTCATTCAGACTGCTCTTACTTCCTCATTTTTCAGAAAACAAGCCTGAAACAATTTCTAAAGACTGTTGACATCTAGTGGAAGGCATAGAAACTGCAAATTGAGTCCTAAGTCAATGGATACTGTAATGGCATTGAATAGAAAACTACAAAACAAAACAAACAAAAAATTCCTTCATTGATTTTTCTCAGGTTTTTGCCTGCCAAATCAGTTCTGTTATACTCTCAGACACTATTTTAACAGTTTTGGAAACTTCAGAGTATTTTCCATCCAAATCTACCAGTTATATGTATTTCATCCAAAATTCCCGAATGCTGCCCCCTACGGTAAAGTCTACACCTGTTATATTCGGGGCATGTGACAAATATAATTTGATTTAATACCGGGGAAGGGAAGAGGGGGGAAATATACTGGAGACGGAGGACAGAGACTGAGAGGAGGATGGGGGAGAGATACTGGGGGAGAGATGGAGGGGAACAGAGACACTGAGGTGGCCATCTCATGATGGACCATTTACTCCCAGAAATGTCACCTTCCTGGAACTCCAGGGGAAAGTCTGTCAATGTGGAATGTTTGACTGCAATATCACATCCAGTTAACACGAGAATGGATACTGGAGTCCTTTTCAAGTTCTTTCATAAGACTCCTTTCAAAATACTTTTCTTCTCAAGCAATATAATATCTGCCTCCACACTGCCAAAGCACAAAACATACACAAAGATAAGTCCTATGCAGGTAATAGGCTTTCCTTATTTGTTACGGTGCCATTTATTGAATTATATTTCAGAGAAGTGAAAAGTGGACCTTGTTTATGTGGTAGGAGTAAGATCCTCAGAACAAACCTCTAGGCTATACCACACCTCATAAACAGACAAAAGTCAAGTAACTAGATAAGCTAAAATGTAATGTATATTTCAGCCAATACAAAAAACACCTCGGAAATGAATAACAAATCACATCAAATCAAATGTATTGGTCATGTACACAAAGTTAGCAGATGTTATTGAAAGTGTAGTGAAATGCTTGTGCTTCTAGTTACGACAGTGCAGCAATATCTAACAATTCCACAACAAAATACCTAATGAACACAAATCTATGGAATAAGAATATATACATATATGGATGAGCAATGACAGAGTGGCATGGGCTAAGATGCAATAGATAGTGTAGAATACAAAATATACAGATGAGTTGAGTAATGCAAGATTTGTAAACATTATATAATGTGGCATTATGAAAGTGAATAGTGTTCCATTTACTAAAGTGGCCAATGATTTCAAGTCTATGAAGGCAGCAGCCTCTCTGTGCTAGTGATGGCTGATTAACAGTCTGATGGCATTGAGATAGAAGCTGTTTTTCAGTCTCTCGGTAACAGCTTGATACACCTATACTGACTCGTCTTCTGGATGGTAGCGGGGTGAACAGGCATTGGCTCGGGTGGCTGTTGTCCTTGATGATCTTTTTGGCCTTCCTGTGACATCAGGTGCTGTAGGTGTCCTGGAGGGCATGTAGTTTGCCCCCGGTGATGTGTTGGGCAGACCGCACCACCCTCTGGAGAGCCCTGTGGTTGTGGGTTGTGCAGTTGCAGTACCAGACGGCGATACAGCCCGACAGGATGCTCTCAATTGTACATCTGTAAATGTTTGTGAGGGTTTTGGGCGACAAGCCAAATTTATTCAGCATCCTGAGGTTGAAGAGACGCTGTTGTGCCTTCTTCACCACGCTGTCTGTGTGGGTGGACCATTTCAGTTTCTCTGTGATGTATACGCAGAGGAACTTTCCACCTTCTCCACTGCTGTCTTGTCGATGTGGATAGGGGGATGCTCCCTCTGCTGTTCCTGAAGTCCACGATCATTTCCTTTGTTTTGTCGACGTTGAGTGAGAGGTTATTTTCCTGACACCACACTCCGAGAGCCCTCACCTCCTCCCTGTAGGCCGTCTCGTTGTTGTTGATAATCAAACCTACTACTGTTGTGTCGTCTGCAAACTTGATGATTGAGTTGGAGGCGTACATGGCCACGCAATCATGGGTGAACAGGGAGTACAGGAGGGGGCTGAGCACGCACCCCTGTGGGGCCCCAGTGTTGAGGATCAGTGAAGTGGAGATGTTGTTTCCTACCTTCACAACCTGGGGGTGGCCCGTCAGGAAGTCCAGGACCTAATTGCACAGGGCAGGGTTGAGACCCAGGGACTCAAGCTTAATGATGAGCTTGGAGGGTACTATGGTGTTGAATGCTGAGCTTTACTCAATGAATAGCATTCTTACATACAGTGAGGGAAAAATGTATTTGATCCCCTGCTGATTTTGTAAATTTGCCCACTGACAAAGAAATGATCTATAATTTTAATGGCAGGTTTATTTGAACAGTGAGAGACAGAATAACAACCAAAAAATCCAGAAAAACGCATGTCAAAAATGTTATAAATTGATTTGCATTTTAATGAGGGAAATAAGTATTTGACCCCCTCTCAATCAGAAAGATTTCTGGCTCCCCGGTGTCTTTTATACAGGTAATGATCTGAGATTAGGAGCACACTCTTAAAGGGAGTGCTCCTAATCTCAGTTTGTTACCTGTATAAAAGACACCTGTCCACAGAAGCAATCAATCAATCAGATTCCAAACTCTCCACCATGGCCAAGACCAAAGAGCTCTCCAAGGATGTCAGGGACAAGATTGTAGACCTACACAAGGCTGGAATGGGCTACAAGACCATCGCCAAGCAGCTTGGTGAGAAAGTGACAATAGTTGGTTCGATTATTCGCAAATGGAAGAAACACAAAAGAACTGTCAATCTCCCTTGGCCTGGGGCTCCAAGCAAGATCTCACCTCGTGGAGTTGCAATGATCATGAGAACGGTGAGGAATCAGCCCAGAACTATACGGGAGGATCTTGTCAATGATCTCAAGGCAGCTGGGACCATAGTCACCAAGAAAACAATTGGTAACACACTACGCCGTGAAGGACTGAAATCCTGCAGCGCCTGCAAGGTCCCCCTGCTCAAGAAAGCACATACAGTGGGGCAAAAAGTATTTAGTCAGCCACCAATTGTGCAAGTTCTCCCACTTAAAAAGATGAGAGAGGCCTGTAATTTTCATCATAGGTACACTTCAACTACGACAGACAAAATGAGAAAATAAAATCCAGAAAATCACATTATAGGATTTTTTATGAATTTATTTGCAAATTATGGTGGAAAATAAGTATTTGGTCACCTACAAACAATCAAGATTTCTGGCTCTCACAGACCTGTAACTTCTTCTTTAAGAGGCTCCTCTGTCCTCCACTCGTTACCTGTATTAATGGCACCTGTTTGAACTTGTTATCAGTATAAAAGACACCTGTCCACAACCTCAAACAGTCACACTCCAAACTCCACTATGGCCAAGACCAAAGAGCTGTCAATGGACACCAGAAACAAAATTGTAGACCTGCACCAGGCTGGGAAGACTGAATCTGCAATAGGTAAGCAGTTTGGATTGAAGAAATCAACTGTGGGAGCAATTATTAGGAAATGGAAGACATACAAGACCACTGATAATCTCCCTCGATCTGTGGCTCCACGCAACATCTCACCCTGTGGGGTCAAAATGATCACAAGAACGGTGAGCAAAAATCCCAGAACCACACGGGGGGACCTAGTGAATGACCTGCAGAGAGCTGGGACCAAAGTAACAAAGCCTACCATCAGTAACACACTACGCCGCCAGGGACTCAAATCCTGCAGTGCCAGACGTGTCCCCCTGCTTAAGCCAGTACATGTCCAGGCCCGTCTGAAGTTTGCTAGAGAGCATTTGGATGATCCAGATGAAGATTGGGAGAATGTCATATGGTCAGATGAAACCAAAATAGATGTTTTTGGTAAAAACTCAACTCGTCGTGTTTGGAGGACAAAGAATGCTGAGTTGCATCCAAAGAACACCATACCTACTGTGAAGCATGGGGGTGGAAACATCATGCTTTGGGGCTGTTTTTCTGCAAAGGGACCAGGACGACTGATCCGTGTAAAGGAAAGAATGAATGGGGCCATGTATCGTGAGATTATGAGTGAAAACCTCCTTCCATCAGCAAGGGCATTGAAGATGAAACATGGCTGGGTCTTTCAGCATGACAATGATCCCAAACACACTGCCCGGGCAACGAAGGAGTGGCTTCGTAAGAAGCATTTCAAGGTCCTGGAGTGGCCTAGCCAGTCTCCAGATCTCAACCCCATAGAAAATCTTTGGAGGGAGTTGAAAGTCCGTGTTGCCCAGCAACAGCCCCAAAACATCACTGCTCTACAGGAAATCTGCATGGAGGAATGGGCCAAAATACCAGCAACAGTGTGTGAAAACCTTGTGAAGACTTACAGAAAATGTTTGACCTCTGTCATTGCCAACAAAGGGTATATAACAAAGTATTGAGATAAACTTTTGTTATTGACCAAATACTTATTTTCCACCATAATTTGCAAATAAATTCATAAAAAATCCTACAATGTGATTTTCTGGATTTTTTTTTCTCATTTCGTCTGTCATAGTTGAAGTGTACCTACAGGCCTCTCTCACCTTTTTAAGTGGGAGAACTTGCACAATTGGTGGCTGACTAAATACTTTTTTGCCCCACTGTACATGCCCGTCAGAAGTTTGCCAATGAACATCTGAATGATTCAGAGGACAACTGGGTGAAAGTGTTGTGGTCAGATGAGACCAAAATGGAGCTCTTTGGCATCAACTCAACTCGCCGTGTTTTTATAGGAGGAGGAATGCTGCCTATGACCCCAAGAACACCATCCCCACCATCAAACATGGAGGTGGAAACATTATGCTTTGGGGGTGTTTTTCTGCTAAGGGGACAGGACAACTTCACCACAATGAAGGGACGATGGACGGGGCCATGTACTGTCAAATCTTGGGTGAGAACCTCCTTCCGTCAGCCAGTCCATTGAAAATGGGTCGTGGATGGGTATTCCAGCATGACAATGACCCAAAACACACGGCCAAGGCAACAAAGGAGTGGCTCAAGAAGAAGCACATTAACTTCTTATGGCTGAAGGGGCAGTATTGAGTAGCTTGGATGAAAGGTGCCCATATCAAATGGCCTGCTCCTCAGTCATAGTTGCTAATATTTGCATATTATTATTAGTATTGGATAGAAAACACTCTAAAGTTTCTAAAACTGTTTGAATTATGTCTGTGAGATTAACAGAACTCATATTGGCAGGCAAAATCCTGAGTTGAAATCAAAACAGGAAGTCAGAAATCTGAGCTTGTATGTATTCACCAGAGTCCCTAATGAAATCCCCTTGAGATATGAATGATTGTGCACTGCCTAGGGGTTCCACTAGATGTCAACCATCAATAGAAATTATAATGAGACTTCTATGATGTTGTGGGAGAGAATGATAGCAGAATCAGTCAGGTGTCCATCAAGCAGCCATTTTCTGATCATGCTTTTTCCTCGTGGTAGTCACTTGCGTTCCATTGCTCACGAAGACAAGAAAGAATACTCCGGTTGGAACTTTATTGAAGCTATATGTTAAAAACATCCTAATGATTGATTCTGTACTTAGTTTGAAATGTTTCTTCGACCGGTAATATCACTTTTTGAAGTTTTTGTCCGATATAACGCTGACCAGAATTAGCATTTGGATATGTAAACCAGACGCGCTAACAAAAGAAGGTATTTGGACATAAATAACAGATTTTTTTCGAACAAAACAAACATTTGTGGACCTGGGATTCCTGGTGTGCTTTCTGATGTCGATCATCAAAGGTAAGGGAATATTTATCATATATTTTCTTGTTTATGTTGACGGCATCTTTGCGGCTGTGGTGTTTTACTTTTGAGCGCCGTCTCAGATTATAGCGTGGGTTTCTTTTTCCGTAAAGTTTTTTTGTAATCTGACACAGCGGTTGCATTAAGGAGAGGTATATCTATAATTTCATGTGTATAACTTGTGTTATCATCTATATTTATGAGTATTTCTGTTGAAACGATGTGGCTATGCAAAGTCACTTAATGTTTTTGCCACTAGTGAATCTAGTTGCTTCAATGTAAACTCAGATTTTTTGATATAAATATGAATTTAATCAAACAAAACATGCATGTATTGTGTAACATGAAGTCCTATGAGTGTCATCTGATGAAAATAATTGAAGGTTAGTGATTAATTTTATCTCTTCTGGTTTTTGTGAAGCTATCTTTAGCTGGAAAAAATGGCTGTGATTATTGTGGTTTTGTGGTGACCTAACATAATCGTTTGTAGTGCTTTCGCTGAAAAGCCTATTTGAAATCGGACACTTTGGTGGGATTAACAACAAGATTACCTTTAAAATGACACATGAATGTCTGAGGAATTTTAATTATGAGATTTCTGTTTTTTGAATTTGGCGCCCTGCACTTCGACTGGCTGTTGTCATATCGGTCCCGTTAACGGGACTGCAGCCATAAGAAGTTTTAAGGTCCTGGAGTGGCCTAGCCAGTCTCCAGACCTTAATCCCATAGAAAATCTGTGGAGGGAGCTGAAGATTCGAGTTGCCAAACGTCAGCCTCAACCTTAATGACTTGGAGAAGATCTGCAAAGAGGAGTGGGACAAAATCCCTCCTGAGATGTGTGCAAACCTGGTGGCCAACTACAAGAAACGTCTGACCTCTGTGATTGCCAACAAGGGTTTTGCCACCACGTACTAAGTCATGTTTTGCAGAGGGGTCAAATACTTATTTCCCTCATTAAAATGCAAATCAATTTAGAACATTTTTGACATGTGATTTTCTGGATTTTTTTGTTGTTATTCTGTCTCTCACTGTTCAAATACACCTACCATTACAATTATAGACTGATCATTTCATTGTCAGTGGGCAAACGTACAAAATCAGCAGGGGATCAAATACTTTTTTCCCTCACTGTAGGTATTCCTCTTGTCCAGATGGGATAGGGCAGTGTGATGGCGATTGTATCATCTCTGGACCTATTGGGCGGTAAGCAAATTGAAGTGGGTCTAGGGTGACAGGTAAGATGGAGGTGATATGATCCTTGACTAGTCTCTCAAAGAACTTAATGATGACAGAAGTGAGAGCTACGGGGCGATAATCATTTAGTTCAGTTACCTTTGCATTCTTGGGTACAGGAACAATGGTGGCCATCTTGAAGCATGTGGGGACAGCAGACTGGGATAGGGAGAAATTGAAAATGTCTGTAAACACACCAGCCAGCTGGTCTGCGCACGCTCTGAGGACACGGCTATGGATGCCATCTGGGCCGGCAGCCTTGCGAGAGTTAACACGTTTAAACGTCTTACTCATGTCGGCCACGGTGGAGAACCCACAGTCCTTGGTTGCGGGCTGTGTTGGTGGCACTGTGTTATTCTCAAAGCGGGCAAAAAGGTGTTTAGCTTGTTCGGAGCAAGACGTCGGAATCCGCGACGTGGCTGGATTTCCCTTTGTAGTCAGTGATTGTATGTAGACCCTGCCACATACATCTCGTGTCTGAGCCGTTGAATTGCGACTCCACTTTGTCTCTATATTGACCTTTTGCTTGTTTAATTGCCTTGCGGAGGGAATAACTACACTGTTTGTATTCAGCCATATTCCCAGTCACCTCTCCATGGTTAAATGCGGTGGTTCGCGCTTTTAGTTTTGCGTGAAGGCCGCCATCTATCCACGGTTTCTGGTAAGGGTAGGTTTTAATAGTTACAGTGGGTACAATATCTCCTATACACTTCCTGTCACGTTCGTTAGTATAGACGGACTAAGGCGCAGCGTACTTTGAGTTCCACAGAATTTATTAAAGAAGTGAAACTTTAGCAAAGACAAAACAATAAAGAATAAACATGACGACAATGCAGTGCTAACAGGCAATTAAACATAAACAATCCCGGCTCCTCCTGACCGCACTGCTTGGTCCTTTGGTGGTGGGATCTTCTGTTACGTCCGTCGTCAATTGAATGAGACCAAAGTGCAGCGTAGAAAGGCTGTCTAAGTATGATTCCCAATCAGAGATAACGATAGACAGCTGCCTCTGATTGGGAACCATACCCGGCCAACAAAGGAATAGAAATCTAGAATGCCCACCCAAATCACAAATACACATGCGGAGATCATCCGTTCACCCACACCGCGTCTCACAAAGACACGGCAGTTGTAACCAAAAATCTCTAATTTGGACTCCAGACCAAATGACAAATTTCCACCAGTCTAATGTCCGTTGCTCATATTTCTTTGCCTAAGCAAGTCTCTTCTTATTTTTGGTGTCCTTTAGTAGTGGTTTCTTTGCAGCAATTCAAGCATGAAGGCCTGATTCACAGTCTCCAATTGATGTTGAGATGTCACTGTTACTTGAACTCTGTGAAGCATTTATTTGGGCTGCAATTTCTGAGGCTGGTAACTCTGGGTCTTCCGTTCCTACCACTTGATGGTTTTTGCGACTGCACTTGAAGAAACTTTCAAAGTTCTTGAAATTTTCCATATTGCCTGACCTTCATGTCTTAAAATAATGACGGAGTGTTGTTTCTCTTTGCTTATTTGAGCTGTTCTTGCCATAATATTGCCAAATAGGGCTATCTTCAGTATAACCCTCCACCTAGTCACAATACAACTGATTAATTAAGAAGGAAAGAAATTCCACAAATGAACTTTTAAGAAGGCATACCTGCCTGTGTCCAAGATGGCGTAGCAGTCGGATGTGTCTTTGTCTTGTCTTGTCCCGTGTAAATAGTATTCGTATTTTTCGTATACATTTCGTATATATTTTAATTTCACTTTCCATCTAGGAACTGAATATACATTCCTACATTCCGCCTCACCCAATGTGGTACGGACCTGCTATTTTTTTTTATACTTTAGAACCGTAACCCCAATCAGAAGCTAGCCAGATAACTAGCTACTAGCTAGTAGTCAGTTAGCCACTGCTGCGGTCTTCGCCCTTAACTCGGACACAGCCAGCTTCAATACCGGGCCAATACCTGCCAGTCTGCAAGCGCGATATCAACCCAGAGCATATAGGACTGCTTTTTCTCTACCACATCACCGGATTCCTGACGCAAGCTCTGGACAATTACACCGTATCATCACAGCTAGCTAGCTGCAACCGAGTGGCTACTACTGGCTAACACCTCTGTCCCGAAGCAAGCACCAGTTAGCCTTGAGCTAGCCTCGAGCTAGGCCCATCTGCCGGCTAGCCGAAGAGGTCTACCAGCGAATTCTTGGGCTACAATACCTCTTTTGCCAATTGGACTGGACCTTTTTTTTGCCGACACAGAGCCCTGCCAATCCATCACAACTGGTCTAAATCAGCTACAAGCTAATTTAGCCATTTTTTTGCCGCTGCTAGTAGCTTTTACCTTCTGCACAGACACCAGCCCTGTTATTAGCCTGGATATTACTCACCAATTTACCAGCATCGGACTGTGTCTCGACAACAACGCCGGATTCCTGCCGTAATCCCTGAGCCACTACTTCTGATCCTCACAGCTAGCTTGCAGCTAGCGCAGTTAGCGCCACTGCCACGAAGCTAGCACCAGTTAGCAAACACAATCCTACAATTCACAACCTCTCTTTCGCCATTCGGCTTGGATTCTCTGGATTCTCTGTCGACACGACCACGTCTGAGCAGACCCCCTCCGTCTGAGCAGACCACCCCCCGGGCTACTAACTTTAAACGCCGCGTGCTAGCTTAGTGGAGGCCTCCCTGCTCCATCTACGGCTGCCCCCTGGACACTATGATCACTTGGCTACATAGCTGATGCATGCTTGACTGTCCATTAATTCACGGTACTCCATTCTGTTTATTTGTGTTTTATCTGTCGGCTCTGTGCTTTAACTCAGGATCTGTGTGTAGTTAATCCAACCCTCTCTGCCTAGTCGTCGCCATTTTTACCTGTTGTTGCTGTGTTAGACTAGCACCCTGTTATTGCTCCTGTTGTTTTAGCTAGCTCTCCCAATCAAGACCTGCAATCACTTTATGCCTTATTGTATGTCTCTCTCAAATATCAATATGCCTTGCATACTGTTGTTCAGGCTAGTCATCATTATCATTGTTTTGGTTTGCAATGGACCCTGTAGTTCCACTCTCCGTACCTCTGATACCCCCTTTGTCCCACCCCCCACACATGCGGTGACCTCACCCATTGAGACCAGCATGTCCAGAGATACAACCTCTCTTATCATCACCCAGTGCCTGGGCTTGCCTCCGCTGTACCCGCGCCCCTCCATACCCCTGTCTGCACATTATGCCCAGAATCTATTCTACCACGCCCATAAATCTGCTCCTTTTATTCTTTGTCCCCAACGCTCTAGGCGACCAGTTTTGATAGCCTTTAGCCGCACCCTCATCCTACTACTCCTCTGTTCCTCGGGTGATGTGGAGGTAAACCCAGGCCCTGCATGTCCCCAGTCACCCTCATTTGTTGACTTCTGTGATCGAAAAAGCCTTGGCCTCATGCATGTCAACATCAGAAGCCTCCTCCCTAAGTTTGCCTTACTCACCGCTTTAGCACACTCTGCCAATCCTGATGTCCTTGCCGTGTCCGAATCCTGGCTTAGGAAGGCCACCAAAAATTCTGAGATTTCCATACCCAACTATAACACTTTCCGTCAAGATAGAACTGCCAAAGGGGGAGGAGTTGCAATCTACTGCAGAGATAGCCTGCAAAGTTCTGTCATACTTTCCAGGTCTATGCCCAAACAGTTCGAACTTCTAATTTTAAAAATTAATCTCTCCAGAAATAAGTCTCTCACTGTTGCCGCCTGCTACCGACCCCCCTCAGCTCCCAGCTGTGCCCTGGACACCATCTGTGAATTGATCGCTCCCCATCTAGCTTCAGAGTTTGTTCTGTTAGGTGACCTAAACTGGGATATGCTTAACACCCCGGCAGTCCTACAATCCAAGCTTGATGCCCTCAATCTCACACAAATCATCAAGGAACCCACCAGGTACAACCCTAAATCCGTAAACATGGGCACCCTAATAGACATTATCCTGACCAACCTGCCCTCCAAATACACCTCTGCTGTCTTCAATCAAGATCTCAGCGATCACTGCCTCATTGCCTGTATCCGCCACGGGTCCGCGGTCAAACGACCACCCCTCATCACTGTCAAATGCTCCCTAAAACACTTCTGCGAGCAGGCCTTTCTAATCGACCTGGCCCGGGTACCCTGGAAGGATATTGACCTCATCCCGTCAGTTGAGGATGCCTGGTCATTCTTTAAATGTTACTTCCTCACCATATTAGACAAGCATGCTCCGTTCAAAAAATGCAGAACCAAGAACAGATATAGCCCTTGGTTCACTCCAGACCTGACTGCCCTCGACCAGCACAAAAACATCCTGTGGCGAACTGCAATAGCATCGAAGAGCCCCCGCGATATGCAACTGTTCAGGGAAGTCAGGAACCAATACACGCAGTCAGTCAGGAAAGCAAAGGCCAGCTTTTTCAAGCAGAAATTCGCATCCTGTAGCTCTAACTCCAAAAAGTTCTGGGATACTGTAAAGTCCATGGAGAACAAGAGCACCTCCTCCCAGCTGCCCACTGCACTGAGGCTAGGTAACACGGTCACCACCGATAAATCCGTGATAATCGAAGACTTCAACAAGCATTTCTCAATGGCTGGCCATGCCTTCCTCCTGGCGACTCCAACCTTGGCCAACAGCCCCGCCCCCCCCGCTGCTACTCGCCCAAGCCTCCCCAGCTTCTCCTTTACCCCAACCTCTCCTTCGTATCATCTGAGATCCCCAAGGATTGGAAAGCTGCCGCGGTCATCCCCCTCTTCAAAGGGGGAGACACCCTGGACCCAAACTGTTACAGACCTATATCCATCCTGCCCTGCCTATCTAAGGTCTTCGAAAGCCAAGTCAACAAGCAGATCACTGACCATCTCGAATCCCACCGTACCTTCTCCGCTGTGCAATCCGGTTTCCGAGCCGGTCACGGGTGCACCTCAGCCACGCTCAAGGTACTAAACGATATCATAACCGCCATCGATAAAAGACATTACTGTGCAGCCGTCTTCATCGACCTGGCCAAGGCTTTCGACTCTGTCAATCACCATATTCTTATCGGCAGACTCAGTAGCCTCGGTTTTTCTAATGACTGCCTTGCCTGGTTCACCAACTACTTTGCAGACAGAGTTCAGTGTGTCAAATCGGAGGGCATGTTGTCCGGTCCTCTGGCAGTCTCTATGGGGGTACCACAGGGTTCAATTCTCGGGCCGACTCTTTTCTCTGTATACATCAATGATGTTGCTCTTGCTGCGGGCGATTCCCTGATCCACCTCTACGCAGACGACACCATTCTATATACTTCCGGCCCTTCCTTGGACACTGTGCTATCTAACCTCCAAACGAGCTTCAATGCCATACAACACTCCTTCCGTGGCCTCCAACTGCTCTTAAACGCTAGTAAAACCAAATGCATGCTTTTCAACCGTTCGCTGCCTGCACCCGCACGCCCGACTAGCATCACCACCCTGGACGGTTCCGACCTAGAATATGTGGACATCTATAAGTACCTAGGTGTCTGGCTAGACTGCAAACTCTCCTTCCAGACTCATATCAAACATCTCCAATCCAAAATCAAATCAAGAATCGGCTTTCTATTCCGCAACAAAGCCTCCTTCACTCACGCCGCCAAACTTACCCTAGTAAAACTGACTATCCTACCGATCCTCGACTTCGGCGATGTCATCTACAAAATAGCTTCCAACACTCTACTCAGCAAACTGGATGCAGTTTATCACAGTGCCATTCGTTTTGTTACTAAAGCACCTTATACGACCCACCACTGCGACCTGTATGCCCTAGTCGGCTGGCCCTCGCTACATGTTCGTCGTCAGACCCACTGGCTCCAGGTCATCTACAAGGCTATGCTAGGTAAAGTGCCGCCTTATCTCAGTTCACTGGTCACGATGGCTACACCCACCCGCAGCACGCGCTCCAGCAGGTGTATCTCACTGATCATCCCTAAAGCCAAAACCTAATTTGGACGCCTTTCCTTCCAGTTCTCTGCTGCCTGCGACTGGAACGAATTGCAAAAATCTCTGAAGTTGGAGACTTTTATCTCCCTCAACAACTTTAAAAATCTGCTATCCGAGCAGCTAACCGATCGCTGCAGCTGTACATAGTCCATCTGTAAACTACCCACCCAATTTACCTACCTCACCCCCCATACTGCTTTTATTTATTTACTTTTCTGCTCTTTTGCACACCAGTATCTCTTCTTGCACATGATCATCTGATGATTTATCACTCCAGTGTTAATCTGCTAAATTGTAATTATTCGATTTATTGCCTACCTCATGCCTTTTGCACACATTGTATATAGATTCTCTTTTTTTCTACCATGTTATTGACTTGTTTATTGTTTACTCCATGTGTAACTCTGTGTTGTCTGTTCACACTGCTATGCTTTATCTTGGCCAGGTCGCAGTTGCAAATGAGAACTTGTTCTCAACTAGCCTACCTGGTTAAATAAAGGTGAAATAAAAAAAATAAAAAAAACTCCAGCAGGTACAGTGGGGAGAACAAGTATTTGATACACTGCCGATTTTGCAGGTTTTCCTACTTACAAAGCATGTAGAGGTCTGTAATTTTTATCATAGGTACACTTCAACTGTGAGAGACGGAATCTAAAACAAAAATCCAGAAAATCACATTGTATGATTTTTAAGTAATTAATTTGCATTTTATTGCAAGACATAAGTATTTGATCACCTTCCAACCAGTAAGAATTCCGGTTCTCACAGACCTGTTAGTTTTTCTTTAAGAAGCCCTCCTGTTCTCCACTCATTACCTGTATTAACTGCACCTGTTTGAACTCGTTACCTGTATAAAAGACACCTGTCCACACACTCAATCAAACAGACTCCAACCTCTCCACAATGGCCAAGACCAGAGAGCTGTGTAAGGACATCAGGGATAAAATTGTCGACCTGCACAAGGCTGGGATGGGCTACAGGACAATAGGCAAGCAGCTTGGTGAGAAGGCAACAACTGTTGGCGCAATTATTAGAAAATGGAAGAAGTTCAAGATGACTGTCAATCATCCTCGGTCTGGGGCTCCATGCAAGATCTCACCTCGTGGGGCATCAATGATCATGAGGAAGGTGAGGGATCAGCCCAGAACTACACGGCAGGACCTGGTCAATGACCTGAAGAGAGCTGGGACCACAGTCTCAAAGAAAACCATTAGTAACACACTATGCCGTCATGGATTAAAATACTGCAGCGCACGCAAGGTCCCCCTGCTCAAGCCAGGGCATGTCCAGGCCCGTCTGAAGTTTTCCAATGACCATCTGGATGATCCAGAGGAAGAATGGGAGAAGGTCATGTGGTCTGATGAGACAAAAATTGAGCTTTTTGGTCTAAACTCCACTCGACGTGTTTGGAGGAAGAAGAAGGATGAGTACAACCCCAAGAACACCATCCCAACCGTGAAGCATGGAGGTGGAAACATCATTCTTTGGGGATGCTTTTCTGCAAAGGGGACAGGACGACTGCACCGTATTGAGGGGAGGATGGATGGGGCCATGTATCGCGAGATCTTGGCCAACAATCTCCTTCCCTCAGTAAGAGCATTGAAGATGGGTCGTGGCTGGGTCTTCCAGCATGACAACGACCCGAAACACACAGCCAGGGAAACTAAGGAGTGGCTCCGTAAGAAGCATCTCAAGGTCCTGGAGTGGCCTAGCCAGTCTCCAGACCTGAAGCCAATAGAAAATCTTTGGAGGGCGCTGAAAGTCCGTATTGCCCAGCGACAGCCCCGAAACCTGAAGGATCTGGAGAAGGTCTGTATGGAGGAGTGGGACAAAATCCCTGCTGCAGTGTGTGCAAACCTGGTCAAGAACTCCAGGAAACGTATGATCTCTGTAATTGCAAACAAAGGTTTCTGTACCAAATATTAAGTTCTTCTTTTCTGATGTATCAAATACTTATGTCATGCAATAAAATGCAAATGAATTACTTAAAAATCATACAATGTGATTTTCTGGATTTTTGTTTTAGATTCCGTCTCTCACAGTTGAAGTGTACCTATGATAAATATTACAGACCTCTACATGCTTTGTAAGTAGGAAAACCTGCAAAATCGGCAGTGTATCAAATACTTGTTCTCCCCACTGTATATCTCACGATATACTCACGAAGGAGATGGAAGCAAGTACAATATCTTCTCACGAGTCACCATCCCGGATCCGGGAGCACCCTCATCAGTAAAAAAGCTGACTAGCATAGCCTAGCATAGCGCCACAAGTAAATACTAGCATCTAAATATCATGAAATCACAAGTCCAAGACACCAGATGAAAGATACACATCTTGTGAATCCTGCCATCATTTCCGATTTTTAAAATGTTTTACAGCGAAAACACTATGTATTTCTATTAGCTAACCACGATAGCAAAAGACTCAACCGCATATTTTCACCATTTTTTTACCGCATAGGTAGCTATCACAAATTCGACCAAATAAAGATATAAATAGTCACTAACCAAGAAACTACTTCATCAGATGACAGTCTTATAACAGATTTATTGTATAGCATATGTTTTGTTCGAAAAATTTGCATATTTCAGGTATAAATCATAGTTTTACATTGCAGCCACCATCACAAATCTCACCAAAGCAGCTAGAATAACTACAGAGACCAACGTGAAATACCTAAATACTCATCATAAAACATTTACGAAAAATACATGGTGTACAGCAAATGAAAGACAAACATCTTGTGAATCCAGCCAATATTTCAGATTTTTAAGTGTTTTACAGCGAAAACACAATATAGCATTATATTAGCTTACTACAATAGCCAACCACACAGCAGCATTCATTCAACGCAACGGTAGCGATAGCAAAGAAAGCAGCAAAAGATATACATTTATTCACTAACCTTCACAATCTTCATCAGATGACAGTCCTATAACATCATATTACACAATACATATATGGTTTGTTCAAAAATGTGCATATTTAGCGGCACAAATCGTGGTTTTACAATGTGAATACGTAGTCAAAATGCAAAAAACAATTCCGGAGAAATCTTGGAGAGGCATCTAATCAAATAACTAATCATAAACTTTACTAAAAAATACATGTTGGACAGCAAATGAAAGATACACTAGTTCTTAATGCAACCGCTGTGTTAGATTTAAAAAAATAACTTTAGTACGACATTCAGCTTACGTTATAGCGAGACAGCGCCCAAAATCAGGGCGAAAAATACGACTACACATTTTCGACAGAAATACGAAATAACATCATAAATGGTTCCTACTTTTGATGAGCTTCCATCAGAATCTTGTACAAGGGGTCTTTTGTCCAGAATAATTGTTGTTTGGTTGTAGAATGTCCTCTTCATCTGTCGAATTAGCAACCAAAGCTAGCCATGTGGCGCAGGAGTGTCCAACTTCACCATAACGCAATGAAAAGAAAATGCCGAAAATCGCAATAAACTGATATAAACTGATATAACTCGGTTTAAAATAACTACTTTATGATGTTTTTAACACATATATCAAATAAAATCAGAGCCGGAGATATCTAACGTCTATAACGAAAGCTTTTCAGAATGCAATCCAGGGTTCCTTCTCGCGCCTTGCTGAACAAAGGAAAAAGTGGTCACGTCATTCCAAGAGGTCTTGTTCGGCCTCAGATCAAGCTATACACCCCATTCCACCTCTCACTGCCTATTGACATCTAGTGGAAGGCGTATGCAGTGCATGTAGATCCATAGATTTCAGGCAAATTAATAGGATGGCCCTGGATCAGAGCCCCCGATTTCAGATTTTCATTCCCTAGTTTTTTTTTAGAAACTAAAGAGTGTTTTCTATCCAATAGTAATAATAATATGCATATTGTAAGAGCAAGAATTGAGTACGAGGCAGTTTAATTTGGGAATGATTTTTTACAAAGTGAAAACAGCGCCCCCCTATTGACAAAAGGATATATGACTGACTTTTTCTGGAAGAGATGGATGAGGGAGTATCTTCCACTTATGCAGGAGTGGAACAAAACTAATTGAAACTTCAGTCTTGGTGACCTTGTGGTCATCGTCGATGACACCGCCCCAAGGAACTCTTGGCTAATGGGGCGTGTGATGGAGGCTTTGCCAGGGGCCAAATGTCTTGTACGGAGCGTCATGGTTAAGACCAAGACCAATATCTTAGAGACCTATCAATAAACTCTGTCTGCTCCTTGAGGCAGCTGAGTGAGACACACACACACAGTGCTCCATCTTTAAATCACGTGCACCTCTGATTCTTTGATGTCGTACTCATACATTTTGGATGTCAAACTCTTGACATTTTTGGAAGTTGAACACCTGATCACTTCAACTCAGACAGATCTATGGACTCTTTTCCTATATGGGACCTTGTATATTTGTATGTAGCTATGAACTGTAATAGTGCTCTGGTATAGAATGTTTTGGGTATTGGCTCTACAACCGGAAGTCGTAGAGATGGCCGCCTCGCTTCGCGTTCCTTGGAAAATATGCAGTATTTTGTTTTTTTATGTGTTATTCCATACCTTAAGGGACATCTGGTACGGGAGCCGTATGATCGGTGAAGATTCTCCCATTGGAAATGTACGGTCCCTTACCTGACGTCCGACTTCGTCTGGGAAAATCGCGGACGGCGTCGGGCCGAGGGCGCGAGGGAGCTCTTTCGGGAAGTCATCTCGGAAATCGTTTCGGACGTTCGGTCGCCGTTTTATAAAAATAACACATTTTTGACTTGCACTCCGCATTCTCGAAAATTCCCACAAGGTGGAAAATAAATCATATTGCAGGCGCACGAACACGGGGCAAACGAGCGCGGCCTTTTCTCCTAAACGGAAAATATTTCGAAGACGAAACTCGGCGAGCGTAGGTTTGGAGTAAAGGGAAGTTGGCCCCGAACAAGATGGCGTCGAGGCTTCGGCGCTTTTTGAGTTATGGCCATTTTGCTGGGATCAAAGGTCAAAAACGAAAAGTAGGGTGCAATTTGACCGCTTCACGTCAAAGTACATAAGCATACGGTGTCAGGAAAAAAAAAAACTGCCGTTTATCTATCGTAATTTAAGAGAAATAGTACATTGTCCCTTTGGTGATGTTCACGAAGAGGATCTTTTTTTTTTTTTTTTATCACAGATCCAGTTGCAGTTTGTTCACACGAACATTTTTAAAGTGGGTCTCGAAGCTCTGCGAGAATTCTGTGATTTTATGTGATTTTATGAAGTAACACACACTCATTTAACCCTCTGTTAATAAGTCAGTTCTTAACATAAAGACTTAAAGCTCAATATTATATAAGAGCCTACCCCAAGGAGGGTATGTGTTCACGTTCAGCTTCCTATGTCAACTGGAAGTACCTTAAAATGGTGCATAGGGTCAGGTTTGAAGGGTAATAAAGGTCAGATCTTTTCAAAACTTCACTTGTGTGATTAGACAACCCTCATGAACTGTAATCAGTCATTTTTCCCAACAGATGTCAAAGAAAAGCTCTCTCACACAAACACACACACACAAAAAGGAAGGATGGAGTGAAAAAGTATGGTGTTTAAAGACACACAAAGCCTGCAACGGTATTACTATTATCTCCAGGCCGTGCCGAGTTCAACGAGATGCCCCGCTTGACCGTAGCTCGTTCGGTCTGAGCGCAGCGACCATTACAAGAAGACGGACACAAATGACCTTTTGACCTCAATGTCAATTTTATTTGCTTTTGGGAGACAGAGAGAAAACCGTTAAGGTTAGAAACACAATTTCACCTCAGGAATGTTCTTAAGGTCCTCCCGATCTGTGCAAGCCTAACCTTGACCTTGTGGCATTAACCCTTAACAGTGAAAACAGGTTTTTACATCTCACAGTTTACATTGACATCTCTCTCCATAGGAATACATTGACTGCACCTCCAAATTCAACCTGAAGCCTATGTGGGTTATGAATGTCTTATGAACCTGTCTTTGATGTCAGTCCATCAGGCCATCATAAGGTCTACCTGTGTCAATTCTAAGCTTCCTGGAACAACTGGAAGTGGTTAAAATCACCCTAAAAGTGTTTGCAATACCCAACCTGCAGTTTGAGAGAAATAGTGCATTCAGCCCTATGTAAATCACTGAGTTCTTAATGTATAGACTTAAAACTCAGGATTCTGTAAAAGCCTACTCCAATGAGGATATGTGTTTACTGTCAGCTTCCTGTGCAAACCGGAAGTGCCATAATTGGTGTCAAAAGAGCTGTTTCGAAGGGTTAAAAAAGTTAAATCTTTCCAAAACTTCATATTTGTGATTAGGCAACCTTCCTGAACTGTAAATCAGTCATTAGTCCCATCAGATTTCAAAGAAAAATTTACACACCCTAACAGAAATGATGGAGGGACACACTGAGGGGCTAAGAGGCAGACAGTGCCTGTGGTAGTTACTTTTGTTCCAACTTTTAAAGAACCGTTAGACCTAGAGTTCTGAAAATTTACAAACCTGTTCTAGACCTCAGGTCGATTGTGCACAGTGAATTATGTGGCTCTAGAAGGTTCTCGGATCGATAAAAAGCCTCGTGTATTTGCCATGTTTTCAATTCATTTTGACCTCAACGAAACTGGCGACGTTTAGAAAAGTCCCAGAGTCTCAAGACTAGGTGCATTGAAACCGGCTCGGCCCATAGAGACAGACCCCAACAAGCCTGTTCGATTTTTTATTTCTAAAGTATTTAAAGTATTTAAAGAATGCACGTTAAATTTGCAATATGATTCAACACATCATATTGCAAAAGTAACAGTGTGTGTTATGTTTGCAATATGATTCAACACATCATATTGCAAACGTAACAGTGTGTGTTACTTTTGCAATATGATGTGTTGAATCATATTGCAAACATAACAGTGTGTGTTACTTTTGCAATATGATGTGTTGAATCATATTGCAAATTTAACGTGCATTCTTTAAATAAACCCTATGTGGGTTATGAATGTCTTATGAACCAGTCTTCAATGACAATCCATCAAGCCACTATGAGGTCTACCTGTGTTGATTCTAAGCTTCCTGGAGCAACCAGAAGTGATAAAATCACCCTAAAAGTGTTTTGCCATACCAAACCAGCAGTTTGTGATATATAGTGCATTCAACCCTGTGTAAATCAGTCAGATCTTAACGTATAGACTTAAAACTCAGGATTCTCTAAGAGCATACCCCGATCAGGATATGTCTTTACTTATAGCTTCCTGTGACACCCAGAAGGGCCTTAAGATGGTGTCATAGATGCTGTTTTGAAGGGTTAAAAGGTCAGAACTTTTCAAAACTTCATATATGTGATTAGACAACCCTCATGAACTGTAATCAGTCATTTCTCCCAACAGATGTCAAAGAAAAGCTCTCTCACACAAACACACACACACAAAAAGCAAGGATGGAGTGAAAAAGTACGGTGCTTAAAGACACACAAAGCCTGCGACGGTATTACTATTATCTCCAGGCCGTGCCGAGTTCAACGAGATGCCCCGCTTGACCGTAGCTCGCTCGGTCTGAGCGCAGCGACCGTTAAAAGAAAACGGACACAAATGACCTATTGACCTCCATGTCAATTTGATTTGCTTTTGGGAGACAGAGAGAGAACCGTTCAGGTTAGAAGCACAATTATACCTCAGGAACACTCCTAAGGTCCTCCCGATCTGTGCAAGCCTAACCTTGACTCTGTGGCATTAACCCTTCACAGTTAAAAGAAGGTGTTTACATCAAACAGTATACAATGAAATGTAGCCCCATAGGAATACATTGAGTGCACCTCTAAATTCAACCTGAAGCCTATGTGGGTTATGAATGTCTTATGAACCTGTCTTTGATAACAATCCATCAGGCCACTATGAGGTCTACCTGTGTTGATTCTAAGCTTCCTGGAGCAACCGGAAGTGGTTAAATAACCCTAAAAGTGTTTTGCCATAGCCAACCAGCAGTTTGTGATATATAGTGCATTCAACCCTGTGTAAATCAGTCAGTTCTTAACGTATAGACTTAAAACTCAGGATTCTCTAAGAGCATACCCCGATCAGCATATGTCTTTACCTATAGCTTCCTGTGCCAACCGGAAGTGCCTTAAAATGGGATCATAGGTGCTGTTTCGAAGGGTTAAAAAAGTCAGATCTTTCCAAAACTTTAAGTGTGTGATTAGGCAACCTTCATGAACTGGAAATCAGTCATTTCTCGAAACAGATGTCAAAGAAAAGCTCACACACACACAAACAAGTCCAAACTGTTTGTGCACCTGGCATTATTTTTAGGTTACCAGATGCCCTGGTTGAAACTGCGTTTAGGGGGCATCCAGACTTCCAACCCGCTCTGGGAGCACTGTTCGACGGACAAAAATCAGTGGGTGTTGGCCTGAGTGATTTATGGAGGTTTTCCAAAAAAGTCAGAAAATATTCTGTTTTTTTTCTGAAAAATATTTTTGGTTTTTTATTCTCGAGTCAATGGCCTGAGTGATTTATGGAGTTTTTCCAAAAAACTCGAAAAATATTCTAAGTCCAAACTTTTCGTGCACCTGGTATTTTTTTTAGGTTACCAGATGCCCTGGATGAAATTGCGTTTAGGGGGCATCCGGACTTCCATACCCGCTCTGGGAGCACTATTCGACGGACGAAAATCAATGGGTGTTGGCCTGAGGGATTTATGGAGGTTTTCCAAAAAAGTCAGAAAATATTATGTTTTTTTTTCTGAAAAATATTTTATGTTTTTTATTCTCGAGTCAATGGGGTCTGGCCTGAGTGATTTAAGGAGGTTTCCCAAAAAAGTAAAAAAAAAATATTTTTCATGTTTTCATGTCATTTTTCAAAACGGTTTTAAATGCTTTTAGGTGTCATCCAGACGTCCATGGGAGCACTATACTACGGCCCCAAATCAATGGGTGCTGGCCTGAGTGATTTATGGAGGTTTGGGGGGTGATAAGTACAAGTAAACATTTATAAAAAATGATGATAGTAAAATGTGACTAAAGTATTTTCATACAGTTCTTATACATGTGTAATTGACGTAAAAATCGAAAGAATTTCAAAAAACGGTCCAGAAAGCACTTTTTTAAATGGAATATATGTTTTTTCCACATTTTTAACATTTTTGACTTTTAACTTTTGACTTTTGACTTCCTATGAAATCACATTCCAAATGCACAAAACATATTCCTTAAGTACAAGTAAACATTTATAAAAAATTATGATAGTAAAATGTGACTAAAGTATTTTCATACAGTTCTTATACATGTGTAATTGACATAAAAATCGAAAGAATTTCAAAAAACGGTCCAGAAAGCACCTTTTTAAAGGGGGTGATACGTTTTTTCCAAATTTTTGACATTTTTGACTTTTGACTTTTGACTTCCTATGAAATCACATTCCAAAATGCACAAAACATATTCCTTAAGTCCAAATAAAAATGTCCAAAAAATTATGTTAATAAAATTTGACAAAAGTATTTTCATAAAGTTCTTACACATGTGTAATTGACATAAAAATCGAAAGAATTTCAAAAAACGGTCAAGAAAGCACTTTTTTAAAGGGGGTGATACGTTTTTTCCAAATTTTTGACATTTTTGACTTTTGACTTTTGACTTCCTATGAAATCACATTCCAAAATGCACAAAACATATTCCTTAAGTCCAAATAAAAATGTCAAAAAAATTATGTTAATAAAATTTGACAAAAGTATTTTCATACAGTTCTTACACATGTGTAATTGACATAAAAATCGAAAGAATTTCGAAAAACGGTCCAGAAAGCACTTTTTTAAGGGGGTGATAAGTTTTTGCCAAAACTTTAAAAATGTCAAAATTTGGCTCTGGGGTCTTGACTTGCGTTACAGTAAGCCTATGAAAAATTAAGATGGAACTCACTCGCCCACTATAGGATTTTTGGGGTGTTACACAGCTCATTTACAATATGGCATTTGCCACCAACTTTGGACGAAACACCGCCGGTTGCAATATGAAATCCCACACAATCCCATCGTGTGTATGGTTCGCTCTCTGCCAATAAGTTGCCATGTTATTTTGTACAATTGGGGGGGGAGTTCCCTTACTTACATTGGTACCCCAGGTAATCTTAGGTTTCATTACATACAGTCGGGAGGAACTACTGAATATAAGAGCAACGTCAACTCACCATCGTTACAACCAGGAATATGACGTTCCCGAAACGGATCCAGTGTTTTGCCTTCCACCCAATACAATGGATCTGATCCCAGCCGGCGACCCTATGCGACGCCGTAAAAGGGGCAAACGTAGCGGTCTCCTGGTCAGGCTTCGGAGACGGGCACATCGCGCTCCACTCCCTAGCATACTACTCGCCAATGTCCAGTCTCTTGACAATAAGGTTGATGAAATCCGAGCAAGGGTAACATTCCGGAGAGACATCAGAGATTGTAACGTTCTCTGCTTCACGGAAACATGGCTAACTCGAGACGCTAACGGAGTCGGTGCAGCCAGCTGGTTTCTTCACGCATCGCGCCGACAGAAACATACATCTTTCTGGTAAGAAGAGGGGCGGGGGTGTATGCCTTATGATTAACGAGACGTGGTGTGATCATAACAACATACAGGAACTCAAGTCATTCTGTTCACCTGATCTAGAATTCCTCACAATCAAATGTCGACCGCATTATCTACCAAGGGAATTCTCTTCGATTATAATCACAGCCGTTTATATTCCCCCCCAAGCAGACACATCGATGGCCCTGAACAAACTTTATCTGACTCTTTGTAAACTGGAAACCACACACCCTGAGGCTGCATTCATCGTAGCTGGGGATTTTAACAAGGCTAATCTGAAAACAAAACTCCCTAAATTCTATCAGCATATCGATTGTGCTACCAGGGCTGGTAAAACCTTGGATCATTGTTATACTAACTTCCGCGACGCATATAAGGCCCTCCCCTGCCCTCCTTTCGGAAAAGCTGACCACGACTCCATTTTGTTGCTTCCAGCCTACAAACAGAAACTAAAACAACAAGCTCCCTCGCTCAGGTCTGTTCAACGCTGGTCCGACCAATCTGATTCCACGCTTCAAGACTGCTTCGATCACGCGGATTGGAATATGTTCCGCATTGCGTCCAACAACAATATTGACGAATACGCTGATTCGGTGAGCGAGTTCTTTAGAAAGTGCATTGACGATGTCGTACCCACAGCAACGATTAAAACATTCCCAAACCAGAAACCGTGGATTGACGGCAGCATTCGCGTGAAACTGAAAGCGCGAACCACTGCTTTTAACCAGGGCAAGGTGACCGGAAACATGACCGAATACAAACAGTGTAGCTATTCTCTCCGCAAGGCAATCAAACAAGCTAAGTCCCAGTATAGAGACAAAATAGAGTCGCAATTCAACAGCTCAGACACAAGAGGTATGTGGCAGGGTCTACAGTCAATCACGAATTACAAAAAGAAAACCAGCCCCGTCGCGGACCAGGATGTCTTGCTCCCAGAAAGGCTAAATAACTTTTTTGCTCGCTTTGAGGACAATACAGTGCCACTGACACGGCCCGCTACCAAAACCTGCGGGCTCTCCTTCACTGCAGCCGAGGTGAGTAAAACATTTAAACGTGTTAACCCTCGCAAGGCTGCAGGCCCAGACGGCATTCCCAGCCGCTTCCTCAGAGCATGCGCAGACCAGCTGGCTGGTGTGTTTACGGACATATTCAATCAATCCTTATCCCAGTCTGCTGTTCCCACATGCTTCAAGAGGGCCACCATTGTTCCTGTTCCCAAGAAAGCTAAGGTAACTGAGCTAAACGACTACCGCCCCGAAGCACTCACTTCCGTCATCATGAAGTGCTTTGAGAGACTAGTCAAGGACCATATCACCTCCACCCTACCGGACACCCTAGACCCACTCCAATTTGCTTACCGACCCAATAGGTCCACAGACGACGCAATCGCAACCACACTGCACACTGCCCTAACCCATCTGGACAAGAGGAATACCTATGTGAGAATGCTGTTCATCGACTACAGCTCAGCATTTAACACCATAGTACCCTCCAAACTCATCATCAAGCTCGAGACCCTGGGTCTCGACCCCGCCCTGTGCAACTGGGTCCTGGACTTCCTGACGGGACGCCCCCAGGTGGTGAGGGTAGGTAACAACATCTCCACCCCGCTGATCCTCAACACTGGGGCCCCACAAGGGTGCGTTCTGAGCCCTCTCCTGTACTCCCTGTTCACCCACGACTGCGTGGCCATGCACGCCTCCAACTCAATCATCAAGTTTGCGGATGACACTACAGTGGTAGGCTTGATTACCAACAACGACGAGACGGCCTACAGGGAGGAGGTGAGGGCCCTCGGGAGTGTGGTGTCAGGAAAATAACCTCACACTCAACGTCAACAAAACAAAGGAGATGATTGTGGACTTCAGGAACAGCAGAGGGAGCACCCCCCTAACCACATCGACGGGACAGTAGTGGAGAAGGTGGAAAGTTTTAAGTTCCTCGGTGTACACATCACGGACAAACTGAATTGGTCCACCCACACAGACAGCGTTGTGAAGAAGGCGCAGCAGCGCCTCTTCAACCTCAGGAGGCTGAAGAAATTCGGCTTGTCACCAAAAGCACTCACAAACTTCTACAGATGCACATTCGAGAGCATCCTGTCGGGCTGTATCACCGCCTGGTACGGCAACTGCTCCGCCCACAACCGTAAGGCTCTCCAGAGGGTAGTGAGGTCTGCACAACGCATCACCGGGGGCAAACTACCTGCCCTCCAGGACACCTACACCACCCGATGTCACAGGAAGGCCATAAAGATCATCAAGGACAACAACCACCCAAGCCACTGCCTGTTTACCACGCTATCATCCAGAAGGCGAGGTCAGTACAGGTGCATCAAAGCAGGGACCGAGAGACTGAAAAACACCTTCTATCTCAAGGCCATCAGACTGTTAAACAGCCACCACTAACATTTAGCGGCCGCTGCCAACATACTGACTCAACTCCAGCCACTTTAATAATGGGAATTGATGGAAATTATGTAAAAATGTACCACTAGCCACTTTAAACAATGCCACTTAATATAATGTTTACATACCCTACATTACTCATCTCATATGTATATGTATATACTGTACTCTATATCATCTACTGCATCTTGCCATCTTTATGTAATACATATATCACTAGCCACTTTAAACTATGCCACTTTATGTTTACATACCCTACATTACTCATCTCATATGTATATACTGTACTCTATACCATCTACTGCATCTTGCCTATGCCGTTCTGTACCATCACTCATTCATATATCTTTATGTACATATTCTTTATCCCTTTACACTTGTGTGTATAAGGTAGTAGTTGTGGAATTGTTAGGTTAGATTACTTGTTGGTTATTACTGCATTGTCGGAACTAGAAGCACAAGCATTTCGCTACACTCGCATTAACATCTGCTAACCATGTGTATGTGACAAATAAAATTTGATTTGATTTGATTTAATTGTTGGGCATTCAGTGCAGTTAATAATTAGGGGCCGGTATTTTAGAGCTGATTTGGACATATTTGTATAAAAGACAGAACATACAGAGCTCCATGTATGTTTGTGTAAATATATTAAATATGAATATATATGATGAAATATTAGGTACGTACATATTCATTTGCTATTAGTGTAACTTCGTTGTTGCCACCCCCCTTGCCCATTCATTGTACTGTAGTAAGTGTGTTAGGATAAAGGCAGGAAGTTGGGCCTTCAGGGGGAGGAGTCCTAGCTAGACGCAGGAGTGGTATAGTCTTTTGACCGTACAGACATACAAATAGGTCATATTATTTATTTTTCATGTCAAGTAATCTATGCTATAAGTTGATTGGAGAATAATTTTTTTTGTTAGATATAAGTGGAATAATCCTTTTTGTTGCACCATATCCCTGGATCTCATTGAATGTTTTGGTCGTTTGGAAACCTTGAATGTGGACTGTATGCGTACGAAACAACTCCACTTTCAGGCTAGGGCAGTAGCTATGGTAAAGAGGAACGGAAGCCACTACAATTCCTTTTGATTTATTTTTTGACTACATGTTTTTCCATGTATGAATCTGTTATTCCATGGGCTAATAGCAGTATGGCTAAATTCAATGTTTAATCAAATTAAACAAATCTCTTCAGGATTTTAAGCCATCCTATCCTTTTTCTTTTATTTAAAAATAGTAAAGGCTGGAGGAAAGGGAAGCTAAAACTTTCTAACTTTGTAAAAAACATTGTAATTAGTTATCGAGTGGAGGTGGGCTGGGCACCTCTCTGGGTAGCTGTGTCAATTTCTAGATAGTGTCAGGCTGTCCGGATTTGTTAACTTATCAATATCAAGCTGCAGAGAATGTAATGCAACGTGATGAGGGGGAGGTTTTTTCACATGTATGTGGTACATTTTCATAACTCTGAGCACAAAAATCTAAACAGATCATCAGAATAGCTCGTGTTTCAAAACTTTGTGCAGATTTTTAATCGACTGAGTACAACAAACAAATTCACAACACCAAATCAATCACTCTTTTAATTTGGATGCATAATCAATCAATAAAATCAATCAAATGTATTTATAAAAACCTTTTTACATCAGCAGATGTCACAAACTGCTACACAGAAACCCAGCCTAAAACCCCAAACAGCAAGCAATACAGATGTAGAAGAACACACAGTATCTGAGTACCCTGCCAAACACCAAAACATCACAAAATGTCATCATGCTATATGTGTATTTGTATTTATTATGGATCCCCATTACTCTAACTGGGTCCAGCAAAATTAAGGCAGTTTATAAAATTTTAAAGCATTACAATACATTCAAGATTTTACAATACACTGTGTTCCCTCAGGCCCCTACTCTACTACATATCTACATTACTAAATCCGTGTGTGTGTGTGTATGCATGTGTCTTTGCCAATGTTTGTTGCTTCACAGTCCCCGCTGTTCCACAAGGTGTTTTTTAATCTTTTTTATTTATTTATGTGGGTTATACATTGGTGTCCGAGCTGTGTGCCAGTAGTTTAGACACAGGGCGGTGAATTCAACATGTCAATACCGCTCATAAATAAAAGTAGTGATGAAGTCAATCTCTACTCCACTTTCAGCCAGGAGAGATTGACATGCATATTATTAATATTAGCTATGTACATCTATGTACATTCAACGGCCAGCCGTGCTGCCCAGTTCTGAGCCAATTGCAATTTTCCTAAGTCCTTCTTTGTGGCACCTGACAACCGTAGTCAAGGTGTAACAAAACTATGGCCTGTAGGAACTGCTTTGTTGATAGTGTTGTTAAGAAGACAGAGCATTGCTTTATTATAGACAGAATTCTCCCCATCTTAGCTACTACTGCATCAATATGTTTTGACCATGACTCCAAGCAGTTTAGTCATCTCAACTTGCTCAATTTCCACATTATTTGTTACAGGATTTAGTTGAGGTTAAGTGAGTGTTTTGTTCCAAATACAATGCTTTTAGTTTTTGAAATATTTAGGGCTAAATTATTCCTTACCATCCTCTCTGAAACTAACTGCAGCTCTTTGTTGAGTGTTGCAGTCATTTCAGTCGCTGTAGTAGCTGACGTGTATAGTGTTGGGTCATCCCCATACATAGAAACTCAAAGTCAGTGGCATGTCATTAGTAAAACTTGAAGAAAGCTAGGGCCTAAACAGCTACCTTGGGGAATTCCTGATTCTAACTGGATTATATTTGATAGGCTTCCATTAAAGAACACCCTCTGTGTTCTGTTAGACAAGTACCACTTTATCCACATTATAGCAGGGGGTGTAAAGCCATAACACAAGTTTTTCCAGCAGCAGACTATGATCAATAATGTCAAAAGATGCACTGAAGTCTAACAAGATAGCCCCCACAATCATTTTATCATAACTTTCACATGTGACAGGCTTTAGGGTCATGTATAAAAATGCTTTGTAGGCCATTACTTATTTTTTAAATTCCATGGCCATCTCAGTAACCGGATCTCAACCCAGTTGAACACTTATGGGAGATTCTGGAGTGGCGCCTGAGACAGTGTTTTCCACCACCGTCAATAAAACATCAAATTATGGAATTTCTTGTGGAAGATTGGTGTCACATCGCTCCAATACAGTTCCAGACACTTGTAGAATTTATTTAAAGTTGCATTGACGCTGTTCTGTGTTGAGGTGGCCTAACGCCCTATTACGACACTTTATGTTGGTGTTTCCTTTATTTTGGCATACATTTGTGTTGGAAGGTAAAGCCAAATCCTATATTGATGTGGCTGTAAATAATACATCATTGTTCTCCAACAGCCAGTGTGTTTGAATAGGACAAAATGGAAAGAGTTGCCCTATGTACTAACGTTTGTAATTGTAGTGTAGTGTACAATGCACTGCTGAAATACCTGGGTTGTACAACAATGTTCCACTCATCTGAATTTCATTGATACACTGTAAACTGATGCATTTCAAGCAGAGACACGCAATACTGTATCAGTTGACAAGTCACATAGAAAAGGTGAACTTGTACAATATAACATGGGGCATGAGGCAAACAATACCGTGCTACGTTTTCACAGTAGCCAACTAAGTTACAATAGACTATTTCTGATGATTTGTCCTATTTACTGGCTTGTGAAAGTATTCACCCACCTTGGCATTTTTCCTATTTTTGTTAGCTTACACCCTGGAATTATAATAGATTTTTTGGGGGGGTTGTATCATTTGATTTACACATCATGTCTACCACTTTGAAGATGCAAAATATTTTTTGTTGTGAAACAAATATGTAATCAAACAAAAGAATTTCAACTTGAGCATGCATAACTATTCCCCCCCCCCCCAAAGTCAATACTTTGTAGAGCCACCTTTTGCAGCAATTACAGCTGCAAGTCTCTTGGGGTATGTCTCTATAAGCTTGGCACATCTAGCCACTGTGATTTTTTCCCCCCATTCTTCAAAGCAAAACTGCTCCAGCTCCTTCAAGTTGGATGGGTTCCGCTGGTGTACAGCAATCTTTAAATCAAACCACAGATTCTCAATTGGATTGAGGACTGGGCTTTGAATAGTCCATTCCAAGACATTTAAATGTTTCCCCTTAAACCACCCGAGTGTTGCTTTAGCAGTATGCTTATTGTCCTGCTGGAAGGTGAAGCTCCATCCCAGTCTCAAATCTCTGGAAGACTGAAACAGGTTTCCCTCAATAATTTCTCTGTATTTAGCGCCATCCATCATTCTTTAAATTCTGACCAGTTTCCCAGTCCTTGCCAATGAAAAACATCCCCACAGCATGATGCTGCCACCACCATGCTTCAATGGGGGGATGGAGTTCTCAGGGTGATAAGAGGTGTTGGGTTTGTGCCAGACATAGTGTTTTCCTTGATGACCAAAAAACGCATATCACCTTGAGTACCTTATTCCGTATGTTTGGAGAGTCTCCCACCTGCCTTTTGGCGAACACCAAACTTATTTTTTTCTTTAAGTGTGGAGTGTACGGCTTAAAACTTCTTAGGGCTGCAATCCCGTTAACGGGATCAATATGACAACAGCCAGTGACAGTATTTCACACCATTTTAAAGAAAAACTTGTTGTTAATCCCACCACAGTGTCCGATTTCAAAAAGGCTTTACAGCGAAAGCACCACAAACGATTATGTTAGGTCACCACCAAATCACAGACAAACACAGCCATTTTTCTAGCCAAAGACAGGAGTCACAAAAAGCAGAAATAGAGAAAATGAATCACTAACCTTTGATGATCTCCATCAGATGACACTCATAGGACTTCATGTTACACAACACATATATGTTTTGTTCGATAAAGTTCACATTTATATCCAAAAACCTTAGTTTACATTGGCGCCATGTTCAGAAATGCCTCCAGAATATCCGGAGAAATTGCAGAGAGCCACATCAAATAACATAAATACTCATCATAAACTTTGATGAAAGATACGTTTTACAAAGAATTAAAGATAAACTTGTTCTTAATGCAACCGCTGTGTCAGATTTCAAAAAAGCTTTACGGCAAAAGCACAATATTCAATAATCTGAGAACAGCGTTCAGCCACAAAAGGAAGCCATACAGTTACCCGCCAAATTGTGGAGTCAACAAAAGTCATAAATAGCATTATAAATCTTCACTTACCTTTGCTGATCTTCGTCGGAATGCACTCTCAGGACTCCCACTTCCACAAGAAATGTTTGTTTTGTTCGGTAATGTCCATCATTTATGTCCAAATAGCTACTTTTGTTAGCGCGTTTGGTAAACAAATCCAAAGTCACGAAGCGCGTTCACTAAAAGCAGACGAAATGTCAAAAGGTTCCATAACAGTCAGTAGAAACATGTCAAACGATGTATTGAATCAATCTTTAGGATGTTTTTAACATACATTTTCAATAATGTTCCAACAGGAGAATTCCATTGTCTTCAGAAGTGCGATGGAACAGAGCTCCCTCATGTGAACGCGCATGGTCAGCTCATGGCAGACCTTACTTATTCCCCTCCACTTCAGGGTAGAAGCATCAGATAAGGTTCTAAAGACTGTTGACATCTAGTGGAAGCCGTAGGAAGTGCAAACTGACCCATATCCCACTGTGTATTCGATAGGCGATGAGTTGAAAACCTACAAACCTCAGATTTCCCACTTCCTGGTTGGATTTTTTCTCAGGTTTTTGCCTGCCATATGAGTTCTGTTATACTCACAGATATCATTCAAACAGTTTTTGAAACGTCAGAGTGTTTTGTTTACTATGAATATGCATATTCTAGCTATTATGGCTGAGTAGCAGGTCTTTTTCTCTGGGCACGCTTTTCATCTGGACGTGAAAATGCTTCCCCCTACTCCAAAGAAGTTAAAGAGCAACCAGGCATCCTCTACTGACGGGATGAGGTCAATATTCTTCCAGGACACCCGGGCCAGGTCGATTAGAAAGGCCTGCTCGCTGAAGTGTTTTAGGGAGCATTTGACAGCGATGAGGGGTGGTCGTTTGACCCGCAGACCCATTACAAACGTAGGTAATGAGGCAGTGATCACTGAAATCCTGGTTGAAGACAACAGAGGTGTATTTAGGGGGCAAATTGGTCAGGATGATATCTATGACGGTGCCCATTGTTATGGATTTAGGGTTGTACCTGGTAGGTTCCTTGATAATCTGTGTGAGATTGAGGGCATCTAGCATAGATTGTAGGACAGCCCTAGTTTAGGCCACCTAAGTGACAAATGGATTCACTACACTTTGTCACAAATGCTGGTGAGGTCAAAAAATGTAATCCATGTTAATACGAGAAGACTTGACCTACGTTTGACCTCAATTGAAACAAAACATTCACTTTTTATTTCTGCTATGAGGATTGAAATATTCACCGCTTTGTTAGGCAGTAAAACATTACACAGTACATTGCTAAAATTTATTTATTCAGTGTAAAATTTGTCCGAATTTATTTAAGACATTTAATTAGGAAAGTCAGTTATTTACAATGACAGTCTTTCCAGTGAACAGTGGGTTAACTGCCTTGTTCAAGGGCAGAACAGCAGATTTTTACCTTGTCAGCTCAGGGATTCGATCCAGCAACCTTTTAGTTGCGGGCCCAATGCTCTAACTACTAGGCTACCTGTCGCCCCAATCAGCAACATGCCAATGTTTGGGTTAGAGTTCCTGTTTTTACTTTCAGGCAACATAAATCATATGAGACCATTTTGAAAGCAAAGAGCCCTGTGTGGCAGCTTGGCCCAGGTCTCCATCATACGGCTCATATAAACCACATGATATGTTTTGCTTCAGCAAGGCTCGGCAGAGCAGACAGCCTCTGTGACAGAGAGCAGAGCTACTGTACTTGATCAGGCCTTAGATGATGTGGTCCTCTCTACCAGCCCCTACAGTCTCTGTCTGTTCACACATTAATCCAGGCTGATGCATGGAGAGGCATGCAGGCAGGGGGACACAGTTGCCTGGCTATTCTCTCTCTTCACTGACAGTCCAGAAGGTGTTTTGACTAATTCTCCATGACTGTCACAATCCATTTTTACTGCATCTACTGAGCTGTCATTTCTTTGTGGGCTATCATAGAGGAAAGTTACCGAAGCAGCATTTGCTTTAGTTTTTATTTATTTAACCAGGTAGGCCAGTTGAGAACACATTCTCATTTACAACTGTGACCTGGCCAAGATAAAGCAAAGCAGTGTGACAAAAACAAAAACACAGAGTTACACACGGGATAAACAAACGTATAATGGTGATCGAAGTGGAAAAGCTAAAGGTGTGTGCATATTGATGGCACATAGATTAACACCAGTGATGTCACTAGAGATTCATGGATAGGGGGGGCTAAGCCTATTTTAGGGGGGTCTGGGCATACTCCCCCAGGATTGGTTTTAAAGCCCCCAAAACGTCTTTTCATCATGTCTTTTTAGAGTAAAAGCAGGTGTAAAATCAATCAAAATAAGGTTATTTTTGGTCATGGTTGGCTCAAAGTACACCTGTCTCATAGTTAGTGTTAGACACTGATCTAATATGACTTACTTAAATTATATCCAAATAAAGAAATTAAAGTCCACTTTGGCAACATCCATCCAACACCAACAAAAGGCACAAAAATGGCTGTACTATCTAGCCAAAAATACTTTTTGGATGTTATTTTGAGAGCGAGAGAAAAATGTAAAGACATGATATTATACCATTAGAAAAAAAAATCACTCTTTTGTTAATTGTTGCTCAAAATGAACCCAATAATTCAGACACATCATGTTATTGACTGTACGTTTGATTATTCAATTGTGTATCTCTGTGTTGTTATTTGTGGAGCACTGCTTTGCTTTAAAAAAAAATTTTTTTTTTTTAAATTAGGAATAAAATCTGATAAAAAAGTAAGATTCCAAACAAATATTACAACCTATATTACAGAACTGCTCCACCTGCTTCTCTCTTTTGATGCTTATTTTATGGGTGGAGGCATCAGTGTACCTGATGCCTCTGTCATATTTTTAAAGGTGGCAAAGTGGTCAATAACACTATTGTGGCTTATTTGCCCAAGCACTTCACCCTCATTGGACATGGCTGCAAGACTTGCAAGCCTTTTCTGACACATTGTCTTACGCAACCAGGAGTGCAGCTGGCGCAGTACACTAAATTACCTTTCACAGAAGCAGCTGCTCACAGGAATTGTGAAGACAACCTGCGTGACTTCCTTCAGAGAAGGACAAATCCAGGACAAATCCAGGAGGTTATGCACAGCAAGCATATCTTTGGGAGGACATCCGGGCAAGAAAGTTTATGGCCACCGACATCTCTTCCGTTTTAACATCAATACCATAGTGCTTGGCAAACTCAGTTAAGCATGATGTATCTAGGAAGTTTGAGTTGGGGTTGCATGCCTGTATGCCTTTTGAGAAGACCTGCAGCTACAGTCGAGAATCGCTGGTCAAGCTCACAAACCATCCTGTCCAAGCAGGGGAGCAACAACTCTGTTTTCATTGTTTGGGAACATGACAATTCTGTGCCTAAACCCAGTGAGGTCTCCACCACAAAATATTCAATTTTCCATTGTTTGCGTTTTCTTGCTGCATCTGCCTCTGGAATAGTGTGAATTTCACAGAGTGCTTCGGTTCTGTCATAAAGTTCTGTGGCAAATGCATCTGTGCGTTTGCCTATCAGTGTGTCACATACAGCTTGTTTGCCGAAACAAGCTTCTGCCAGGTCTACAGTCTCTTTCTGGAGGAGCTTGTGTTGTCCCTCAGTTATAGAAAGAAGGGACTGACACATCAGTAGCAAATACACGGTGGAGAACTTATGAAGCTTTGCTCTCAGACCAACAGCCATGGTGGATCCAATGGCAGATAGACAAACATACATAGCAGTTAAAGTGTCCAGGACTGCATTTATGGACCACAGCTGTCATGCCCAGGGAGTGTTTGAGAGCTGCACAAGTTCAGCTGATGCTATTCCAAATTTGGACTGAGCTTCTTTGAGCTTGTGGTGGTTAACTAGGGATGTACTGAAAAACAAATACACATTCTCCAAAAAACTGAAAAACTCAGCAGCCTCCGCAAGTGTGACACAACACCAAATTAAGCTCATGAGCATAGCAGTGTACATAAATTGCCTCTGGATGCAGCACTCTGAAATGTGCTTGCACACCTCCTTTGGCCCCACTCATGACAGCTACACCATCATAGGTCTGTGCAACGCACTTTAGACCTGCTTACCCCTCTCATTTGGAGCTGCTGTTGCAACTCATTTGCTGTCGATTGGGCATCAAATGACTTGTGCTAGTAAACGCTAACCTCTACTTCATCACCCTCCCGGATCCGGGATCCTCCTCATCAAAAAAGCTGACTAGCATAGCCTAGCCTAACGGGACAGGGATATCATATAATATAATTTTCATGAAATCACAAGTCCAATACAGCAAATGAAAGATAAACATCTTGTGAATCCAGCCATCATTTCCGATTTTTAAAATGTTTTACAGCGAAAACACTATGTATTTCTATTAGCTAACCACAATAGCCAAACACACAACCGCATATTTTCACCATGTTTCCACCGCATAGGTAGCTTTCACAAAACCGACAAAATAGAGATAAAATTAGTCACTAACCAAGAAACAACTTCATCAGATGACAGACATGTTATACAATACATTTATGTTTTGTTCGAAAATGTGCATATTTGAGGTATAAATCATAGTTTTACATTGCAGAAAATAGCACCAAAGTAGCACCAAAGCAGCCAGAATAATTACAGAGAGCAACGTGAAATACATAAATACTCATCATAAAACATTTATGAAAAATACATGGTGTACAGCAAATGAAAGATAAACATCTTGTGAATCCAGTGAACCCAGTGTCTTTGTCACCTAAATCGCTCTCATTTCTGGAAGGAGTTGCTGCAGCGGCTTGATTACTTTCTTTCTCTGGATCTGTTTGTTCTCCCTCCCTGTCTGGATCTGTTTGTTGTCCCTCTCTCTCTGGATCTGTTCGCTGTTCTCTCACTTATACGGCTCGCATGTTGATCTCTGCCTTGCTTAGAAGCCTCTCTTTCTGCATGACCCTTTTAGATATCATGAACATCATTTATTTATGCCTAACAAAACACATATGCTGTCATATGCTGTACAAATTTAACTGAAAGCTTAAACATCTGCTTGCTTTTTTTATCACTAACCTTCATCAGACATGCTCCCTCAGCCCTGTCAGCATCCAGCTTCGACATGTATGGTTATTAAACTCATATTTACAATAACTCAAAGCTTAATTGGTGATGAATCAGTTTAGTTTTAATTTGTTTGTTTGAACTGGTAAAATCTTAATTTCTCACGGGATTGGCCTTCGGCAGAGCTGCTGGCACTGCCTCTCTTGAAGAATTTCCATATATCCATCTAACATTAGTCGTTAGCTAGACTACAGTTGAGAAATTGAGGATAATACAATTACATAGTGTTAATCACAATGTCACCTTTTGTCACGCCCTGGCCTTAGTATTCTTTGTTTCCTTTATTATTTTAGTTAGGTGAGGGTGTGACATGGGGAATGTATGTGTTTTTGTATTGTGTAGGGTGGTTGTATGGTTTAGGGGGTTAAGTAGAGTAGAGTTTAGTGTAGGTGTCTAGCTGTGTCTATGGTTGCCTGAATGGTTCTCAATCAGAGACAGATGTCATTAATTGTCTCTGATTGGGAGCCATATTTAAGACAGCCATAGGCACTAGGTTAATGTGGGTAATTGTCTATGTTGTACGTTTGTAGCTTGTGTGTGCACTTACGTTATTAGCTTCACGATTCGTTTGTTGTTTTGTTTCAGTTTGTTATAGTGTTTGTTGCATGTTTTTTCCCTTTCTCTACAATAAAAGAGAATGTATTTTGCACACGCTGCGCCTTGGTCCACTTTCTCTCAGCAAGATGATCGTGACAGAATTACCCACCAAAGGACCAAGCAGCGTGTGAAACAGCAACAGGACCCACCTACACAGGATTCATGGACATGGGAGGAGATATTAGATGGAAAGGGACCTTGGGCACAACCGGGAGAATATCGCCTCCCTCGTGAAGAGCTGGAGGCAGCTAAAGCCGAGAGGAGGCGATATGAGGAGGCAGCACGGAAGCAAGGCTGGAAGCCCGTGAGTACAACCCAAACATTTCTTGGGGGGGAGGCTGAAAGGGAGTGTGGCGAAGTCAGGTAGGAGACCTGCGCATACTCCCTGTACTTACTGTGGAGAGCGAGAGTACGGGCAGACACCGTGTTACGCAGTAGAGCACATGGTGTCTCCTGTACGTGTTCATAGCCCGGTGCGGGTTATTCCACCTCCCCGCACTGGTAGGGCTAGATTGAGGATTGAGCCGGTTGTCATGAAGCCGGCCCAACGCATCTGGCCACCAGTGCGTCTCCTCGGGCCGGCTTACATGGCACCAGCCTTACGCATGGTGTTCCCGGTTCGCCTACATAGCCCGGTGCGGGTTATTCCACCTCCCCGCACTGGTCGGGCGACGGGGAGCATACAACCAGGTAAGGTTGGGCAGGCTCAGTGCTCAAGAATGGTTCTCAATCAGAGACAGATGTCATTAATTGTCTCTGATTGGGAGCCATATTTAAGACAGCCATAGGCACTAGGTTAATGTGGGTAATTGTCTATGTTGTACGTTTGTAGCTTGTGTGTGCACTTACGTCTTTAGCTTCACGATCGTTTGTTGTTTTGGTTTCAGTTTGTTAAAGTGTTCGTTGCGTGTTTTTTTTCCTTTTCTCTAAAATAAAAGAGAATGTATTTTGCACATGCTGCGCCTTGGTCCACTCTCTCTCAGCAAGACGATCGTGACACCTTTTCTACACATGACCTACTGATAATTGTTTTGCAATGGTCTACTGAATGAAAGCAATTGAGTATGAAAAGATATGATGTTACGTCATCTGTCTCATTTATAGCCTGCCAGAGATTGCAAAGATACATTAAATACAATGTTAACTAGATATCATCGCCACATAACTTATGTCAAATTTAACAGACACCGTTAATGTTACCGTTAGCTAGCTAGCAACGTCTGTTACACTTACAGGCAGCCTCACATAAAAACGTATTGGTTAAGTTTTGATTATGACCAAAGTCCATAGTAGTGAATACTCTCTCTCGCTGTTCTAACTTACCACAAATTCACATCGTAGCCTATCTGCATGAATCGGTCCTGTCAAAGCCTTTTCCTGTCAGTTTACTGTTAGCTAGCAGTCTCAAGCCACAGCAGTAGCTAACGTTAACCAAAATGTTAGCTACAAGTAGACCTAACTGTCACTAGCGCGTGCAGCAACCTCTAAAGCAACAGCCCCCAGGTCCTAGTGCCCTCCCGGTAAGAAGTTGCAATGGAACGGTTGACAAAAAAATAAGAAATCACAGAGAAAATATATTGACTGATATATTGATTAATTTAGGGGGCTGATAAATATTTTAATAATATAAATAAAGCCCCCCTAAAACAGGCCTAGCGGCATCCCTGGTCAACACATTGTAAATTAATATTTAATGAGAATCACATACAGGCTAAAACAGAAACACCAGAAAACATTGCCTACTTGTGTAAAGTGTAGCCTAAGGGCCTATTGAGAAAAGGTGTGATGCTGCTATTCATTAGCAATGTTGACTCATGCTCCACTGAGTAAGTCTAAAGGTTTATTTTTGTTCAAATCCTAGCCCATTTCCCAGCAGTGTGATTTTATTAGAGGAACTTTCTTCTCTGGAAGCAGGCAGCTGAACAAACAAGATAGGTCTAGCAATATCTTTGGATCATAATTCTGTGTCCTAAAAGATAAATAAAATGCAATACACCATAAGCATTTATTTGCTTTACTCTTCTCTTGTGGTTTAAATGCCACCTGGAAGCGTAATAGCCTGCCTTTGAGTGTAATGTAAAAACCAAAAGAGCTTTACAACCCAACATATTTATCCTCTCCCTGCAACACTATGTGCCAGCACCACTTTAGCACAAAATTATATTTACATTTTTCAGTTAAGTTAAGAGCAAATTCTTATTTACAATGACAGCCTACCCCAGCAACACTGGGCCAATTGTGCGTCGCCCTATGGGACTCCCAATCACAGCCGGTTGTGATACAGCCTGTACAGGACTGGACTCTAAGGCACTGCACTGAGATGCAGTGCCTTAGATCGCTGCGCCACTCAGGAGCCCAGATCTCACTCTATTTCATTTAAACATAGGTCACTCTGCACCAGTATACCGCCTGGAGTCTATGAGAAAGAGAACCCTCCATGTTCTGATCAAGCTAGAAGGGCACCCACTCCCTGTATGTCCTCAGGCCATGTGATTCATCCCTGACCCCCAGTCAGCCCACCCAGGTTACATGAACACTGGAGACCCAGGCCATGACACTGCCCTACCTACAGACCAAGCCTCCACTCTGGGTAACCAACTACAGTTAGCCTTTTGTGGAGAAAACACTGACTCATGCGTAATGAATGCATTGGTAAACCATGTATGGCCATTTTTAAAAGGATCATTACAGCCAAATTGTCTCTTTATACTGCTACAGATAAAGCTGATGAGGAATGAGGCTTTGAAAAGATGATTGTCGACACACCTTGCTGCTCTAGAGAATATAATTGTAAATCAAATCAAATTGTATTGGTCACATACACATGGTTAGCAGATGTTAATGTGAGTGTAGCGAAATGCTTGTGTGTCTAGTTCTGACCATGCAGTAATATCTAACAATTTCACAACAACAAAGGAATTAATAAGAATATGTACATATATATATATATGGATGAGCGATGGCCGAACGGCATAGGCAAGATGCAGTAGATGGTATAGAGTACAGTATATACATATGAGATGAGTAATGTAGGGTATGTAAACATTATATAAAGTGGCATTGTTTAAAGTGACTAGTGATACACTTATTACATCCAATTTTTAATTATTAAAGTGGCTAGAGACTGAGCCAGTATGTTGGCAGCAGCCACTCAATGTTAGTGATGGCTGTTTAACTTCTTTGGGACAGGGGGGCAGTATTGAGTAGCTTGGATAAAAAGGTGCCCAGAGTAAACTGCCTGCTACTCAGTCCTAAAAGCTAGAATATGCATATAATTAGTATATTTAGATAGTAAACACTCTGAAATTTCTAAAACTGTTCGAATAATGTCTGTGAGTATAATATAACTCATATGGCAGGCAAAAACATGAGAAAAAATCCAACCGGGAAGTGGGAAATCTGAGGTTTGTAGTTTTTCAAGTCATTGCCTATCGAATACACAGTGGCTATGGGGTCATATTGCACTTCCTAAGGCTTCCACTAGATGTCAACAGTTTCTAGAAACTTGTTTGATGCTTCTACTGTGAGGTGGGGGCGAATGAGAGCTGATTGAGTAACTTAATTTATGTTAAAAACATCCTAAAGATTGATTCTATATCGTTTGACATGTTTCTACGAACTGTAATAACTTTTTGAACTTTTCGTCTGAACTTTCACCTGGACTTGCCTGCGCGTCATGAGTTTGGATTTGTGATCTCAACACGCGCAAACAAAAATGAGTTATTTGGACATAAATTATGGACTTCAGCGAACAAAACAAACTCTTATTGTGGAACTAGGATTCCTGGGAGTGCATTCTGATGAAGATCATCAAAGGTAAGTGAATATTTATAATGCTATTTCTGACTTCTGTTGACTCCACAACATGGCGGGTATCTGTATGGCTTGGTTTTGTGTCTGAGCGCTGTACTCAGATTATTGCATGGTGTGCTTTTTCGGTAAAGCTTTTTTGAAATCTGACACAGCGGTTGCATTAAGGAGAAGTTTATCTAAAGTTCTATGCATAACAATTGTATTTTCATCAACATTTATGATGAGTATGTCTGTAAATTGATGTGGCTCTCTGCAAAATCACCAGGATGTTTTGGAGGCAAAACATTACTGAACATAACGCGCCAATGTAAACTAAGATTTTTGATATAAATATGAACTTTATCGAACAAAACATACATGTATCGTGTAACATGAAGTCCTCTGAGTGTCATCTGATGAAGATCATCAAAAGTTAGTGATTAATTTTATCTTTATTTCTGCTTTTTGTGACTCCTCTCTTTGGCTGGAAAAATGGCTGTGTTTTTCTGTGACTTGGCTCATACCTAACAATCGTTTGGTGTGCTTTCGTCGTAAAACCTTTTTGAAATCGGACACTTTGGCTGGATTTACAACAAAATAAAATAAAATAAATATGTTTGAGGAATTTAAATTATGGGATTTCTGTTTTGAATTTGGCGCCCTGCAGTTTCACTGGCTGTTGACGAGGTGGGACGCTACCGTCCCACATACCCTGGAGAAGTTAAGCTTCCTGTGCCAACCGGAAGTGCCTTAAATCTTTCTAAAGATATCTTTCCAAAACTTCCCCATGAACTGTAAATCAGTCCTTTAACCCATCAGATTTCCAAGAAAAAAATCACACACAAAGCCAGGATGGAGTGACAGAGTGTAGGGCTTAGAGACACAGAGAGCCTGCATTAGTTACCTTTGTTCAAACTGTCATCGAACCGTCAGACCTAGAGCTCTGAAACTTTAGAAACCTGTTCTAGAGCTCAAGTCGATAGTGCACGATGAGTTATGTGGCTGTAAAACAGCCTCGTACATTTGCAATAACTTCAATTCATTTTGACATCACAAAATAACGACATTTAGAAAAGTCCCAGAGTCGCAAGACTAGGTGCATTGAAATCTCCTCGGCCCATAGAGAATGACCTTAACGTTTCTGTCCAATAGCTCATTCAAGGACCCCGTAGCAAAGCCCGAACAATGAAGGTCGCTACTCGGGCTCCAAATGACCTATCGAGCCGAAACTTGGGATTCGGGGTCGCCTCAGCTAGGCCTACACGTAATGTCAGAGCTGGACCCGCAGCGAGAATGTAACTACGTATTTTATGGTTTGAACAGAAGGCACTGTGAATTTTGGGCCTGCTCTGAAATATGTGATAGTCGGCTTCTAAACGAGTTGGGAAAAAGTGAGTGTGGTGTCAGTTTGTATCAGTTTGGTGTCAGAATGATATCTAATTGAATGATGGACGATGCACTTTCAGTGAAAGTGCAGGGCGCCAAATTCAAACAAATCTCATAATTACAATTCCTCAAACATACATGTATCTTATACCATTTTAAAGGTAATCTTGTTGTTAATCCCACCAAAGTGTCCGATTTCTGGAGGAATTGTTGACAGGTCCGGAGGTTCTGGAATGGACTGGGGCACAGACAAGGCAGGGGCAAGGGCAGAATGTAAACAATTCGAGTGAAAAAATGGAACTCCAAGTGGTTCCCCTTCCGGCAGTCTAGTCGATCTGAGGGTTGTGCAGCTTTAACCATGGATGGCCATGAACCAGGGGAGATTGAGGGCAGTCGATTATGTGAAGACTGATCCTTTCCTCGTGATTCTCAGAGAGGCGTAGGATGACAGGGACAGTTCTCTCACAGACACGGGCGAGGAGCTGTCCGTTGAGAGCGTTGGCATCGAGGGGTGAATCGAGTGGAACAGTGTCCAGGCCCAACTGGGTAACGACACCACGGTCCAGGAAACTCTTGTCGGTGCCCGAGTCGATGAGAGCAGGCAGAGGAAAGGCCTGGCTCTGTCACACGAGGGAACCATCTCCCATACCGCCGTGGCCGAAGGAAATTGCTTCTCCACAGAGGCAGCCAATCAGGAAGGAACTCTTGGCCCATTCGCTACCATAAGAGTAGGGCTGTTGCTGGCATACTATTGAACATTTTATCAAAAAGGCTCTGCAAGCTCCGAGGTTGCAATCGTAACGCTCCGGGGCCGAAACAAATGGCTCTAGGGGCGGAGGAGAAGCTGGATGCGAGCTTTGGGCAAAAGTTTGGTCCTGCAGGTCAGAAAGGCTCAGTGAAAACTCTTTGACATGCTCCAGGGTTTTCAGGGCTTGGTCATGTTGCTCGAGCAGGTCACCTTGGCCGGCAAGGGTTTGGTGGAGAGGATCTAAGTCTGCTGGGTTCATAACTTTTGGCCAGATCGTACTGTTATGCGGGGTGGAGCAGGTGATCCCAAGTGCAGACTCAGATGAGGAGACAGGGATAAGGTAACCAAGGTATTTATTGAAAAGCGGGGGGTGCAGGCTAGGGGGAGCAGGTCCGGAGCGGAATCCAAGGAAGCAGTAGAGCGGGGGTCCAGGGCAGAGAAGCAGGACTGACGGAACTGGTGACAGGGACCAGAGCGGACGGAACTGTAGCGGAGAGAAAAGCAGTGTCAGGGTAGGGAAAACAGGCGCCACAGGATAATACGATCTATGCAGGAAGAACCGGCTTGAAATGCAGACGCTACGATCTGGCAGCATGGGAATGGAAGGGCTGAGTGGAGAGAGAGAGAGAGAGAGAGAGAGAGAGAGAGAGAGAGAGAGAGAGAGAGAGAGAGAGAGAGAGAGAGAGAGAGAGAGAGAGAGAGAGAGAGAGAGAGAGAGAGAGAGAGAGAGAGAGAGAGAGAGAGAGAGAGAGAGAGAGAGAGAGAGAGAGAGAGAGAGAGAGAGAGAGAGAGAGAGAGAGAGAGAGAGAGAGAGAGAGAGAGAGAGAGAGAGAGAGAGAGAGAGAGAGAGAGAGAGAGAGAGAGAGAGAGAGAGAGAGAGAGAGAGAGAGAGAGAGAGAGAGAGAGAGAGAGAGAGAGAGAGAGAGAGAGAGAGAGAGAGAGAGAGAGAGAGAGAGAGAGAGAGACTTTTATTTCTCTATTTGGTTAGGTCAGGGAGTGATATGGGGTGGGCATTCTATGTTTTGTATTTCTGTGTGTTTGGCTGAGTGTGGTTCCCAATCAGAGGCAGCTGTCTATCGTTGTCTCTGATTGGGAATCATACTTAGGCATCTTTTTTCCACCTGTAGTTTGTGGAATCTTGTTTTGGTACTGTGCTGTTTAGCCCTACTAAACCTTACGTTTTGTTTGTATTTTTTGTTTTCTTCGGTGTTCATTGAATAAAGGAAGATGTACACCTACCACACTGCACCTTGGCCCAGCGGGTTAGTTGTTTAGCAACACAACCAACGCGTATCATAGACATGTTTGTTCTACATGGTATAGATGGGTGATTGTTCAGCAACACAACCGACGCGTGCGCAACTATGGGGCAAAACATATGGGGTTGGCTGAGATTGTTGACAACATATAAACTATGTTTCTTTTCCAATGTTTATTTAAAGCATAAATACATTTGCACTGAGTACTTGTCTGTTACAGTTGTTGGTTAGCTAGGTAGTGAATTTTAGCCATATTAGCATTGACATGAAATCAGTCTAAACACCTCAAAACACATAGTATCAAGAACAAGATGAAACTAGCATAAACGAGTCACTTACGATTCCCCACATGGCAGTTTCTTACTATTGTAAGAAACTACAGACTTCTGCCCCATTTGAAGCGTGACAGTTACACGGAGTGTACAAAACATTAGAAACACCTGCTCCTTTCTACTACATCATAGACTGTAAGATATGAAAGATATGATCCCTTCTTGATGTAACCTGTTAAATCCACTTCAATCAGTGTAGATGAAGGGGAGGAGACAGGTTAAAGAAAGATTTCTATTAGGGGTTTGCCGAGTAGTCGGTCAAAACGAGCATCGTAACGGTTATGGACAATTTTCCTGATACGATTATTATCAGACTATTTCAAGTTATTTTTGGCTGCCAGCATGCAGCTTACAATCAAGTGTGAGGTGTTACGTGGTCTAACTAACTCAACTGGCTAGAAGGGCTGGCTGTACATTGATCCTGCTGCTCTGATTGGATAAATCGAAGGTGTATTTCTCTATCTACTCGTTATGCTCCATAATTTCACCCGATCATTTCTCCTCACATGTTTTGGTCTGATCATTTAGATTGCTACTGCCTCCTGTTACCATGATACTACAATAAATCAAAATTTGTCGAGGACGTTTACTAACCTAGTACGCTATCAATGTGAATGATATCAAGTGGGGCGAAGGTAGGAAAATAAATTAGCTGCCGATGCCCATTATGACTGAGTGACAGCAAATTTGTCTAATCCCTGCAAATTGAGGACACACAGATACACACACACACACCGCTCCGCTCGCTGCTCCTAATCTGAAGATTGTTTGGTCTATAAACACGCAGGGAGATAGGAATTTTGACAACATCTACTTAGGCATGTTAAAACACTCCAGTCACGAGTATCATCCGATCTGATCCCACTATCAACTGTCGGATATGGATATTATTACGGTTTAGGCTACTACATGTTTAGGCTACTACTACTACATACATTTATGCTACTAAATGTTCCCTATATCCATCATGAGGTTGCTACAACCTAGCCTATGACAGTTTACAACGTAGGTGCACACAGGTCGGAAAACAAATTTGAAGTGACAGACAGTGACACATAGCCTGCATCTAGCCGATATAATAATGGCGCCGGAGGGGATGGTTGCTGTTTTACGGGCTCCTAACCAACTGTGCTATTTTGGATGCTGGACTTCTAGGCAGAGTTCCTCTGTCCAGTGTCTGTGTTCTTTTGCCCATCTTAATATTATATTTTTATTGGTCAGTCTGAGATATGGCTTTTCCTTTGCAATTCTGCCAGAAGGCCAGCATCCCGGAGTCGCCTCTTCACTGTTGACTTTGAAATTGTTTTTTTGCAGGTACTATTTAATAAAGCTGCCAGTTGAGGACTTGTGAGGCGTCTGTTTCTCAAACTAGACACTGTAATGTACTTGTCCTCTTGCTCAGTTGTGCACCGGGGCCTCCCACTCCTCTTTCTATTCTGGTTAGAGCCAGTTTGCGCAGTACTGTGAAGGGAGTAGTATATAGCATTGTACGAGATCTAAAGTTTCTTGGAAATATCTGGCATGGAATAGCCTTAATTTCTCAGAACAAGAATAGACTGACGAGATTCAGAAGAAAGTAATCAAACCCACAAATGCTGATGCTCCAGATACTCAACTAGTCTAAAGGCCAGTTTATTGTCACGATTGTTGAAATGAGTGGACCAAGACGCAGCGTGCGTAGAGTTCCACATTATATTTAATAGTGAAACTCACAAATAAAACAACAAATTATATAACAAAACGTGTAGTATTGCAGTGCTCAAGGCCACTATACAAAAACAAGATCCCACAAACAACAGGTGGGAAACGGCTTCCTAAATATGATCCCCAATCAGAGACAACGATAAACAGCTGCCTCTGATTGGGAACCATACCAGGCCAACAAATAAATAGAAAACATAACTTGCCCACCCTAGTCACACCCTGACCTAACCAAATAGAGAATTAAAAGGATCTCTAAGGTCAGGGCGTGATATGTATTGCTTCTTTAATAAGCACAACAGTTTTCAGCTGTGCTAACATAATTGCAAAAGGGTTTTCTAATGATCAATTAGTCTTTTAAAGGCTAATCCAGATTTCTAAGGGACCTTCCTGCAGTTCCTATCGCTTCCACTGGGTGTCAACAATCTTTAGAAATCGGTTGAGGTTTTTCCTTTGAGAATGAAGAAGTAGCCATGTTCAGAATGAGGCTCCAGTGAAGTGTACTGTTTGTTAGAGGCGCGTGACCAGAAAGCATGATACACATTGTTTTCCTCCGGTATTGAACACAGATCATCCCGTCTTCAATTTTATCGATTATTTACTTTAAAAAATACCTAAAGTTGTATTACAAAAGTAGTTTGAAATGTTTGGACAAAGCTTATAGGTAACTTTGGAGATATTTTGTAGTCACATTGTGCATGTTGGAACCGGTGTTTTTCTGGATCAAACGCGCCAAATAAATTGACATTTTGGATATACACTGCTCAAAAAAATAAAGGGAACACTTAAACAACACAATGTAACTCCAAGTCAATCACACTTCTGTGAAATCAAACTGTCCACTTAGGAAGCAACACTGATTGACAATAAATTTCACATGCTGTTGTGCAAATGAAATAGACAAAAGGTGGAAAGTATAGGCAATTAGCAAGACACCCCCAATAAAGGAGTGGTTCTGCAGGTGGTGACCAGAGACCACTTCTCAGTTCCTATGCTTCCTGGCTGATGTTTTGGTCACTTTTGAATGCTGGCGGTGCTTTCACTCTAGTGGTAGCATGAGACGGAGTCTACAACCCACACAAGTGGCTCAGGTAGTGCAGCTCATCCAGGATGGCACATCAATGCGAGCTGTGGCAAGAAGGTTTGCTGTGTCTGTCAGCGTAGTGTCCAGAGCATGGAGGCGCTACCAGGAGACAGGCCAGTACATCAGGAGACGTGGAGGAGGCCGTAGGAGGGCAACAACCCAGCAGCAGGACCGCTACCTCCGCCTTTGTGCACGGAGGAGAAGGAGGAGCACTGCCAGAGCCCTGCAAAATGACTTCCAGCAGGCCACAAATGTGCATGTGTCTGCTCAAACGGTCAGAAACAGACTCCATGAGGGTGGTATGAGGGCCCGACGTCCACAGGTGGGGGTTGTGCTTACAGCCCAACACCGTGCAGGACGTTTGGCATTTGCCAGAGAACACCAAGATTGGCAAATTCGCCACTGGCGCCCTGTGCTCTTCACAGATGAAAACAGGTTCACACGCACATGTGATAGACATGACAGAGTCTGGAGACGCCGTGGAGAACGTTCTGCTGCCTGCAACATCCTCCAGCATGACCGGTTTGGCTGTGGGTCAGTCATGGTGTGGGGTGGCATTTCTTTGGGGGGCCGCACAGCCCTCCATGTGCTCGCCAGAGGTAGCCTGACTGCCATTAGGTACCGAGATGAGATCCTCAGACCCCTTGTGAGACCATATGCTGGTGCGGTTGGCCCTGGGTTCCTCCTAATGCAAGACAATGCTAGAACTCATGTGGCTGGAGTGTGTCAGCAGTTCCTGCAAGAGGAAGGCATTGATGCTATGGACCGCCCGTTCCCCAGACCTGAATCCAATTGAGCACATCTGGGACATCATGTCTCGCTCCATCCACAAACGCCACGTTGCACCACAGACTGTCCAGGAGTTGGCTTTAGTCCAGGTCTGGGAGGAGATCCCTCAGGAGACCATCCGCCACCTCATCAGGAGCATGCCCAGGCGTTGTAGGGAGGTCATACAGGCACGTGGAGGCCACACACACTACTGAGCGTCATTTTGACTTGTTTTAAGGACATTACATCAAAGATGGATCAGCCTGTAGTGTGGTTTTCCACTTTAATTTTGAGTGTGACTCCAAATCCAGACCTCCATGGGTTGATAAATTTGATTTACATTGCGAATTTTTGTGTGATTTTGTTGTCAGCACATTCAACTATGTAAAGAAAAAAGTATTTAATAAGAATATTTCATTCATTCAGATCTAGGATGTGTTATTTTCCACCTCTACGCAGACGACACCATTCTATATACTTCCGGCCCTTCCTTGGACACTGTGCTATCTAACCTCCAAACGAGCTTCAATGCCATACAACACTCCTTCCGTGGCCTCCAACTGCTCTTAAACGCTAGTAAAACCAAATGCATGCTTTTCAACCGTTCGCTGCCTGCACCCGCACGCCCGACTAGCATCACCACCCTGGACGGTTCCGACCTAGAATATGTGGACATCTATAAGTACCTAGGTGTCTGGCTAGACTGCAAACTCTCCTTCCAGACTCATATCAAACATCTCCAATCCAAAATCAAATCAAGAATCGGCTTTCTATTCCGCAACAAAGCCTCCTTCACTCACGCCGCCAAACTTACCCTAGTAAAACTGACTATCCTACCGATCCTCGACTTCGGCGATGTCATCTACAAAATAGCTTCCAATACTCTACTCAGCAAACTGGATGCAGTTTATCACAGTGCCATTCGTTTTGTTACTAAAGCACCTTATATGACCCACCACTGCGACCTGTATGCCCTAGTCGGCTGGCCCTCGCTACATGTTCTTCGTCAGACCCACTGGCTCCAGGTCATCTACAAGGCTATGCTAGGTAAAGTGCCGCCTTATCTCAGTTCACTGGTCACGATGGCTACACCCACCCGCAGCACGCGCTCCAGCAGGTGTATCTCACTGATCATCCCTAAAGCCAAAACCTAATTTGGACGCCTTTCCTTCCAGTTCTCTGCTGCCTGCGACTGGAACGAATTGCAAAAATCTCTGAAGTTGGAGACTTTTATCTCCCTCAACAACTTTAAAAATCTGCTATCCGAGCAGCTAACCGATCGCTGCAGCTGTACATAGTCCATCTGTAAACTACCCACCCAATTTACCTACCTCACCCCCCATACTGCTTTTATTTATTTACTTTTCTGCTCTTTTGCACACCAGTATCTCTTCTTGCACATGATCATCTGATGATTTATCACTCCAGTGTTAATCTGCTAAATTGTAATTCGATTTATTGCCTACCTCATGCCTTTTGCACACATTGTATATAGATTCTCTTTTTTTCTACCATGTTATTGACTTGTTTATTGTTTACTCCATGTGTAACTCTGTGTTGTCTGTTCACACTGCTATGCTTTATCTTGGCCAGGTCGCAGTTGCAAATGAGAACTTGTTCTCAACTAGCCTACCTGGTTAAATAAAGGTGAAATAAAAAAAAAAAAAAAATTTTTTTTTTTAGTGTTCCCTTAATTTTTTTGAGCAGTGTATATCGACGGAATTAATCGAACAAAAGGTAAGGCATGAATTATATCTTTATTTCTGCGTTTTGTGTCGTGCCGGGAGGGTTGAAATATGATGGTCTGTGATTGTTAGCTGGGGTGCTATCCTCAGATAATAGCATTGTTTGCTTTCGCCGTAAAGCATTTTTGAAATCGTATACGTTGGCTGGATTCACAATAAGTGTACCTTTAATTTGGTATATTGAATGTGTGATTTCATGAAAGGATTCACAATAAGTGTACCTTTAATTTGGTATATTGAATGTGTGATTTCATGAAAGTTAAATTTTTATAGTAATTTATTTGAATTTAGCGCTCTGCATTTTCACTGGATGTTGGCCAGGTGGGACGCTACCGTCCCACACATCCCAGAGAGGTTAAGGAGTGAGAAACTAATCCGGACGCTTCTAAGAAATCCTGCTATGCCCACAGACAAACAAGCAAAGCTTCAATACAGGACTAAGATTGACTCCCACTACACTGGATCTGATGCTTGTCGGATGTGGCAGGGCTTCCAAACTTTTACAAACTACAAAGGGAAATCCAGCCGCGAGCTGCCTACCAGACGAGCTAAATGCCTTTTAGGCTCGCTTCAAGGCAAGCAACACTGAAGCATGCATGAGAGCACCAGCTGTTCTGTACGAGAGTATCATCACGTTCTCCGCAGCCGATGTGAGCAAGACCTTTAAACAGGTAAATTTTCACAAAGCCAGACGGATTACCAGGACGTGTACTCAGAGCATGCACGGACCAACTGGCAAGTGTCTTCACTGACATTTTCAAACTCTCCCTGCCCGAGTCTGTAATATCTACATGTTTCAAGCAGACCACCGTAGTGTACCCAAGAAAGTGAAGTTAACCTGCCTAAATGACTACCACCCAATAGCACTCACGTCAGTGACCATGAAGTGCTTTGAAAGCCTGGTCATGGCTCACATCAACACCATCCTCCCGGAAAACCCAGACCCAATCAAATTCGTATACCGCCCCAACAGATCCACAGATGACACAATCTCAATCGCACGTCACACTGCCCTTTCCCACTTGGACAAAACACCTATGTGAGAAAGCTGTTCATTGACTACAGCTCAGCCTTCTCTACCGATCCTCTCAAGCTCTGTCAGGTTGGATGGGGAGCGTTGCTGCACAGCTATTTTCAGGTCTCTCCAGAGATGTTTATCGGGTTCAAATACGGGCTCTGGCTGGGCCACTCAAGGACATTCAGAGACTTGTCCCGAAGCCACTCCTGCTTTGACTTGGCTGTGTGATTAGGGTTGTTGTCCTGCTGGAAGGTGAACCTTCACCCCAGTCTGAGGTCCTGAGCACTCTGGAGCAGATTTTTGTCAAGGATCTCTCTATTCTTTGCTCCGTTCATATTTCCCTCAATCCTGAATAGTCTTCCAGTCCCTGCCACTGAAAAACATCCCCACAGCATGTTGCCACGTTTCATCCAGACATTACGCTTTTCATTCAGGCCAAATAGCTCAATCTTGGTTTCATCAGACCAGAGAATTTTTTTTCTCATGGTGTCTTTTGGCAAACTCCAAGCGGGCTGTCATGTGCATTTTACTGAGGAATGGCTTCCGTCTGGCCACTCTACCATAAAGGCCTGATTTGGTGGTGTCACGACTTCCACCGAAGGTGGCTCCTCTCTCTGTTCGGGCGGTGCTCGGCGGTCGTCGTCGCCGGTCTACTAGCTGCCACAGATCCATTTTTCCTTTTCGCTTGTGTCTCTCTGTTTTCTTTACACCTGTGTCCTATTAGTTAATTTCGGTGGGTTTATTAACTTCCGCTGCCTGCTAGTCTTTGTGCGGGATTATTTTGCTGTTGTTACTTTGTTAGGGGTGAGTGTTTGCACCACAGGGTTGTACCGTTTTGGAATGTGTTTAGGAGTAGAGGTTTCTCCTCCGTGTGTTGCGTTTATTTCCCTGTCTGTGGCGACTTCGTTTGGGCGTGTTCCCCCCCTGTTGTTGTTGAGTCTAAATAAACGATTGTGCCACTGGGACTTCCTTGCTCTCCTGCTCCTGATTCTGCTCCTCACTCCTCTTAGGAGGCACGTAACAGGTGGAGTGCTGCATAGATAGTTGTCCTTCTGGAAGATTCTCCTGTCTTCACAGAGGAACTCTAGAGCTCTGTCAGAGTGACCATCGGGTTCTTGGTTACCTCCCTGACCAATGCCCTTCTCCCCTGATTGCTTAGTTTGGCCTTGCGGCCTTTCCAAATCAATCCAATCATTGACATTTACCACAGGTTGACTCTAATCAAGTTGTAGAAACTTCTCAAGTGTGATCACTGGAAACAGGATGCACCTGAGTTCAATTTCGAGTCTCATACAAAGGGTCTGAAAACGTATGTAAATATGTTTATTTTTATTAACAAAAATGTATATAATCCTGTTTTCACTTTGTCATTATGGGGAATTGTGTGTAGATTGCTGAGGATTTGGATTTATTTAGTCCATTTTAGAATGTAATGTAACAAAATGTGGAGAAAGTAAAGGCGTCTGAATACTGTGTCAGATAGGTAAGTTAAAAGTATATCAAATATGTAAGTTAAAAGCACTGTGGGTGAGTATCCCTGACCTTGCCAATACACGAAATGAGCTGTGAATGGATCAGTAGTTTATCAATCAGGACCTTGATTGGCTTGGAAACAGTAACAAGGGGTGATGTGCAACAATTTTCTTGGGGGACCATTTTTTTCTTTGGGACAATCAGGCGACATCCTGACAACTGATACACATCAATGTTCTTTCAATGACGTTCTGTGTAAATTTGATGTGACATTGATGGAATATTCTCCTAACCCTCAGACAATGGGACACAGGAATGTTCTTGCAACATTCTCATGAAATGTCTAGAATATTCATATTTCATATTGTGAGAACATGGCAACCATTTCCTCTGTCTGGTCCAGTGGAAGCTGCTGAGGGGAGGATGGCTCATAATAATGGCTGGAACAGAGCAAATGGAATGACTAGGTTTCCATGTGTTTGATGTATTTGATACCATTCCACCGATTCCACTACAGCCATTACCATGAGCCCGTCCTCCACAACTAAGGTGCCACCAACCTCCTGTAGTTTGGGCGGACATTGATGGAATATTTTCCTAACCCTCTGAAAACTGGACACAATGTTCTTGCAATGTCCCATGAAACGTGTCTAGTACATTAATATTGTATTTTCTGAGAAAATGGTACCCACGTTCTGTGTACTTTTGGTGGAACGTGGATGGAATGTTCTCCAAACCTTCCAAAATCTGAACACATGAATATTCTTGCAATGTCCGATAAAACTCAGAAAAAACTCCTCTTGAACATCAATGTTGTATATTCTGATTTCATTGTAACCACATTCTAAATAAGTTAAAGGAATGTTCTAACTTTTAAACCAAAACTTGCTAGAATTGTAAGAGGCAGGATGCAGTCTATTCTTTCATTTATAAAGAAGAGAATCTAGCTCCATGTTTACAACAGTTCTGCAGACCCATGCACCTGCCATGTCACACCTACAGCGGCAAGAAAAAGTATGTGAACCCTTTATAATTACCTGGATTTATGCATAAATTGGTCATCAAATTTGATGACCAATAGACAAACATGGTGTGCTTAACTTCTTACGGCTAAGATCCCGTTAACCTTTTGTCAATAGGGGGGCGCTATTTTCACTTTGTAAAAAATCGTGCCCAAATTAAACTGCCTCGTACTCAATTCTTGCTCGTACAATATGCATATTATTATTACTATGGGATAGAAAACACTCAAGTTTCTAAAACCGTTTTAATTATATCTGTGAGTAAAACAGAACTCATTTTGCAGCAAACTTCCTGTAAGGAAGTGAAAAATCTGAAATCGAGGCTCTGTTCCAGGGCCTTCCTATTAATTTGCTTGAAATCTATGGATATACATGCACTTCATACGCCTTCCACTAGATGTCAACAGGCAGTGGAATGGGGTGTCTAGCTTGATCTGAGGTCGAACAAGAGCTCTTGGAATGACGTGACCCCAATTTCTTTGTCCAGCAAGGCGCGGGATGGACATCTGCATTGGCTTCTGAAAAGCTTTCGGTATAGACGGCTAATATCTCCGGCTTTGATTTTATTTGATACATGTGATAATATCATCGTAAAGTATGTTTTTTCAATATAGTTTTATCAGATTATTGAACGTTTATCGGGAGTTTTGGCGTTTTCCGTTCTCTGCGTTTGAAGATGGACATCTTTGCGCCACTTGGCTAGCTAAGGTTGCTAATTCGACAGGAGAAGAGGACATTCTAAAACCAAACAACGATTTATTCTGGACAAAGGACTCCTTGTACAAGATTCTGATGGAAGCTCAGCAAAAGTAGGAACAATTTATGATGTTATTTCGTATTTCTGTGGAAAATGTTTATTCCTATTTTCCGCCCTCATTGCGGGCGCTGTCTCGCTATAACGTAAGCTGTATGTCGTACTAAAGTTATTAAAAAAATCTAACACAGCGGTTGCATTAAGAACTAGTGTATCTTTCATTTGCTGTACAACATGTATTTTTTAGTAAAGTTTATGATGAGTTATTTGGTCAGATTAGGTGAGTGTCAGAAATATATCCGGAGATTCTGGGAAAAAGTTGCTACGTTTTCACAATGTATAACCACGGATTTCAGCTTTCGAACAAAACATAAGTGTATTGTATAACCTGGTGTTATAGGACTGTCATCTATTGAAGTTTGTCAAGGTTAGTGAATAATTTTATATCTTTTGCTGTTTTTTTGCGATCGCTACCTTTTGCTGCTGATAAATGCGGTTGTGTGTTTTAGTATTGTGGTAAGCTAATATAATGCTATATTGTGTTTTCGCTGTAAAACACTTAAAAAATCTGAAATATTGGCTGGATTCACAAGATGTTTATCTTTCATTTGCTGTACACCATGTATTTTTCATAAATGTTTTATGATGAGTATTTATGTATTACACGTTGCTCTCTGTAATTATTCTTGCTGCTTCGGTGCTATTTGTGATTGTAGCTGCAAAGTAAAACTATGATTTATACCTGAAATATGCACATTTTTCAAACAATAGATTAGACATAGATTTATTGTATAACATGTTATAAGACTGTCATCTGATGAAGTTGTTTCTTGGTTAGTGACTAATTATATCTCTATTTGGTCGGTTTTGTGATAGCTACTTATGCGGTAAAAAAATTGTGAAAATATGCGGTTGAGTCTTTTGCTATTGTGGTTAGCTAATAGAAATACATATTGTGTTTTCGCTGTAAAACATTTTAAAAATCGGAAATGATGGCTGGATTCACAAGATGTGTATCTTTCATTTGCTGTCTTGGACTTGTGATCTCATGATATTTAATTGCTAGTATTTACTTGTGGCGCTATGCTAGGCTAGTCAGCTTTTTTACTGATGAGGATGCTCCCAGATCCGGGATGGTGACTCGTGAGAAGTTAACGGGATCGACTTGACAACAGCCAGTGAAAGTGCAGGGCGCCAAATTCAAAACAACAGAAATCTCAGAATTAAAATTCCTCAAACATACAAGTATTTTACACCATTTAACGATAAACTTGTTGTTAATCCCACCCCAGTGTCCGATTTCAAAAAGGCTTTACGACAAAAGCACACCATCTGATTATGTTAGGTCAGTACCTAGTCACAGAAAAACACAGCCATTTTTTCAGCCAAAGAGAGGATTCATAAAAAGCAGAAATAAAGATAAAATTAATCACTAACCTTTGATGATCTTCATCATATGACACTCATAGGACTTCATGTTACACAATACATGTATGTTTTGTTCGGTAAAGTTCATATTTATATCCAAAGATCTTAGTTTATATTGGCGCGTTATGTTCAGTAATGTTTTGCATCCAAAACATCCGGTGATTTTGCAGAGAGGCACATCAATTTACAGAAATACTCATAATAAACATTGATAAAAGATGTGTTTTACATGGAACTTTAGATAAAGCTCTCCTTAATGCAACCGCTGTGTCAGATTTCTCAAAAACTTTACGGAAAAAGCACACCATGCAATAATCTGAGTACGGTGCTCAGACACAAAAACAAGCCATACAGGTACCCTCCATGTTGTGGAGTCAACAGAAGTCAGAAATAGCATTTTAAATATTCACTTACCTTTGATGATCTTCATCAGAATGCACTCCCAGGAATCCCAGTTCCACAATAAATGTTTATTTTGTTCGATAAAGTCCATAATTTATGTCCAAATACCTCCTTTTTGTTTGCGAGTTTAGTTCCAAAATCGAAATTCATGACGCGCAGGCCAGACGAAAAGTCAAAAAATTCCATTACAGTTCGTAGAAACATGTCAAACGATGTATAGAATCAATCTTTAGGATGTTTTTAACATATATCTTCAATAATGTTTCAACCGGAGAATTTCTTTGTCTGTAGAAATGCAATGGAACGCAGCTAACTCTCACGGGGGCGCGCCTGAGTGAGCTCGAGGCACTCTGCCTGAACGCTGACTCAATCAGCTCTTATTCCCTCATCCTTCACAGTAGAAGCATCAAACAAGGTTCTAAAGACTGTTGACATCTAGTGGAAGCCGTAGGAAGTGCAATATGACCCCATAGACACTGTATATTGGATAGGCAAACCTACAAACCTCAGATTTCCCACTTCCTGATTGGATTTTTTCTCAGGTTTTTGCCTGCCATATGAGTTATGTTATACTCACAGACATCTTTCAAACAGTTTTATTCATCCAAGCTACTCAATACTGCCCCACAGCCATAAGAAGTTAAACGAATAGCACACAAATTATTGTATTTTTCTCGTCTATATTGAATACATAATTTAAACATTCACAGTGTAGGTTGGAAAAAATATTTGAACCCCTAGGCTAATGACTTCTCCAAAAGCTAATTGGAATCAGTGGACAGAAGAACTACAGTTGAGTTGTTTGGAAGGAACACACAACATTATGTGTGGAGACAAAAAGGCACAGCACACCAACATTAACTTCTCACGAGTCACCATGATGTTTTTTTCACATATATCAAATAGAATCAGAGCCGGAGATATCTAACGTCTATACCGAAAGCTTTTCAGAACGCAATCTGGGGTCCCTTCTCGCGCCTTCCAAGACAATAAATTCCAGACACATCATTCCAAAAGCTCTTGTTCGGCCTCAGATCAAGCTAGACACCCCATTCCACCTCTCACTGCCTGTTGACATCTAGTGGAAGGCGTATGCAGTGCATGTAGATCCATAGATTTCAGGCAAATTAATAGGAAGGCCCTGGAACAGAGCCTCGATTTCAGATTTTTCACTTCCTGGCAGGAAGTTTGCTGCAAAATGAGTTCTGTTTTACTCACAGATATAATTCAAACGCTTTTAGAAACTAGAGAGTGTTTTCTATCCAATAGTAATAATAATATGCATATTGTACGAGCAAGAATTGAGTACGAGGCAGTTTAATTTGGGCACGATTTTTTACAAAGTGAAAATAGCGCCCCCCTATTGACAAAAGGTTAACCTCATCCCAACTGTAAAGTATGGTGGAGGGAGCATCATGGTTTGGGGCTGCTTTACTGCCTCAGGGCCTGGACAGCTTGCTATCATCGACGGAAAAATTAATTACCAAGTTCATCAAGACATTTTGCAGAAGAATGTTAGGCTATCTGTCCGCCAACAGAAGTTGGGTGATGCAATAGGACAACGACCCAAAACACATAAGTAAATCAACAACAGAAAATAAGAAAATACACCTTCTGGAGTGGCCCAGTCAGAGTCCTGATCTCAACCCGATTGAGATGCTGTGGCATGACCTCAAGAGAGCAGTTCACACCAGACATCCCAAGAAAATTGCTGAACTGAACCAGTTTTGTAAATAGGAATGGTCCAAAATTCCTCCTGACCGTTGTGCAGGTCTGATCCGCAACTTCAGAAAACGTTTGGTTGAGGTTATTGCTGCCAAAGGAGGGTCAATGTCATGCCCTGACCGTAGAGATCCTTTTTATGTCTCTATTTTGGTTGGTCAGGACGTGAGTTTGGGTGGGCATTCTATGTCTGGTGTTCTATGTTGTCTATTTCTTTGTGTTTGGCCGTGTGTGGTTCTCAATCAGAGGCAGCTGTCTATCGTTGTCTCTGATAGAGAACCATATTTAGGTAGCCTGTTTTCCCACTGAGTTGTGGGTGATTCTTTTCTGGTTATTGTTGTCAGAACTGTTCGTTGGTCGTTTTGTTGTTTTTGTTCGTGTATTCATCTTGATTAAATGTATTATAGATACGTACCACGCTGCACTTTGTTGTGACCTATATGAAGATCAGATCATATTTTATTATCAATATGTGCAGAATTCCAAGTATTTCCAAAGGGTTCACATACTTTTTCTTTCCACTGTATGTCACATTTTATTATTTTTATATATCTAAATACAGTAATTTTGACAGTAACCCTCCTTTTTAATTTCCACATGTAGCTAGCGAAGTGTTGTTCAATCTACATGGGTAGCAGCTGAGTCAGACAGACAATATAGTTAGCATGCATCTATAGCCTATTTCTCAGGAGCAGCAGCCCACCTCGGTCTCCTCTCCTAATTGACTAATTTTTTCAAAAGTTAGGTGAATCCTTTTGGACTAGGATGGATAGTGAGTGCGTTGTTCAAGATTTATAAACAAACGGCAAAACCAAGTGGTACACAAAAATGCTGCAAAAAAGCATTATCTGATCAAGCTCATGCTACATTATCAGCAAAGTGACCACCTCGTCCTCGACTGACGAGCTAGTAGGCCTACTTGTGGGAGCTAGCTATAGATAAGCTAAACTCAGCAAAAAATAAACATCCCTTTTTCAGGACCCTGTCTTTCAAAGATAATTCGTAAAAAATCGAAATAACTTCACAGATCTTCATTGTAAATGGTTTAAACACTGTTTCCCATGTTTGTTCAATGAAATAAACAATTCATGAACATGCACCTGTGGAACGGTCGTTAAGACACTATCAGCTTACAGACGGTAAGCAATTAAGGTCACAATTATGAAAACTTAGGACACTAAAGAGGCCTTTCTACTGACACTGAAAAACACCAAAAGAAAGATGCCCAGGGTCCCTGCTCATCTGCGGGAACGTGCCTTAGGTATGCTGCAAGGAGGCATGAGGACTGCAGATGTGGCCAGGGAAATAAATTGCAATGTCCGTACTGTGAAATGCCTAAGACAGCACTACAGGGAGACAGGATGGACAGCTGATCATCCTCGCAGTGGCAGACCACGTGTAATAACACCTGCACAGGATCGGTACATCCGAACATCACACCTGCGGGACAGGTACAGGATGGCACAACTGCCCGAGTTACACCAGGAATGCACAATCCCTCCATCAGTGCTCAGACTGTCCGCAATAGGCTGAGAGAGGCTGGACTGAGGGCTTGTAGGCCTGTTGTAAGGCAGGTCCTCACCAGACATCACCGGCAACAACGTCGCCTATGAGCACAAACCCACCGTCGCTGGACCAGACAGGACTGGCAAAAAAGTGCTCTTCTTTGACAAGTCGCAGTTTTATCTCACCAGGGATGACGGTCGGATTCGCGCTTATCATTGAAGGAATGAGCGTTACACCGAGGCTTGTACTCTGGAGCAAGAATCGATTTGGAGGTGGAGGGTCCGTCATGGTCTGAGGCGGTGTGTCACAGCATCATCGGACTGAGCTTGTTGTCATTGCACGCGATCTCAACGCTGTGCATTACAGGGAAGACATCCTCCTCCTTCATGTGGTACCCTTCCTGCAGGCTCATCCTGACATGACCTTCCAGCATGACAATGCCACCAGCCGTACTTCTCGTTCTGTGTATGATTTCCTGCAAGACAGGAATGTCAGTGTTCTGCCATGGCCAGCGAAGAGCCCGGATCTCAATCCCATTGAGCACGTCTGAGACCTTTTGGATCGGAGGGTGAGGACTAGGGCCATTCCCCCCAGAAATGTCCAGGAACTTGCAGGTGCCTTAGTGGAAGAGTGGGGTAACATCTCACAGCAAGAACTGGCAAATCTGGTGCAGTCCATGAGGATGAGATGCACTGCAGTACTTAATGCAGCTGGTGGCCACACCAGATACTGATTGTTACTTTTGATTTTGACCCCCCCTTTGTTCAGGGACACATTATTCCATTTCTGTTATTCACATGTCTGTGGAAATTGTTCAGTTTATGTCTCAGTTGTTGAATCTTGTTGTGTTCATACAAATATTTACACATGTTAAGTTTCCTGAAAATAAACGCAGTTGACAGTGAGATGACGTTTCTTTTTTTCCCGAGTTTAGTAGACGAGACTGCATTGTCTGCATAATGAAACAATCCCTAGTAATTTACTCTTTTGATGGTGGAATGATTGTATTATTTGGTGTTAACCTCTCTGGGGCAGGTGGGACGCAAACGTCCCACCGGCCAATAGCCAGGGAAAATACAGTGCGCTATATTCAAATAACATAATTTAAAAATCAAACTTTCAGTAAATCACACATCCAAAATACCAAATTAAAGCTACACTCGTTGTGAATCCAGCCAATATGTCAGATTTCATAAAGGCCTTTCGGCGAAAGCATAAGATGCTATTATCTGATGATAGCACAACAGTAAACAAAGAGAGTAGCATAATTCAACACTGCAAGCACGACACAAAACGCAGAAATAAAATATAAATCATGCCTTACCTTTGACGAAATTATTTTGGTGGCACTCCAATATGTCCCATAAACATAATAAATGGTCCTTTTGTTCGATTAATTCCGTCGATATATATCCAATATGTCAATTTATTTGGACCGTTTCATCCAGATAAACACAGCTTCCAACTTTCGCCATGTCACAACAAAATATATCAAAAGTTAAATGTAAACTTTACCAAAACATTTCAAACTACTTTTGTAATACAACATTAGGTATTTTTAAATGTTAATAATCGATCAATTTGAAGACGGGATGATCTGTGTTCAATACAAAAAGAAAACAAACTGACGCAACTTTTTTTGTAACGTGCCTCTTCTCAAAAAATTTACTTAATGTGACCCTCATTTATGATAGCCCTACTTCTTCACTACACAAAGGAATAACCTGGTGACATCCAGTGGAAGCGCTGGGGAACTGCAAGCATGTCAATTAGAAATCTGGTGTCTCTAAGAAAGCTCATTGAAAAGACAGTGACATCAAAAAAATACAAATTCTGAATTGTTTGTCCTCAGGGTTTTGCCTGCTACATAAGTTCTGTTATTCTCACAGACATGATTCAAACAGTTTTAGAAACTTCAGAGTGTGTTCCATCCACATATACTAATAATATGCATATTTTATATTCTGGGGATGAGTAGCAAGCAGTTGAGTTTTGGCATGCTATTTTTCCGAAAGTGAAAATGCTGCCCCCTGCCCTCAAGAAGTTTTAATAGACTGGTTTTACAGAGCATAAAACGGTCTAGCCAAGCTGCAAGAGAGCTCGAGGACAGCTAAAGTATGCTATTGGCCTACAGGACAGTTGTATATTAAAACATATATTTATTGGTTACTGGTATGCTGTTGTATAAAAAAATCATTTCACAATCTGCAATGTTTGAATTCCCCACTTTACTTATTGAACAAGTAGGCTAATTAAATACATTATTGATGCCAGCCAGCATTCTAAATAGAAGCTTTGCGACACTGTAGCCCTATAGCTTCGTGAAACATACACTTTAGGATTAGGGCGCTCATAGGGCGGCGCACAATTGCTTCAGCGCCGTTCGGATTAGGGGAGGTTTTGGCCTGGGTGGGCTATCATTGTAAATAAGAATTTTTCTTAACTGACATGCCTAGTTCAATAAATGTTAAATACAATGTAAAAAAATAATAAACATTAGAACTCAACTTAATTATTTGAGCTGACAGACGTTTTGCACTGTTTCACTGTGGTTTAAGTCATCAATCTAGCAAGAGGGCAAAATTGCATGAATGTAGTGTTTCCCTCCTTAGAAAGCTATGCCCTTTAGCTTTCATCTGGAATTGTTTATTTATGTGTTTATTTATGTCAGAGAAAAAAAACACTTTTCAACCCAAATGATCTGGTACACAATAAAAGTATAATAAAACGTATACAATATGATGGTATGATAAAAAAGTTAATGAATATTCCTTTATAACATGTCCATATATAGCTATAAACTATTTTGGGAACATATACCCAAAATATTTCACCTTCTTTATTACTTTACCAAACATATCATGGCATTACTGATAGTCAAAATCTGTAAAATTTCTGGACGTCTAAATCAACATTTGGGACATTTTAAACAGCATGCGTCCCTCCTATAGACAAGGTGAGAATGGCTCGATATTGTTGTTCTGAGCGTATGCAATGTGTCTATGGGTATAAGTGTGTGGGTTGCATTCTTTAGCGTAGAGCTATGTATTTTGATCAGCCTGTTCGAGATGAATTTAGCGATTCCTTTGCCATGTCTGTGCCGTGAAGCAGATGAGCTGGATAAATGGTGCAGTGAAGTGATATAAATGGTTGTAATGATGTATCCCGACCACCAGAGGAAGGCAAATATACGTTTATTCATCAGAGGACGTCAACATGGTCCTAGGAAGATCTGGATGGCTGTGTTCTGAGTTATAAAAGGGGGGGATTCAAATAAGTCATGTAAACATATACAGTTGAAGTCGGAAGTTTACAACTTTGGTTGGAGTCATTAAAGCTAGTTTTTCAACCACTCAACACATTTCTTGTTAACAAACTATAGTATTGGCAAGTCGGTTAGGACATCTACTTTGTGTATGACGCAAGTAAATTTCCAACAATTGTTTACAGACAGATTATTTCACATAATTTACTGTATCACAGTTCCAGTGGGTCAGAAGTTTACATACACTAAGTTGACTGTGCCTGTAAACAGCTTGGAAAATTCCAGAAAATGATGTCATGGCTTAGAAGCTTCTGATAGGCTAATTGACATCATTTGAGTCATTTGGAGGTGTACCTGTGGATGTATTTCAAGGCCTACCTTCAAACTCAGTGCCTCTTTGCTTGACATCATGGGAAAATCAAAAGAAATCAGCCAAGACCTCAGAAAAATAATTGTAGACCTCCACAAGGTTCATCCTCGGGAGAATTTTCCAAACGCCTAAAGGTACCACATTCATATGTACAAACAATAGTACACAAGTATAAACACCATGGCCGTCATACCGCTCAGGAATGAGACGTGTTCTGTCTCCTAGAGATTTACATACTTTGGTGTGATTAGTGCAAGTCAATCCCAGAACAACAGCAAAGGATCTTGTGAAGATGCTGGAGGAAACAGGTACAAAAGTATCTATATCCATAGTAAAATGAGTCCTATATCGACATAATCTGAAAGCCCACTCAGCAAGCAAGAAGCCACTGCTCCAAAACCACCATAAAAAAGCCAGATTACGGTTTGCAACCGCACATGGGTACAAAGATTGTACTTTTTGGAGAAATGTCCTCTGGTCTGATGAAACAAAACTAGAACTGTTTGGCAATAACGACCATCGTTGTGTTTGGAGGAAACGCTTGCAAGCTGAAGAACACCATCTCAACCGTGAAGCATGGGGGTGGCAGCATCATGTTGTGGGGGTGCTTTGCTGCAGGAGGGACTGGTGCACTTCACAAAATAGATTACTTCATGAGGAGGAAAATTATGTGGATATATTGGAACAACATCAGTCAGGAAGTTAAAGCTTGGTCGCAAATGGTTCTTACAAATGTACAATAACCCCAAGCATACTTCCAAAGTTGTGGCAAAATGGCTTAAGGACAACAAAGTCAAGGTATTGGAGTGGCCATCACAAAGTCCTGAGCTCAGTCCTATAAAAGATTTGTGGGCAGAACTGAAATGGTGTTTGCGAGCAAGGAGGCTGATTAAACTGACTCAGTTACATCAGCTCTGTCAGGAGGAATGGGACAAAATTCACCCAACTTATTGTGGGAAGCTTGTGGAAGGCTACCCAAACGTTTGACCCAAGTTAAACAATTTAAAGGCTATGCTAACAAATACTAATTTAGTGTATGTAAACTTCTGACCCACTTTGAATGTGATAAAAGAAATACAATCTGAAATAAATAATTCTCTACTATTATTCTGACATTTCACATTCTTAAAATAAAGGTGTGATCCTAACTGACCTAAGACAGGGAATTTTAACTAGGATTAAATGTCAGGAATTGTGAAAAACTGAGTTTAAAAGTATTTGGCTAAGGTGTATGTAAACCTCCGACTTCAACTGTATATATATTTTTCTAAGTAAATCTAGTGCCCGATTTTGGGGACTGTCAGCTTGAGAGGTTTTAACAGACAGAAAGTGATTATATTGATTCAAGGTTCCAGTTTATGTCGCCGTTTATGAAACAAATGGGTATTGGAAATTCAGTCATCATGACATTGTTTTTCAGCGGGCAGAGATGGTGCATCTTCTCTGACAGACTATAAAAGCTGCATATTTATTGGTCAGGATGGCATCTTCTCACATCTACATACAGTATTTTTCTCATTTCGCCAAATGCCTTTGAGGGTTAACCAAGTGTCTTTGGTAATGAGTAATATGCCAAAACATGGACTTACTCATTTTCAGCCAAAATGGGCAATAAATAGGGGTAATATTTCCAACATTGCATCTGCTAGCTAAGCATTAAATATTTTTGCCTGAGGCTGTGGAAATCTTGTTCCATTGAGGTCAGGTCTGACAAAACCCCACAGTAGAGTGGAATATGACACAGACTGGAATAACACTGCAGTAAAGTTAATCCTACAATTGTGAAGAGAAGGAAGAGAACTCTCCAATAACAGTGGAGAAATAACCCTCTCCAATAACAGTGACTTAAATAGTGTTATTTTCATGAAAACAATAAAAAACGAATCTGATTTGAAAACTTCAAGGGGGCAGAATTTTAGACCGTTAGCAACTGTAGTCTACCTGCCAATAAATCAAATCAAGCATAATTTGTACAGTACATTTCAGACATGGAATGCAACGCAATGTGCTTCACAGCATAAAACGAATATACATTTTTTTTAAATAAAAATGTAAATATTTACTACACAACAACAATAAGAGGAGAAAAAAGGAATGACAAAAACGTATGACTAAAAAGCAGCCTACGGAAAAGCAAAGCTAAAAAGATAATTTTTAAGATCTATTTTAAATATGTCCACAGTTTCGTCCCTCCGTTTCTCTGGCAGGCTGTTCCAGAGGCTGGGGGCGTAATAACTGAAGGCTGCCTCTCCATGCCCCTTGTTCTTAAAAGGCCAGTGCCAGAGGACCTGAGGGACCTACTGGGTACATAACTTAAAAGCATGTCTGACATGTATTGGTGTGCACAATCGTGGATTGATTTAAAACTCACAGGCAGCCAAGTGCAGAGACCTTCAAACCGGTGTAATGTGTGTTCTCCGTCTCGTCTTGGTCAGTACCCGTGCAGCAGCATTCTGTATGATTTGCAGTTGACCAATGGCTTTCTTGGGTAGACCAGACAAGAGAGCGTTACAGTAGTCAAGCCTGCTTCTAATAAAATAATGGATGAGTCTCTCTATCAGCCTGAGAGAGAAATGAGAAATGGCCGCACCTTGGCAATGTTCCTGTTTTGGTCACATTCCGAATGTGTGCAATGAAATTTAGTTCAGCATCTAAAATAACACCTAGGTTTTTTACCTGATTTTATCTGTATGGCCCTTGAATTAAAATGTGCGGCCAGATTTTCTCTCTGTGCTTTGGCTTCAAGAATAGGTACCTCGGTCTTGTATTGATTTGGCTGGAGGAAGTTGTGAGCCACCCAAGTATTTACATTTACTAAAACAGTCTAATAATTTATCCGCCCAGCTAAAATCCTCTGGTAAATCCTCTGGCTATGAGCATTATCTGGCTCTGCAAAATATAGTGTTGTGTACAATCACCAATGGCAGGTCAATAGTGCAGACGTCCACATCCTAGACTAATAATAAGACGACCGCTAACTGACACAGTCCTAATGGTTCAGCAGAGAAGTGTCAGAGCTCTCTGTACAAGCCTCTCCATTACATATAAGTAACATGCATTGATTTCTGTGCTTGAGGAGACCCAGACACACTGGAGTAGTTAGGGCTGCAACACAAAGCAATATTCAGCAGGGCTAATCCTCTGCTGCTGACAGTCTCACTTCCCTCTATGAACTGAACTGAACTCACTGCATAATTTTACAGCGGCAGGCTAAATTTGAATGCAAAACTGACTGACATCCCACTTTCATCCCAATGTATAATGCTAATGCAAAGCCATCCACTTCCTACTCTTCTGAGAGAGAGTTGCCTTACTCCTTTTGGACAGTGAGGATACCCAAACCAGTTTACAGAGATGATATGCACTTCATAACCTAGATGTTAGAGTTGCTGAGAAGGACAAAAATAAGTATCTTATCCAAATTTGATATCTAAATTCAGAAGTTCCCCTTTCATTGATGCATGTCAGCATATCCTGGTTTAATAAACGAGAGAAGGGGTATTGCTTCTAATCCTGAAGTTATGATTAAAATATTATGTTTATTCAGTCTCATATTGTCAGTTCAAACACAACCAGAGCTTTTGCGGAGTGACTTTTGAAGTTGCAGAAGAAGCTATTGACTTCAGAACCTTAATTAAAATATTTTTCTTTCAATTCTATTCACAGATAGGATGTGGAAAAGATAACAACAAAATTTACTGCAAGTCGTTATGTCTCAATTTTTAACAGGTTTGACAGCCTTTACATTTTTATTATAAGTTTTATACTGACAAAAGTAAAACTCACGCACTGATTGTATTACTAGCTGCTCAGAGAAACATTATAGGCTATACTGAACTGAAAGGAAACCGTGAAAGGTGAACAGAACTATGAAGGCCTAACCGTCCAATGGATACCTTAGGCATCAACCATAGGGGATCATTAGTGCTCAAACATTTCCATGTTCTGAGCTGTCAATAAATGACCCCCATGCTTCAACAAAGCAGTATATCCGGTGACATGCTGTCATGGATCCATGTGTTTTTCGTGCTGTATGAGGTCGTTGGAGCCATCATTTAGAGAGATTCATGAAGCAGATCCTGCTGAAATGATGGATCCAGATGTAATGGGTCCTAGGTGTAGCGAGTCAGGCGCAGGACAGCAGATATGAGTAATCAACGTACTTTTACTCAAAATGTCAAATATACAAAGAAACAAATACATGCACACCATGACAGACCAAAAATAAAAAATAAACAATCACTCACAAAAATACATGGGGTAACAGAGGGTTAAATAGTGCACAAGTAATTGTGGGATTGAAATCAGGTGTGAAAAACAAAGACAAAACAAACGGAAAATGCAAAGTGGATCGACGGTGGCTAGAAGGCGGGTGTCACGTTGACCGCCGAACGCCGCCCGAACAAGGAGAGGGACCGACTTCGGTGGAAGTCGTGACACCAGAGGCTCCCGTTACCTCTAGCTGCTGCAGTGACTGACCACTGCTCAGCTCACATAGACATATTAAAATATACATATTATACACAAAAGTATAAAGTTTGAGTTTGAGTTGATTTATTATTGCGATAAAACTGAAGAAATGCAGAATTTACATGACTAATAATTGCAAAACACTAATTTAAAATACCTAACACCTAATACATGACATAAATATAATTTTGAAAAACTTGAAACATTACAGGACATTTTTCATGACGGAAACGTAAATATTCAATTTTTTTGGGGAACCATTTAAGAGCTAGTGTTATTATACAGTCTGATAGCAGTGGGTAGAGTGTCGTTTCACAGGTTGTTCGAATGGGTAGTTATACAGGACAGTTCGTGGCTGTTTCTCAGGAGCCTGGTGGTGCAGTTACCTCTTTTTGCAGGGAGCAGGTCATTCAGTGGATGGTCAAGAGTGTGCATGTCCTTCAACATATGCACTGCAGCCTGCTCTCGCCTGCTCTGCAGTGAGGGGAGCTGTGGTTGAACTACTCCACCTCTGGAGATGATCCTCAAGGCCCTCCTCTGCACCCTGTGTAGTTGGGCCTACTTCTTTTTACTGCATCCAACTAACAGCACTCCACTGTATTCCAGCCCATGGAAGTGTCCTCTTTGATGCTAGTTAATGGTATGGCCCGGGACAACCCTACATCGTCTAAATACCCAGTGTCCAGAGTGTCACTGAAGACAACTTTTTGGATGAACATGTGAAGGAGAAACACATATGGTGAAACCGCACCCCATTGTGGCACACCAGAGGTGACCTCTGACCAAGGGCTAAATGTGCCATTTGCCATCACACTCTGCCTTCTTACGGTGGTGTAGCTGTGGGGCCAGGCTAGTAACCTTGGACACAGTTCAATGTCAGACAGATGTTGCAGGAACTTTGAGTGATCTACTCAAAGGCTTTGGACATATCATCAAGTAACACCCTCAACATTGTTATTTTTTTGGAGTCTGTGGCTTTCTCAAGGGCGGTATTACTGCTGGAATTTAGTAGGTAGGCATACTGATATGTGCACTTAGATAAAACTGTAGGCATGAGTTTTTTTTATGAAGCTCTCCTGGATTTTTCCAAGGCATGAAATTAGAGAGATGGGCCTTCAGTCACTCATTGTACATGGTTTTGACACTTTAGGTATGGCACACCTATTGGCATTCTTCCAGGCAGCAGAAACAGTCCCCTGCCAGGTGGAGGTGTTAACAATGTGTGTGATGACAGGGGCAAGATCTTCTGTATGCTCTTTTAGTAGCCAGGCTGGAATGCCATCAGGCCCACACGCTTTACGTGAGCTAAGTCAGAACATGCTTTATCTGGCCAATGCTGCACAGCTCAGCCTGCCTTGAGGGCATGGGCAGTGGGAAGATGGTAAGAGGTGTGGTGCTTGTACATGCTTCAGCAAAAAATACATTAAAACATCAGCGTCTTCAATTCCCTCTACCTGTATTCTCCCTCCTGACGTTTTCTTTCTCCCCAGTCCTTTGTAAATGTTGTCCTGCCAGAAAGACAGATCCTCTGATGAACACAAAAATAAGCCTTGCATTTAATCCCAGTCTTATTTACAAACCCTGGCAGCCATCAACTGAAGATAACTTATTTAGCTGGGCTTCAAACTGTGTGCTTCAAAACTCTGTTTAATCTTTGGCTACAACACAAACCTCAAAGCAATTCTACTCTTAGCTGGATTTCATGCATAAATTGAACAGCTAAAGTTAGGAAATGGGTTGAGATTTAATTTATCTTTGTTCTACATGGACGTCTAATACAGACGTCCATGTAGATGCAGTTTCATAGCTAATCTCATGCTATTATTATGACACAAGGCGAGACCCAGATGCAGACACAGGAGGCAGATGGTTGAAGTCTTACAATATTTATTTATCCAAAAGGTTAAGGCAAGATAATGGTCTTGGACAGGCAAAAGGGTCAAAACCAGTTCAGAGTCAAAAGGTACCAAAGGGCAGGCAGAATCAAGGTCAGAGCAGGCAGGGTTCAAAACCAGGAAGACTATCAACTAGAGAATAGCAAAAGGAGTACGGGAAAAACACACTGGTTGACTCGACTAACATACAAGACGAACTGGTACAGAGACAGGAAAAACAGGGATAATTACACTGGGGAAAACAAGCAACACCTGGAGGTGGTGGAGACAATAGCAAGGACAGGTGAAACTGATCAGGGTGATACAGTTCCCCTGGGGTCCGGCGATGGTCCACTTGTTGTTGATACCTGGAGTTGGTATTGAGAATAGCCACCCTGGCTCTTCTCCAGGTACATCGACAGTGGCGGACAAACATCTGGACTGAGGGTACGCTGATCTCCTGCTCTTGTTCAGGGAAGAGTGGAAGCTGATACCCCATGGAGCACTCGAAAGGGGAGACTCTCGTGGCAGAACTGGGAAGAGTGTTTCGTGCATACTCCACCCAGACCAGTTGATGGCTCCGGGTAGTGGGGTTGGTTGAGACAGGCACGTTAACTTCTTATGGATGCAGGGGCGGTATTGAGTAGCTTGGATGAAAAGGTGCCCAGAGTAAACTGCCTGCTCCTCAGTCCCAGTTGCTAATATATGCATATTATTAGTAGTATTGGATAGAAAACACTCTGAAGTTTCTAAAACTGTTTGAATGATGTCTGTGAGTATAACAGAACTCATGTGGCAGGCAAAAACCTGAGAAAAAATCCAACCAGGAAGTGGGAAATCTGAGGTTTGTAGGTTTTCAACTCATTGCCTATCGAGTACACCGTGGGATATGGGTCAGTTTGCACTTCCTACGGCTTCCACTAGATGTCAACAGTCTGTAGAACCTTGTCTGATGCTTCTACTGTGAAGTGGGGCCGAAGGAGACGGGAATGAGTAAGGTCTACCATGAGCTGACCATGCTCTGACCATGCGCGTTCACATGAGAGGGAGCTCTATTCCATCGCACTTCTGAAGACAATGGAATTCTCCGGTTGGAACTTTATTGAAGATTTATTCAATACGTCGTTTGACATGTTTCTACTGACTGTTACAGAACTTTTGGACATTTAGTCTGCTTTTAGTGAACGCGCTTCCTGACTTTGGATTTGTTTACCAAACGCGCTAACAAAAATAGCTATTTGGACATAAATGATGGACATTACCGAACAAAACTAACATTTCTTGTGGAAGTGGGAGTCCTGGGAGTGCATTCCGACAAAGATCAGCAAAGGTAGTGAAGATTTATAATGCTATTTATAACTTTTGTTGAATCCACAATTTGGCGGGTAACTGTATGGCTTTCTTTTGTGGCTGAACGCTGTTCTCAGATTATTGAATATTGTGCTTTTGCCGTAAAGCTTTTTTGAAATCTGACACAGCGGTTGCATTAAGGTGGTGTCCAGGTCTTGGTTGGCTTGCTCCGACTGAATGTAACAGTATAACTTTAGACCGTCCCCTCGCCCCGACACGGGCGCGAACCAGGGACCTTCTGCACACATCAACAACAGTCACCCACGAAGCATCGTTACCCATCGCTCCACAAAAGCCGCAGCCCTTGCAGAGCAAGGGGCAACACTACTTCTAGGTTTCAGAGCAAGTGACGTAACTGATTGAAACGCTATTAGCGCGTACCCGCTAACTAGCTAGCCATTTCACATCCGTTACATGAACATTAGTTTGGGAATGGAATCCAGATGACAGGCTGGCCGATGACCCAATAAGGGTGCAGAATGCCTTCCAGAACTGAGACGAGAACTGAGGACCCCAATCGGAGACCATGTCTACCGGGAGTCCATGTAGGCGGAAGATATGCTGCACCATAAGCTGGGCTGTCTCCTTGGCAGAAAGTAGTTTGGGGAGAGGGATGAAATAGGCGGCCTTGGAGAACCGGTCGACTACCGCCAGAATGACAGTGTTTCCATCAGACGGATGGAAACACTGTCATTAATTTCCATCAGACATAAGCCCAGTGACAAAGTCCAGAGATATGAGACCAGGGACGATGAGGAACTGTAGTGGCTGCCAGAAGGAGCTTGCTGTGGAGTCTTGTTTTGAGCAGACACAGTGCGTGCGGTGATGAAGGCAGAGACATCAGGGACCATTGTGAGCCACCAGAAATGTTGTCGAAGGAAGGCTAGTGTACGACGGGACCCTGAATGACAGGTCAGCCTGGAGGAATGAGCCCATTCCAGGACCTGGGACCGGACTGGATTAGGGACAAACAGACGGTTAGTCGGGCCCCCTTCAGGTCCAGGCTGGGAGAGTTGTGCCTCATGGACCAGCTTCTCAATACCTCAATCCACAGTGGCAGCAAGGCATGCGGTAGGGAGAATGGTTTCCAGAGGTTGAGGGTGTGGCAGAGGAAATGTGTAGGCAGGAGAGGGCGTCAGGCTTCACATTCTTTGACCCTGGGTGGTAGGAGATGGTAAAGTTAAATCTGGTGAACAGGAGAGTCCACCGGGTATTCCAGGGTTTTATGGTCGGTCCAGACCAGGAATGGCTATTCTGCACCTTCCAGCCAGTGCCTCCACTCTTCCAACGCCATATTCACCGCCAGGAGATCTCGGTTGCCAACATCGTAGTTCCTTTCAGCAGGATTGAGACAAGACAATGGGACAGGAAGGCACAGGCAATAAGCTTCTGGTCCTGGGCACATCGCTGGGACAGGATGGCCCCCACTCCAACATCCGAAGCATCCACTTCCACCACAAATTGCCGCGAGGGGTCCAGATGGAAGAGGATGGGTACTGTTGTGAACCGATGCTTCAGGTCCACAAAGGCTTTGTCGACAGCTGGAGACCATTTGAACGGTACCTTGGGAGAGGTGAGTGCTGAGAGGGGGGCCGCCAGGGTGCTGTAGTCCCGAATGAAGCGGAATTAGAAGTCTGCAAAACCAAGAAACCGTTGCAAGTGCACCCTGGACATTGGTTGAGGCCAATCCACCACAGCTTTCAGCTTTCCAGGATCCATCTGAACATTGCCCTCAGCAATGACATATCCCCGAAAGGTGATAGTAGAGCGGTGGAACTCCCACTTCTCGGCTTTCACGAACAGTTAATTCTCCAGGAGGCGCTGAAGGACCTGTCTGACATGAAGAACATATTCTTGTGCAGATCGAGAAAAAAACAGAATGTCGTCAAGCTACACGAACACAACCCGGTTTAGCATGTCCCGAAGCACATCATTGACCAACGCCTGGGAAACATTTGGTGAGTCCAAATGGCATGACCTGGTACTCATAATGTCCACTGGCTGTGTTGAGGGCTGTCTGCAACTCATCCCCCTCGCGTATCCGAACCAGAGACCAAAGATAACCCTGAAGGAGCTGCAAAGCTCCACAGCGGAGATTGGAGTATTTGTCCATAGAACCACTTTAAGCCGTACACTCCACAGAGCTGGGATTTACGGAAGACTGGCCAGAAAAAAAGCCATTGCTAAGTTTGGTGTTCGCCAAAAGGCATGTGGGAGACCCCCCTAGTCTCTGGTCAGATGAGACTAAAATTTAGCTTTTTGGCCATCAAGGAAAATGCTATATCTGACGCAAATCCAACACCTCACATCACCCTCGAGAACACCATCCCCACTGTGAAGCATGGTGGTGGCAGCATGCTGTGGGGATGTTTTTAATCGTCAGGGACTGGGAAACTGGTCAGAAATGAAGGAATGATGGATGCCACTAAATACAGGGAAATTCTTGAGTGAAATCTGTTTGTCTTCCAGAGATTTGAGACTGGGACGGAAGTTCACCTTCCAGCAGGACAATGACCCTAAGCATACTGGTAAAGCAACACTCAAGTGATTTAAGGGGAAACATTTAAATTTCTTGGAATGGCCTAGTCAAAGCCCAGACCTCAATCCAGTTCAGAATCTGTGGTATGACTTAATGATTGCTGTACACCAGTGGAACCCATCCAACTTGAAGGAGCTGGAGCAGTATTTCCTTGAAGAATGGGCACAAATCCCAGTGACTAGATGTGCAAAGCTTATAGAGGCATACCACAAGAGACTTGCAGCTGTAATTGCTGCTAAAGATGGCTCTACAAAGTATTGACATTGGGGGGGTGAATAGTTATGCACGCTCAAGTTTTCCGTTTTTTTGTCTTATTTCTTGTTTGTTTCACATCTTTGCATCTTCAATTTGGTAAGCATGTTGTATAAATCAAATGATACCAAACCCCCCAAAATCTACTTTAATTCCAGGTTGTAAGGCAACAAAATAGGAAAAATGCCAAGGGGGTGAATACTTTCGCAAGCCACTGTAAGTCCATTATAAATTGTCAATTTCAAAATGGCCAAAATATGATCTTTATGCAAAGCAAAAGTATAGGCACTCACTCAAATGTGACAAAAACAACCCAGCTGAGAAACATTAACTGGTTTTAATATTCTGTGCCTCTTAGAAAAAACGAAGGGCGATTTTAAAATAACTTTGCTTCTTCCATTTATTTCTGTATATTAAACTCTCAATGGAGTGCACAGTCATGTTGGTCTCTGTGAGATCACTGCTTGCTCCAGCAGCAATTTGCCTCTGTGGCTCGACTTATGCTGATCTTTTTGGTGATCAACCAAACCATATACGCCACTGTAATATGGTTAATTTTATAATTGCGCACTTACAGAGTACATTAGGACACTAAAAACATCTATCTGTATTTGTTATGCATGAATTGCATAACAATAAAGTGCAGAGTGTAATACTTCCAATGTGGGTAAGATGCATATTCCCAAACAGAGTATAATATCTAATGCCCAGACTGGGTAAGGTTTGTTTCTATATCAGGATAACATCATTTACTTTTTTTTCCTGAAAAGATGACCTCAGATATTAAAATCATATTTTTTATATCTCACCCATGCATAGTTTACAGCACTTGTGTTATTGAAACTTTTTCATATTATTTTGATCTGTCAAGCAACTGCAGAGGCACTGCTTTGTTCTATTTTTCCTTTAAGTGGGGCTAAAATAATCTTTCCTTAACCTCTAACGAGCCTCTACCCCGGGTCCGGGATCACCCCCCACCCCCCCACACACTGATTAGCATAGCTAGCATAGCTTCACAAGTAGATAGTAGCATCTAAATATCATTAAATCACAAGTCCAAGACACCAGATGAAAGATACAGATCTTGTGAATAAAGCCACCATTTCAGATTTTTAAAATGTTTTACAGGGAAGACAAAATATGTAAATCTATTAGCTAAACACGTTAGCAAAATACACCACTTTTCTAACTCCATCAGTTTCTTACTACTTCAGGTGCTATCACCAATTCGGCTAAACTAAGATATTGATAGCCACTAACCAAGAAAAAACCTCTTCAGATGACAGTCTGATAACATATTCATGGTATAGGATAGTTTTTGTTAGAAAAAAGTGCATATTTCAGGTAGAAATCACAGTTCTACATTGCAGCTGCAATCTGAAATAGCGTTGGAAGCAGCCGGAATAATTACTGAGACCGACGTCAATTACCAAAAGAATCATCCTAAAACACTTCAGAAAAATAGACAGCCTACAGCAATCGAAAGACACAGATCTTGTGAATCCAGAGAATATTTCAGATTTTCTAAGTGTTTTACAGCGAAAACACAATATAGCATTATATGAGCGTACCACAATAGCCAGAATCACAACCGCATTTACCAGCTGTAAATGTTAGCGATCGTAACAACCCAACAAAAGATATATAATTTGACTAACCTTGATATACTTCATCAGATGACAGACCTGTAACATCATATTACACAATGCATATAGCTTTTGTTCGAAAATGTGCATATTTAGCAGCACAAATCGTGGTTATACTATGTAATCACTACAAACATTGCATGTATTCTGGCCGGCGCCATTTTGGATTAGCGCCTATTCTTATAAAAATACTATTCATAAACTTGACTAAAAAATATAAGTTGGACAACAATCGAAAGATAAATTAGTTCTTAATGCAATCGCTATGTTAGATTTTTAAAATTAACGTTACTAGACATATAGTGTGCGTTGCAGCCAGACCAGTGCCTGCAAAAGTGGCGCGCAAACACTATGACATTTTTCCACATAAATACATAATAACATCATAAATAGTTCCTACTTTTGGACGAGCTTCCATCAGTATCTTGGGCAATGTGTCTTTTCTTCAAAAGAATAGTTGCTTTGTTGTAAAACGTCCTCTTCACCTTTGGAACTAGCTGCTACCATTAGCTATGTCGCACACACATGTCCAAATCCTCAAACTAGATACAAAGGAAATTCAGAAAAATAGCACTACACTCGCATAAACTGATATAAATCGGTTTCAAATAACATCGTTATGATGTTTCTAACACCTATATTTAATTAAATTACAGACGGATACATCTCTGGTCGATAACTGAGCGTTCCAAAATTTCATCCTAACTTCTTGCCAGGCGCCATGACGAACGAGACAAAGAAAGGTACTCTCGTTCCATCCGGCTTTATAACCTCGGACAGCTACGCAGACAGACCATTCCACTTCTCATTGGTTACTGACATCCAGGGGAAGGCGGGTGCAGTTCAATTCCAGCCATAGGATATACACAGGCTTTAAAACTGAACCCAGATCAGAGGATAATTCTCAGACCTTCGCAAGTCATGTCAGGATTTTTGCTGTAGAGGGAGTTCTGGGTCACCCACAGACATAATTAAAACGGTTTTAGAAACTAGACAGTGTTTTCTATCCAATATTAGTAAGGATATGCATATTGTACGATCAAGAATTGAGCAATAGGCCGTTTAATTTGGAGACCAAAATATGCTAATGCGGAACAGCACCCCCTATAGTTGCAAGAAGTTTTAAGACATTCAGCTGCTAACATAACCAATGCCACACATTGTTGGGTGGCTCTCTACAGGAGTAGTGTGAGTGAATGTGTGCTAAATGGCTTCTGTCAATGACAAATATACATGTTCAGAATCTCTTTTAAATGAAAGAGCCTCAGACAGGACATTTGACAGAACTGTTTTGCTAAATTATTTGTTTATAGTTGTCAAATGTATTTCAATTCAAATTGTATTTGTCACATGTGCCGAATACAACAGGTGTAGACCATACCGTAAAATGCTTAATTCCAGGCCCTTAACCAACAATGCAGTTCAAGAAATAAAGTTGCAAAAATATTTACTAAATAAACTAAAGTAAAAAATCAAATAAAAAGTAACACAATAAAATAACAATAATGAGGCTATATACAGTGGGTACCGTTACCGAGTCAGTCTACAGGGGTACAGGTTAGTCGAGGTAATTTTTAGATGTGGGAGGTTAGAAGCTGTTAAGTAGTCTCATGTTCTCATGTCTTATGGCTTGGGGGTAGAAGCTGTTAAGGAGCTATTTCAAACTAGACTTGGCACTCCAGTACCACTGGCTGTGCGGTAGCTGAGAGAACAGTCTATGACTTGGGTGATTGGAGTCCTTGACTATTTTTGGGGCCTTCCTCTGATACCGCCTAGCATATAGGTCCTAGATGGCAGGAAGCTTGGCCCCAGTGATGTACTGGGCCGTACGCACTACCCTCTGTAGCGCCTTACGGTCAGATGCCGAGCAGTTGCCACACCAGGCGGTGATGCAACCAGTCAGGATGCTCTCGATGGTGCAGCTGTAGAACTTTTTGAGGATCTGGGGACCCATGACAAATCTTTTCAGTTTCCTGAGGGGGAAAAGCCGCTGACGTGCCCTCTTCACGACTGTCTTGGTGTGTTTGGACCATGAACGTTTGTTGGTGATGTGGACAACAAGGAACTTGAAACTCTCGACCCGCTCCACTACAGCCCTGTAGCTGTGAATGGGGGCGTGTTCTGCCCTCTTTTTCCTGTAGTCCACGATCAGCTCCTTTGTCTTGCTCAACAAAGCAGTACCTTTTTATTGTCATGCAATTCATCCATAGAAAATGCACATATTTTGGCCATTTTGAAATTGGACAATTTATAATGGACTTACAGCATTGTCATTTTCTACGCGTTCACAAGTGTTGGTCATTCTTCCGAAGTTTTGGATCATACTGTATATGTAGCAAAACATCACAAATGGTGCTGCACTTCCCTGTAGGCATTATCAGAGCTCTTCTTGGGTGTTGCTAGGATACAAATCTTTCTGTGTGAATCAAAGTGGACATGAGGTTTGTGCAGTCCTGACACTGAAAATGCTTTGCACCATTCTAGAGCTGTCCCCGACTAGATAAAATCTTATTCAATGGTCGTTTTGTTATTTATTTAAAAACTAAAAAGCTTGATTGCATTTCACCATGAATGACTAATATGCTGTGTGATGACATTAATTAATAAATGTTTGATTGATACAGTAGTCTATATAAGTATTGAAATATAGGCATACATTATGTAAGTTATGATATTAAGACTAAACAAGATGTGCTCTTAGGCCTACAGCTGGTTGGTGGTTAAACAAGGCTGCTATACTAAGCCTACTAATGATAATGACGTTACTTATTGTTATCACGATGATCATAATAATAATAGGGATAATAAGAATAAGATGAAGGAAAAAGGAGGGTTATTATTTTTATAAATATAATTTTTGGAACAGTGTAAACAACACTTAAATCATTTACAAATAAAAACAGAGAGGCTGGTCTAACAAAACAAAGTGTACAGCCTTTATTGCATCATGGTAAAAATGGCTGTTTTAGAATCTCCTAACTCCATTGCTGCCTCCGCCGCATTGTTTTCAACACCAACATGCTGGTTAGACCCGGCAATTCAACAGCGCACTGATGTGTTTCAGAACCGCAGACAGCGACCATTATCCAACACGGCAGAAAGTTATAAAATAAGGTTATTTTTATTTGTGTTGCAACATTGTTCTTACGTAATATAACCATATTCAATTTCAGTAGCACATGTCTTAGACTGACGGACTGTGCCATTCCCACAAACTCCACAATGGATCAGTTCACTCAGAAAGGCACAAATCAGAAAGATGTCTTGTACACCATTATTTATTTTTTTGCTTCTGCTCCACTAAATAAATCTCGGTCGACTAATAGCCTATTGACCAAGCAATCGACCAGTCAACTAAAGGGGTTCAGCCCTACACCATTCACACACTGTGTAATTTGTAACATCTAATGAGAAAAGCATACCAGGTTGCAACAAGCAGACCACACCTTGGGAGGAAATAGGATGCCTGCAGAGTTGCAGACACCCGCATACTCATACGTTTACACTGCTGACAGCGAAAGGCATGTTTTCTACAGTGTTCAGCAGGTTATTCCATGTAGGAAATCTCCTTTCCATGTTCTGACTGGATGGTTACTGTTAAGCCATATACAGTAGCTGACAGTAAAATCAATGGAACAACACGTGTGGAAAATTGATTACAAATGCATGATCTGAGTATACTTAGTGAAATACATTCAGTATTTTCTATGAGGATCATATGGGAGGAACGAAATGTATTCTTACGTAGCCCCTATCGGGCTTCTGATAATGCATACTTTCTCCATGATAATTCATCTAAATGATGTAGCTTCAAGTTAACAGTTTGAACCCTAAGGGGCTAGCCTTCATCTGTGTCCAGGAAACGTATACTTTTTGCAGTGGAGGCTGTGAGTCATTTATAAGCGGTTCCTAAATAGGTTTCTTTTGAGGTATTTTAACCCAAATGTGTCAACCTAAAAGAAAATTAGACTTTCCGCTGGGACCTACCTGTTATCAAATCAAATCAAATGTATTTATATAGCCCTTCTTACAACAGCTGATATCTCAAAGTGCTGTACAGAAACCCAGCCTAAAACCCCAAACAGCAAGCAATGCAGGTGTAGAAGCACGTTGGCTAGGAAAAACTCCCTAGAAAGGTCAAAACCTAGGAAGAAACCTAGAGAGGAACCAGGCTATGAGGGGTAGCCAGTCCTCTTCTGGCTGTGCCGGGTGGAGATTATAACAGAACATGGCCAAGATGTTAAAATGTTCATAAATGACCAGCCTGGTCAAATAATAATATTCACAGTAGTTGTTGAGGGTGCAGCAAGTCAGCACCTCAGGAGTAAATGTCAGTTGGCTTTTCATAGCCGATCATTGAGAGTATCTCTACCGCTCCTGCTGTCTCTAGAGAGTTGAAAACAGCAGGTCTGGGACAGGTAGCACGTCCGGTGAACAGGTCAGGGTTCCATAGCCGCAGGCAGAACAGTTGAAACTGGAGCAGCAGCACGGCCAGGTGGACTGGGGACAGCAAGGATTCATCATGCCAGGTAGTCCTGAGGCATGGTCCTAGGGCTCAGGTCTACCGAGAGAGAAAAAGAAAGAGAGAGAATTAGAGAGAGCATACTTAAATTCACACAGGACACCGGATAAGACAGGAGAAATACTCCAGATTTAACAGACTGACCCTAGCCCCCGGACAAAAACTACTGCAGCATAAATACTGGAGGCCAACCGATGATGCCTGCGGACAGGGCCAAACAGGCAGGATATAACACTTATTCAGCACCATCTTCAGATTAGCCTTAACATCAGTAGCCCTGCCCCCTGGTAAACAGTGTATGATCGCTGGCTGATTCTTTTTAAGTCTAATACTCTGATACTCTGGGCAATGGAGTCGCCAATGACTAGGGTGTTCAATTTGTCAGAGCTAATGGTTGGAGGCTTCGGCGTCTCAGACCACGTAACGGGTGGAGGAGAGACCAGAGAAGACTCATTGCTTAACGGGGAGAACCGGTTGAAAGTTTCTGTCGGCTGAATGAGCGACACCGGTTGAGCATTCCTACAACATTTCCTTCCAGAAGCCATGAGAAAGTTGTCCAGCTGCGGGGACTCTGCGAGGGAATTTATACTATCTGTACTTATTGGTCGCACAGACACTGTTTCATCCTTTCCTACACTTAAATTACCCTTGCCTAATGATTGCATCTGAAGCTGGGCTTGCAGCACGGCTATCCTCGCCATAAGGCGATCATTCTCCTGTATATTATGAGTACAGCGACTGCAATTAGAATGCATAATGTTAATGTTACTACTTTGTTTCGGCTGGTGGAGGTCATGTTGAACCATGTCCAGATAAAGGAAAAAAGTTGAGCGAGAGGATTTTTTTTTTTACAGTAATTAACTTCTTGGAACTATAGGGGGTGCTGTTCCGCATTAGCATATTTGGGTCTCCAAATTAAACTGCCTCGTGCTAAATTCTTGATCGTACAATATGCATATTATTGTTATTATTGGATAGAAAACACTTTCTAGTTTCTATAGCCGTTGGAATTTTGTCTCTGAGTGGTACAGAACAATATCTACAGCACTTTTCATGACAGGGGTCAGATTTCAGAAATTTTTACCCCTGATCTGGAGTCTGTTTTTAAGGCGACAGTGAATGCTATGAAGAAACCGACACTGCCTACGTCTTCCTCTGGGTGTCTGTACGTCATCACGTTTTGAATGGAGTCTATTGCACAATCACAGCCACTATAAAACAAGAAAACGTAGAAGTACCGCTCTCTTCCTGCATGCGTCGTGCGCAAGATGGGCATCAGACCTGCCTCCTTCCAAATCGTTGTTTAGAGAGTGATATTTCTCCGGTCATGTTTTTAGTCGTTATAGTTGTTAAAAACATCATAATGTAGTTCATTTGAACCGTTTTATAGCAATTTATATCCGTTTAGTGCGATTTTGAGGAATTTCTTTGTTGTGCACTCTGAAACTTTGGACACGTTTTGGGGTCCCGTTCGATCGTTAGTGGATACTTCGAAGGACAGAGGACATCTATCGACCAAAAGAAGATTACAACATAGAAAGGATACATTGCCCAAGAATCTGATGGAAGAACAGCTCAAAGTAAGCAATATTTAATATGATAAATCATTGTTCTGTCGAAATATTTTAAACGCATATTTCGCCATTTTGTTTGTTATCGCGTCACTTGGCGAACCCTGTATTGAAAAGTAAGGATAATTTAAAAAATGTAAGTCAGCGGTTGCATTAAGAACTAATTTGTCTTTCGATTCCTGTCAACCCTGTATTTTTTAGTCAAGTATATGATTAGCTTTCGATTAAACTAGATCACTCTGAAAGCTGACGTCCCTCATTTTGATGCTTGAGTTGCTACTATTTTCATTGTATAACCACGGTTTTGTATGGCTAAATATGCACATTTTCGAACAAACTGTATATGTATGTTGTAAAATGATGTTACAGGAGTGTCATCGGAAGAATTCTGAGAAGGTTAGTGAAAAAATTAATATATTTTGGCGGTGATTACGTTATAGCGCTCTTTGGCTGGAATCGATGCTCTGGTAACGTTTTCACATGTGGTATGCTAACTTATCGATTTATTGTGTTTTCGCTGTAAAACGCTTAGAAAATCTGAAATATTGTCTGGAATCACAAGATCTGGGTCTTTCCATTGCTATGCTTTGTCTATTCTTATGAAATGTTTTATTAAGAGTAAATTGGTCATACACGTTGCTCTCTATAGTAATTCTAGTCGTCTTGTGATGGTCGGTGCAATTGTAAACTGTGATTTCTACCTGAAATATGCACTTTTTTCTAACAAAACCTATCCTATACCATAAATATGTTATCAGACTGTCATCTGAAGAGGTTTTTTCTTGGTTAGTGGCTATCAATATCTTAGTTTAGCCGAATTGGTGATAGCACCTGAAGTAGTAAGACACTGATGGAGTTAGAAAAGTGGTGTATTTTGCTAACGTGTTTAGCTAATAGATTTACATATTTTGTCTTCCCTGTAAAATATTTTAAAAATCTGAAATGGTGGCTTTATTCACAAGATCTGTATCTTTCATCTGGTGTCTTGGACTTGTGATTTAATGATATTTAGATGCTACTATCTACTTGTGAAGCTATGCTAGCTATGCTAATCAGTGTGTGGGGGGATGGGGGGTGATCCCGGACCCGGGGTAGAGGCTCGTTAGAGGTTAAAAAGTAATAACCATAAAGTTGGCAGGTAGCAAACCGCACAGCAGCACTTAAACAAATCTACAAGTTGTCTACAAGTTCATTCCTCTCCTCAAGTTACCCTCTGCCAAAGACGGCCCAGTTCATGGTGCAGCACGTCTTCCGGATCCATGGACAGCCCATGGACATGGTCTCCGACCACGGCCCTCAGTTCTCGTCCCGGTTCTGGAAGGCGTTCTGCCCCCTCATTGGGTTGTCGGCCAGCCTGTCCTCCGGGTTCCACGCCCAGTCTAATGGCCAGTCAGAGCGAGCCAACCAGGACCTCGAGACCACCCTGCCTGCGCTGCCTGGTGTCTGCCAACCGCACCACCTGGAGCCAGCAGCTGGTGCGGGTGGAATATGCTTGCAACACCTTTCCCTGCTCTGCCACGGGCCTATCACCGTTTGAGTGTTCCCAGGGGTATCAGGCCCCACTCTTCCCTGAGCAGGAAGAGGAGGTCGGCATACCTTCTGCCCAGATGTTTGTCCACCGCTGTCGTCGAACCTGGAGGAGAGCTCGGTCGGCCCTCCTCAAGACCACCTCCAGGTATCAACGACAAGCGGATTGTCATCTAACCCCGACTCCCCGGTATCGTCTCGGGCAGAAGGTATGGCTATCCACCCGGGATCTGCTCCTCCAGGTTGAATCCCGCAAACTCTCCCCCTGGTTTTTTGGCCCGTTCCCCATCTCCAAGATCATTTTCCCCTTTGCTGTTTGTCTTCTGTTGCCCCGTACCCTTTGTATACTTCCCACCTTTCCCGTGTCCAGAGTCAAACCCATGTTTCACAGTCCTTTCTCCCTTTGTCTGCCTGACCCTGCCGAAACTGTATCTTTGCCCACCTCTGGATTACCGACCTCTGCCTTACACTGACCCTGCGTGCCGCCCGGTACCGTTGCCCCACCTCTGGTTTACTGACTTCTGCCTGCCTTGACATGTCTATTGCCTGCCCCTGTTGGAATATTAAACTATTATTTATTCGATGTGATCTGCATCTGGGTCGTACCTACATACCTGATACATGGTTAGTTGATTATTGGAGTCAGGTGTGTTAGCTGGGGCGAAAGTGTGACACCAATCAAGCCACCGAGGACTGGTGTTTCCCATCCCTGCTCTAGAAAATGACTACATTGCTGCATTAGAGAACATTATTTCTTCAAGAGTTGAGTTACATAATTTTTTTATGAGAGTGCAAGAGATGACTGTCAACATTACATATTCCCTGCAGTTGAATGAATGTCCTACCAAATGAGGATTGGAATGGTCCCCCATCTTAACTGTCCAAATGGTCATTATCGGGGATACCTTCCAGGGGTTGCTAGCTATCAATGATCCCGGTCAGTCCCCCATCTCATCTGTCTCTGATCTTACAAGTCTTGAAACACTTCTTATGAGCAACAGCATTTGTCTTCTTTAACTTGTCTATGATCGAGGTACCGCTAGCGGAACCCCTCGCCAACAGCCAATGAAATTGCAGGGTGCCAAATTCAATCAACAGAAATCTCATAATTCTAATTTCAAACTGTAGTAACCTGGTATATTTATGTTTACCAATAGATGGCAGTATTGACTCAAGACGGGGGTTTGCTTCCCGCTATCCGTAGCCATTTCCTATGTCTGCCTATATTACCATGATTAACCTGTTGAGGACAAGGGGGTGCTGTTTTCACTTTTGGAGAAAATCGTATGATTTTTAAACGGCCTCGTACTCAATTCTTGCTCGTACAATATGCATATTATTATTACTATTGGATAGAAAACAGTCTCTAGTTTCTAAAAACGTTTGAATTATTTCTCTAAGTGAAACAGAACTCCTTTTACAGACCATTTCCTAACCGGAAGTGAGATTTCCAAAAGCGAACTCTCTCTTCAGGAGCTTGTCTATAAAAGGGCATGTCACTTATGACTGTAGAAACACGTCATACGCCTTCGCCTGGGTGTAATGCGGAAGTGAGAGAAAAAAATCAGTTGATTATCTCGACCAGGGACTGAACACAACGTCTTGGACTGAGACGTGCGCACTTTTATTTATTTCCTGGGCGCGAAGTCTGACCTGTACTCGGCTCATTGAAGAACCTT